>NC_090449.1:893961182-894267558 GCF_031143425.1 Pleurodeles waltl | reverse complement strand
ACCTGTGGATTTTGGCCTGTAGCTCAGCCGCCACCTAGGGAAACCTACCAAACCTGTGCATTTCTGAAAACTAGAGACCTAGGGGAATCCAAGATGGGGTGACTTGTGTGGCTGGGACCAGATTCTGTTACCCAGAATCCTTTGCAAACCTCAAAATTTGGCTAAAAAAACACATGTTCCTCACATTTCTGTGGCAGAAAGTTCTGGAATCTGAGAGGAGCCACACATTTCCTTCCACCCAGCGTTCCCCCACGTCTCCCGATAAAAATGATACCTCACTTGTGTGGGTAGGCCTAGCGCCCACGACAGGAAACGCCCCAAAGCGCAACGTGGACACAACCAAATTTTTGAAGGAAAACAGAGGTGTTTTTTACAAAGTGCCTACCTGTAGATTTTGGCCTGTAGCTCAGCCGCCACCTAGGGAAACCTACCAAACCTGTGCATTTCTGAAAACTAGAGACCTAGGGGAATCCAAGATGGGGTGACTTGTGTGGCTGGGACCAGGTTCTGTTACCCAGAATCCTTTGCAAACCTCAAAATTTGGCTAAAAAAACACATGTTCCTCACATTTCTGTGGCAGAAAGTTCTACAATCTGAGAGGAGCCACAAATTTCCTTCCACCCAGCGTTCCCCCATGTCTCCCGATAAAAATGATACCTCACTTGTGTGGGTAGGCCTAGCGCCCGCGACAGGAAACGCCCCAAAGCGCAACGTGGACACATCACAGAAAATAGACCTGTTTTTAGCAAAGTGCCTACCTGTAGATTTTGGCCTCTAGCTCAGCCGCCACCTAGGGAAACCTACCAAACCTGTGCATTTCTGAAAACTAGAGACCTAGGGGAATCCAAGATGGGGTGATTTGTGTGGCTCGGACCAGGTTCTGTTACCCAGAATCCTTTGCAAACCTCAAAATTTGGCTAAAAAAACACATGTTCCTCACATTTCTGTGGCAGAAAGTTCTGGAATCTGAGAGGAGCCACAAATTTCCTTCCACCCAGCGTTCCCCCACGTCTCCCGATAAAAATGATACCTCACTTGTGTGGGTAGGCCTAGCGCTCGCGACAGGAAATGGCCCAAAACACAACGTGGACACATCACATTTTTTCATAGAAAACAGTGCCTACGTGTGGAGTTTGGCCTCTAGCTCAGCCGGCACCTGGGGAAACCTAGCAAACCAGCGCATTTTTGAAAACTAGAGACCTAGGGGAATCCAAGATGGGGTGATTTGCGGGGCTCTGACCAGGTTCTGTTACCCAGAATCCTTTGCAAACATCAAAATCTGGCCAAAAAACACTTTTTCCTCTCATTTCGGTGACAGAAAGTTCTGGAATCTGAGAGGAGCCACAAATTTCTTTCCACCCAGCGTTCCCCTAAGTCTCTCCATAAAAATGGTACCTCACTTGTGTGGGTAGGCCTAGCGCCCACGAAAGGAAATGGCCCAAAACACAACGTGGACACAACATATTTTTTCACAGAAAACAGAGGTGTTTTTTGCAAAGTGCCTACATGTGGATTTTGGCCTCTAGCTCAGCCGGCCCCAGGGGGGGGGGGGGGGGGGGGGGGGGGGAAATGCCCTAAAATAAATTTGACCCCCCACCCCTCCAAGCCCCCCCTGCCCAGGTGCGACCCTTGCCTACGGGGTCGCTACCCCTGCGTGACATTCTGTTACCCAGAATCCTTTGCAAACATCAAAATCTGGCCAAAAAACACTTTTTCCTCTCATTTCGGTGACAGAAAGTTCTGGAATCTGAGAGGAGCCACAAATTTCTTTCCACCCAGCGTTCCCCTAAGTCTCTCCATAAAAATGGTACCTCACTTGTGTGGGTAGGCCTAGCGCCCACGAAAGGAAATGGCCCAAAACACAACGTGGACACAACATATTTTTTCACAGAAAACAGAGGTGTTTTTTGCAAAGTGCCTACATGTGGATTTTGGCCTCTAGCTCAGCCGGCCCCGGGGGGGGGGGGGGGGGGGGGAAATGCCCTAAAATAAATTTGACCCCCCACCCCTCCAAGCCCCCCCTGCCCAGGTGCGACCCTTGCCTACGGGGTCGCTACCCCTGCGTGACATTGGCGCCAAAAAACAAATTCCCGGTGCCTAGTGGTTTCTGCCCCCTTGGGGGCAGATTGACCTAAAATCGACCAATCTGCCCCCAAAGGGGGCAGAAATGCTCTAAATACAGTTTGCCCCCCAGGGAAGCGACCCTTGTCTGATGGGTCGCTCCCCATCTCTAAAAAAACAAACAAACAAAAAACAAAAAAACATTTGCCCTGGCGCCTAGAGGTTTCTGCCCCCCCTGGGGGCAGATCGGCCTAATAATAGGCCGATCTGCCCCCAGGGGGGGGCAGAAATGGCCTAACATAAATTTGCCCCCCGAACACCCACCCCCCCCCCCACCCCCCGGAGCGACCCTTGCCTACGGGGTCGCTCCCCTTGCGTGACATTGGCGCCAAAAACAAATCCCCGGTGCCTAGTGGTTTCTGCCCCCTTGGGGCAGATTGACCTAAAATCGACCAATCTGCCCCCAAGGGGGGCAGAAATGGTCTAAATACAATTTGCCCCCCAGGGGAGCAACCCTTGCCTGATGGGTCGCTGCCCATCTCTAAAAAAAAACCAAACCCAAAAAAAAACACAAAAAAAAAACATTGCCCTGGCACCTAGAGGTTTCTGCCCCCCCTGGGGGTAGATCGGCCTAATACCAATAGGCCGATCTGCCCCCAGGGGGGGCAGAGATGGCCTAAAATAATTTTGCCCCCCCCACCACCCCCCCGGGGGAGCGACCCTTGACTACAAGGTCGCTCCCCTTGTGTGACGGCGCAAAAAAAAGATCCCTGGTGCCTAGTGGTTTCTGCCCCCCTTGGGGGCAGATTGACCTAAAATCGTCCGATCTGCCCCCAAAGCGGGCAGAAATGGCCTAAATACATTTTGCCCCTCCAGGGGAGCGACCCTTGTCCAAGGGGGTCGCTCCCCATCTGTAAAACAGAAAAACAAAAAAATCCCTGGTGCCTAGTGGTTTCTGCCCCCCTTGGGGGCAGATCAGCCGAATCAAAATAGGCTGATCTACCCCCCCCAGGGGGGCAGAAATGGCCTAAAATAATTCCCCCCCCCCCCCAGGGAGCGACCCTTGTCTAAGGGGTCGCTCCCCTTGCGTGAAATTCACGCAAAAAAAAACTCCCTGGTGTCTAATGGTTTCTGCCCCCCTTGGGGGCAGATTGGACTTATTAAAATAGGCCAATCTGCCCCCAAGGGGGGCAGAAATGTCCTAAATATAATTTGCCCCCTAGGGGAGCGACCGTTGCCTAAGGGGTCGCTCCCCACCTAAAAAAAAAAGAAAACATAAAAAAAACAAAAAAAAACAAAGATCCCTGGTGCCTAGAGGTTTCTGCCCCCCCTGGGGGCAGATCGGCCTAATAATAGGCCGATCTGTCCCCAGGGGGGGCAGAAAAGGCCTTCCTAAAAAAATGCCCCCCCGGGAGCGACCCTTGCCCAAGGGGTCGCTCCCTTTTGCCAATTTCACTGAAAAAAAAAAAATCCCTGGTGTCTAGTGGGGTTTCAAAAGCCGGATTGCAAGCAATCCGGCTTTTGAAACCTGTGAGAGACTTCAAAGGGAAGGAAATACATTTCCTTCCCTTTGAAGCCTCTCGGGGCCTCCCCCATGGGATTGAAAAAGAAATGCAAAAGCATTTCTTTTTCAATCGCGCTGGAAGCTCTGCTTCCAGCGCGATGGGGGAGACCCTGTGACTAATCAGCGCGCGCTCGCGCGCTGACGTCCCAGGGGGGGTTGGGGGGGTCGGGGGTGGAATTATGATTAAAGTGTAGATTCCCCTAGAGAGTAGATGGACATGTGGAGTTTGGGGTCCCTGAACTCACAATTTAAAAATACATCTTTTAGTAAAGTTGATTTTAAGATTGTGCGTTTGAAAATGCCACTTTTAGAAAGTGAGCATTTTCTTGCTTAAACCATTCTGTGACTCTGCCGTGTTTGTGGATTCCCTGTCTGGGTCAGTTTGACAGTTGGGTTGTTTTTCACCTCACACCAGACAATGACACAAAGGGGGCTGGGGTGTAACCTGCATTTCCTGATTAGCCATCTCTGCTAGGAGGGAGGGGTGGAGTGGTCACTCTCATCTGAAAGGACTGTGCCTGCCTCTGACAATGCCGGCTCCAACCCCCTGCTGTGTGTCTGATGACTTGCCTGGGCAAGGCAGGATTTCACAAGTAGGTGTGAGTCCCCTTTGAAGAAAGGTGACTTCAAAGACTAAAATGGGTATAAGAAGGGCACCCAAATCTACAGACTTGAGAAACACTTCTGGAACCAAGAGGAACCTCTGCCTGGAGAAGAGCTGATAGCTGAGGAAGACGTGCTGCCCTGCCTGTGACTGTGCTTTGTGGAGCTTTCCTGCAGTGCTGCTTCTGCCAGAGTAAGAGGGCAAAGACTGGACTTTGTGTGCCTTCCATCTTGTGAAGAAATCTCCAAGGGCTTGAGTTAGAGCTTGCCTCCTGTTGTTTGAAGTCTCAGGGACAGCAAAGACTTCTCTCTGCCAGCACCTGGAGTCTCTGGAGAGACTCCTGCTCTGACAAGTGGTGCCCTATCCAGTCCCTGGGCCCTTGAAAGGAAAGCTGGTGGAAATCCAAGGAAATCGACTTCGGACGACTCCGGACCAACGCCGCTGCTGAATCCGGTAACGCCGCCTGCACCTGACGCTGTGACCTTCGCTGGAACGCGACACTCTTCGCAGGCCCGTCGCCGCAGCAGCCCTGCTGAAGTCCGCGACTCCGTGGAAGTCGCCGCACCACGTCGTGACCGATGCCGCTTGAAGTGCACGGATTCAACGTTTCGCACAGACGCCGCGATTCCTGACTTCGCGCCTCGGCTTGTTTTCACTCTTCACCAAAGGTACTGTACTTGGGGGTCTACACGACTCCGTGTCCGGCGCCGCTGGTGTCGGCTTGTTGGGAACGACTCCGTCACGACGCCGTGTTAACATCTCATTGAAGCATTTTTGTTTCTAAGCGCTATTTTTGAGTTTAATCTTTAAAAATTCATAACTAGACCTGTGTATGTTGGATTTTTGTCGTTTTGGTCTTGTTTTGTTTAGATAAATATTTCCTATTTTTCTAAACTGGTGTTGTGTCATTTTGTAGTGTTTTCATTAATTTACTGTGTGTGTTGGTACAAATACTTTACACCTAGCGCTCTGAAGTTAAGCCTACTGCTCTGCCAAGCTACCAAGGGGGTAAGCAGGGGTTAGCTGAGGGTGATTCTCTTTTACCCTGACTAGAGTGAGGGTCCTTGCTTGAACAGGGGGTAACCTGACTGTCAACCAAAGACCCCATTTCTAACATTGGTGATCAGCGGTTGGGATTTGGACTTGTATTTGTACTTGACATACAGTGATTCAGTGTACACTACTGTTTGAGTTCAGACCACTACGTGACCACATGCTACTTGTTTGGTGACCTGTTGCTTTTTCTCTTAAGGACTCCTTTTTGTTCTACTTCCATGATTTTGCTGATCCCTTGACGGATTCTTTTTACTTCATTGGGAACTTATTTTCTGCCTTTGGAACTTTGCACTTGTGACCATCATGTCTCAATCTTGAGATGCAACAGCTGGAGCTGTGTTTGAAATGGAGAAACTGAAGGAGTACTCAGTTGCTCAATTGAAACAGTTCCTTAAAGATCTTGACTGTCCCACTGAGAGCTCCACCAGGGAGGGGGAGCTGCAAAAGGCACAGAGGGCCTGGGTGACAATCAAGAAGGCTGGAGGGCACACAGAGGAGGAGAATGTGGGTGGGGAAGTGAGGAGGATACACAGTGGTGTAGTGGAGGTACCTGTTACGCCTGGGGGGAGGGTCCCCAGGAGGGGTAGCAGGGTGTCATCCAAGGGTCTGACTCCTGAAGAGTTACAGGACAGACAGGCAGAGAGGGCTCGCCGGTTCAAGGAGTTGAGGATGCAAAGGGAGAAGGATTTGGAAGAAAGGAGGAGGGACTTAGAGATCAAAAAGAGGATTTGGGCTTATGAGCTCAAAATGAAGGAGCTGGAAGTCATGAGGGCTGAATCCAGCTGGAATGGTGGCAGCAACAATTTTTTATCTAGTGCTGCTGAAGAAGTGCACATGCCCAGAGATGTGGTGCCCTACTTGAAGGAGGGAGTTAACACACACCAGGAGGTTCAGGGGTATGAGGTAGCTCCAGTGATGCACAGGGTCCCTGAGGTGGATTGGGGAACTGGCATGGGGAGTCATATTCCTACTGGTGGGAGGGACACTCTACTGACTCTAGGTGAGAGTGACAGGGAGAGGGGTTCCCCCAGGTAGAAGTCCTGGTTATGGAGTGTGAAGACATCCCAGAAGAGTGTGGGTTGAGTGTCAGGGACAGTCAGGTACTGTCTCACCAGTCTCAGGAGGGTGATGTAGGGTGATTTTCCAAAGCAGAGTCACTGGATGGTTGGGTGAAGGGTACTTTGGTTAATTCATGTAAGGGGCTGAGTGATGTAATTGCTGGAGAGCATATGTCTAGTCCTTATTTTCCAGAGCTATGCCAACACCAGGTGGAGTGTGAGTTCTCTGACCCCAGGGAGCTTGCAATGGAGGCAGACTTCTGGGTGAGTACCAGAGAGTCTGAAGAGGCATTTGGGGGTGCTCCTGAGAGGAGTGGTCTAGGTAGGTCCCAACCAGGTGAGGTAGGGAAGGATTCTAGTGTCCCAGGTAGGTCCCAGTGTAGTGGGATGGGTGAGGGACCCCATGTCCAGTCTCAGAGGAGAGGGAATGGGGATGGGTTGAGGCCCAAGGTGCCCGAGATCCGGTCCCAGGTCCTGGAGGGTTCCATGAGGGAACACCAGGAGGGGAGCCTAGCCTGTACCATAGGGCCATCTGTTGAGGGAGACCCCACAGTGTCAGGAGAACTTGGGGGGGCGGCTGTAGCCAGCGTCCCACCAGTTCTGGTGTCTGGCAGTACCACTCCTAGTGAGGGGGTGCAGAAGTCCAGACAGAGGGTTGAGAGGGGGTTGCGGACCCCAGTGGAGAACCTGGAGGGTCAGGGGTCAGCTCTGAGAGCAGAGCCCCCCAGGAATGACCTTGGTGAGACCATTTCTGGGTTGGGGGGAATCCAGACTCTGTCAGATGGGCAGAGGTCAGGAGACCTGCGCCAGCCAGACTCTTGTGTGGCCCTTGGTGACAGTGTGTCCCTTGAGGGGGGTAAGTGTGCCCCCCTGGAAGTCCTGGTGTGCCAGGCAGTGGTTCAACTGCAGGGTGGTGACTCTGGGTTGAATGATCAGGTTCAGGGGGTAAACTCTGACCTGATGGGGGGTAAGTGTGCTCCCAAGGAAGTCCTGGTGCGCCAGGCAGTGGTTCAACCGCAGGGTGGTGACCCTGGGTTGGATGACCAGGTTCAGAGGGTAAACTCTGACCTGGTGGGGGGTAGGTATGCCCCCCAGGAAGTCCTGGGTTGCCAGGCAGTGGTCCAGTCTGTGGGTACAGACCCTGGACTGGAGGATCAGGTGCAGGGGGTAAACCCTGACCTGAAGGGGTGGGCGGTTTGCCCAATCACCACCCCTGGTGTGATTTCAAGGGGTACTCTCCCTGAGGGGGGGGGGGAGAACCCTGAGAGTAGGGACAGGGGAGAAAGAGCCTCACCCCTGGCCCCAGTGCAATCTAAGGGTACAGACCCTGGATTGGAAGGCCAGGTTCAGGGTGTCCCCCCTGACCTGGAGGAAGGGGCTACTGCTAACAGTGCCCATCCCATGTTGTCTTCTGAGGGGGCCACTCATAGTTGGGGGGTGCAGGACCCCAGAAGGGAGGGCAGGGGGAGGGAAGCCTCACCCCTGGCCCTGGTCCAACCTGAAGGTACAGACCCCAGGTTGGCGGACCAGTTGCAGGTTAACAGTCCTGCACTGGTGGAAGAATTGTGCAGGACTGCTTCTACAAGCACCCTGACAGTTTTTGACTCTGGGGGTGCCGCTTCTGCAGGTAGGATACAGAGCCCCAGAGGGGAGGACCAGGGTCAGGTTGTCATCCCTGACCTGGTGGAAGAGAGAGTGGTCAAAGGGTGCCAGGCACCTGGGGCTACCGCCCCCCACTCTCCGCAGTCACAGTGGTTGGAGAGGCCTGAGGTCGGGCTCTCATCCCTGACAGTTGTCCGGGGCCACCGTGGCTTGCTGTCCTGGTGGACAGAGTTGCCCCGGGGGGGGGGGGACGAGAGTCACACCCCGGGGGTGGAGTGGGCAACACCACTGTGTTGGCCCTGGTGGTACTATCTGCCCATTGCAATACATCTGTGAGCAAAGTAAAGTTAGATGCTGCACAGATGGTGTCTGTAGATGTGGAGAAGGGTTCCCCATGGGTTAGCTTAGTGGGCCCTGAGAGTATGGACAGAGGGATCCAACTGGAGTCAGGAAGGCGTAGAACTGGAACATGCCCCTGCTGTTGTGGGCCTGGGTCCTTGTTCTATCGCCCCAATCAGGGAAGTACATCAAGGTATTGATTGTTCTCCCCTGGCTTTAGGCTGGTAGGGGGTCGTGTTGGACTTTTGCTTATGCAGGGTCATCCCCAGTCTTTTTGCCTCCTGCCTCCTATTTTTTTCTGACCTGTTGCTGTTGGCTTTTCAACTCTGAGCACTTTACCACTGCTAACCAGTGCTAAAGTGCATATGCTCTCCGTGTAAATTGTATGTAATTGGTTTATCCATGATTGGCATATTTGATTTACTAGTAAGTCCCTAGTAAGGTGCACTAGAGGAGCCAGGGCCTGTAAATCAAATGCTACTAGTGGGCCTGCAGCACTGGTTGTGCCACCCACATAAGTAGCTCTGTAATCATGTCTCAGACCTGCCACTGCAGTGTCTGTGTGTGTATTTTTACACTGTAAATTCGACTTGGCAAGTGTACCCACTTGCCAAGCCTAAACCTTCCCTTTTCTTACATGTAAGGCACCCCTAAGGTAGGCCCTAGGTAGCCCCAAGAGCAGGGTGCAGTGTATGGATAAGGTAGGACATATAGTAATGTAGTTTATATGTCCTGA
Source organism: Pleurodeles waltl (assembly GCF_031143425.1). Taxonomy (NCBI): domain Eukaryota; kingdom Metazoa; phylum Chordata; class Amphibia; order Caudata; family Salamandridae; genus Pleurodeles; species Pleurodeles waltl. The sequence continues at coordinate 894,258,538 of NC_090449.1, read as the reverse complement.
CAGTGAAATACTGTCAATTTCGTTTTTCACTGTTGCAAAGCCTGTCTCTCTCATAGGATAATATGTGGGCTACCTTTAAATATGATTAAAGTGTAGATTCCCCTAGAGAGTAGATGGACATGTGGAGTTTGGGGTCCCTGAACTCACAATTAAAAAATACATCTTTTAGTAAAGTTGATTTTAAGATTGTGCGTTTGAAAATGCCACTTTTAGAAAGTGAGCATTTTCTTGCTTAAACCATTCTGTGACTCTGTCGTGTTTGTGGATTCCCTGTCTGGGTCAGTTTGACAGTTGGGTTGTTTTTCACCTCACACCAGACAGTGACACAAAGGGGGCTGGGGTGTAACCTGCATTTCCTGATTAGCCATCTCTGCTAGGAGGGAGGGGTGGAGTGGTCACTCTCATCTGAAAGGACTGTGCCTGCCTCTGACAATGCCGGCTCCAACCCCCTGCTGTGTGTCTGATGACTTGCCTGGGCAAGGCAGGATTTCACAAGTAGGTGTGAGTCCCCTTTGAAGAAAGGTGACTTCAAAGACTAAAATGGGTATAAGAAGGGCACCCAAATCTACAGACTTGAGAAACACTTCTGGAACCAAGAGGAACCTCTGCCTGGAGAAGAGCTGATAGCTGAGGAAGACGTGCTGCCCTGCCTGTGACTGTGCTTTGTGGAGCTTTCCTGCAGTGCTGCTTCTGCCAGAGTAAGAGGGCAAAGACTGGACTTTGTGTGCCTTCCATCTTGTGAAGAAATCTCCAAGGGCTTGAGTTAGAGCTTGCCTCCTGTTGTTTGAAGTCTCAGGGACAGCAAAGACTTCTCTCTGCCAGCACCTGGAGTCTCTGGAGAGACTCCTGCTCTGACAAGTGGTGCCCTATCCAGTCCCTGGGCCCTTGAAAGGAAAGCTGGTGGAAATCCAAGGAAATCGACTTCGGACGACTCCGGACCAACGCCGCTGCTGAATCCGGTAACGCCGCCTGCACCTGACGCCGTGACCTTCGCTGGAATGCGACACTCTTCGCAGGCCCGTCGCCGCAGCAGCCCTGCTGAAGTCCGGGACTCCGTGGAAGTCGCCGCACCACGTCGTGACCGACGCCGCTTGAAGTGCACGGATTCAACGTTTCGCACAGACGCCGCGATTCCTGACTTCGCGCCTCGGCTTGTTTTCACTCTTCACCAAAGGTACTGTACTTGGGGGTCTACACGACTCCGTGTCCGGCGCCGCTGGTGTCGGCTTGTTGGGAACGACTCCGTCACGACGCCGTGTTAACATCTCATTGAAGCATTTTTGTTTCTAAGCGCTATTTTTGAGTTTAATCTTTAAAAATTCATAACTAGACCTGTGTATGTTGGATTTTTGTCGTTTTGGTCTTGTTTTGTTTAAATAAATATTTCCTATTTTTCTAAACTGGTGTTGTGTCATTTTGTAGTGTTTTCATTAATTTACTGTGTGTGTTGGTACAAATACTTTACACCTAGCGCTCTGAAGTTAAGCCTACTGCTCTGCCAAGCTACCAAGGGGGTAAGCAGGGGTTAGCTGAGGGTGATTCTCTTTTACCCTGACTAGAGTGAGGGTCCTTGCTTGAACAGGGGGTAACCTGACTGTCAACCAAAGACCCCATTTCTAACACTGCCTGAGGCCGAAAATAAGCAAACGCGAGCGCAAGGAAAGCGCTAATTATAGAACATGCGGCAACTTGCCGACCACATAGTATGATATAAACAGAAATTACGTGAAAACCTTAAACAAATAAGCTTAAATTACAGAGCAACGACATGAGAGAAGTGAACTAGTAAACGTATCTTGACTGCAGCAGCAAGAAAAGAGGGCTGCTTGCAGTCAAGTGACATCACTATGGCATGGGAGTATTACCATTGGTTGATATATGTTGTACTACATTTTTAATCCCATTGGCTGTCTGTGTTAAGCCTTATGGGATTTGTACTTTCTTCTTGACTGCTGCTATTTATTAAAGCGAGAAAAGAAACGCCTAATAGGAGCCTCCGGTCTTGTCATAAAATTCATTTTGATACACTATGAGCATTACCAACTTTGAATCTCACCCAAGTGGGGGCATACAACAAAATTATGACCTTCACTAAGAGGCCCAGGATTCATAGCTGCCAATGTTTCACATTGCTATGTGTGACTTTTTCATAATTTCAGTGTAATTATGAGTGACATTTCAATGACAATGAGTGACACTTTCTCACAATCAAAAATCAAGCGATGAAGAGGAGGGAACCATATACATATCGAGAATCCTACACCTCCCATTGCACACCAGCGCCACGTTGTGGCCTCTTATAAACACTACTCGCAGCTTGAGAAACTGGAACAAGAGGTATTACCACACTTCAGGACACGGTTCTTTCGCATTACAATCTCAGGCATTGCGGTAATGCGCAAAAATGGCCGGAATGCGTTATTCTAACGCAAGATGTCTAACACTTGGCAGGGCTGAGGATTTCCATAGCTGACAGGTTCCCCATGATATATGATGCTTCCTTCAGCGAAGGCAACTGAGTAATCGATAAAACAGGCAAACAAAGGGACACTTCTCTGTGTGACTCCTTAATGAGCCTAAAACAACACAGTCAGGATGTTATCAATTATGCTGCAATCAGATCCGAAGCCTGTTTGAAAAAAAAAAACATTCTGAAATCAGGTCGGAAACCTCTGAAAAAATGAACAGATGTTGTTGGACTTGGCCCTTTTTGCAGGGTCAGTCCCAAACTTTTTGCCTTCCTCCTATTTTTTCTGACCTCTTGTTGTTGGCTCTAGGACTCTGAGCACTTTATGTCTGCTGATCAGTGCTAAAGTGCAGGTGCTCTCCCTTCTAAAGTTGGTATGATTGGCTTACACCTAATTTGAACACTTAATTTACCTGTAATTCCCTGGTACAGTGGTATCCCTACACCCCAGGTCTGTAAATTAAATGCTAATAGTGGGCCTGCAGTGCAGCTTGCGCCACCCACAGGAGCAGCATTTCAAACCTGTCTCGGGTCTGTGTGCAGTTTACTGCCACAGGGACCTGGCATCTAAATGTACTTGCCAGGCGTGAAACTTCACTTTTACTACACCCCTAAGGTAGACCCTAGCTAGCCCTATGGCAGTGTGCTATGTGTGTAGAAGGCAGGACATGTGCCTGGTAGTGTGGCCTGTCCTGGTAGTGACAGACAGCCTATTTGGTTTCTCACTGCTGTGAGTGCTGCCTTGCTCACAGGACTGCATTGGAAATGCCCTGCCTTATGTCTAGAGGGTAGTATCTGATCTATGTGGGGTAGATTAGGCATGTTTGGTATGGTTGTACTGGTAGTGAGAAATGCTGCTTAGAGGTGTAGGTGGATTTTTTTATTACCATTATAGAAACGCCACTTCTAGAAAGTCAGCATTTCTCTATGCTTACGACTCTGGTGTTTTTTGCAGCATGACTCCAATCTACATCTGGGGCAGAGTGACAGCTGGGCTTTGTGCCTACTTTTCAGACAGCCTGTACACAGGGAGGTGGAGGTGTCACAGAGGTGCATCGGCATATTGAATGGTCTGCCTGTGCTTGTAGGAGGCTGGCCTGGTTTTTAGTGGGTACCTAAGGTACTTACACCTTATACCAGGCCGTTATCCCTTATTAGTGAAATTTAGGCAGTGTTCTAGCAGCGTAAAGCTTACGCTGTCTAGAGGTAGTTGTAGCAGAGCAGCTTAGGTTGAACTAGGAGACATGCAAAGCTCCTACAATACCACTATAGTTACACAGTACTCATACACAATAAAAGACAATACTCAGTGTTACCAAACATAAAGGTACTTTATTTTAGTGACACAAGGCCAAAAATATCTTGGAGACAATACTCCTTCTGGAGGTAAGTATTATACACAATATATGCACTAGAGACTAAAAATAGGTAAGTAAGTAGTCATAGAATAGTGTAAACAGTAGAAAATACAATAGTATGCAATAGGCCTAGGGCCAGCACAAACCATATACTAAGGAAGGCAAGGGTAGTGTGTAGAGGGGTGCCGGGAGTGTAAGAAAGTAAGGTAAGTAAAATACCCCACCTCAGAGCCCAGGAAAGTAGGAGTAAAGTACTGCATGTTTCCTCAGGACACACTACAAGTTGTGATAAGAGTTATTGCAAGAAGGAGCTCAGACAAACCCTTTCACAGGACTGCCACTGCAGCCTGCGTGAAATACTGTACACATTATTTCACAGCCATTTTCACTGCAATTAAGTAACTTATAAGTCACCTATATGTCTAACCTTCATTTACTGAAGGCTAGGTGCCAAGTTACTGAGTGTGAGGGCACTCTTGCACTAGCAAAGGTGCCCCCCACACAGTCCAGGGCCAATTCCCTGGACTTTGTGAGTGCGGGAATGCCATTACACACGTGCACTACATATAGGTCAATACCTATATGGAGCTTCACAATGGTAACCCCGAATATGGCCATGTAAGGTGTCTAAGATCATGGAATTGTGCCCCCATTCCAAATCTGGTATTGTGGAGCCAATTCCATGCATCCTAGGGGCTCAACCACGGACCCCAGTACTGCCAAACCAGTTCTCTGAGGCTGGCACTGCAGCTACAGCTGCTGCCACCTCACAGACAGGGTTCAGCCCTCCTGGGGTGTGAGCATCTCAGTCCCAGGAAGGCAAAACAAAGCATTTCCTTTGGGAGCAGGGTGTTACACCCTCTCCCTTTGGAAATAGGTGTTACAGGCTGGGAAGGGGTAGCCTCCCCCAGCATCTGGAAATGCTTTGAAGAGCACAGATGGTGCCCTCCTTGCATAAGTCAGTCTACACTGGTTCAGGGACCCTCAGTCCCTGCTCTGGCACGAAACTGGACTATGGAAAGGGGAGTGACCACTCCCCTGTCCATCACCACCCCAGGGGTGGTGCCCATAGCTCCCACAGTGTGTCCCAGACTTTGGCCATCTTGCTTTCCAAGTTGTGGGGACACTCTGGGGGCCTGTGAGTGGCCAGTGCCAGCAGGTGACGTCAGAGACCCCTCCTAATAGGTCCTTGTCTGATAAGGTAGTCAATTCCCCTCTCAGGGCTATTTCAGGGTCTCTCCTGTGGGTTTCTCTTCAGAATCTACAGCAGGAATCCTCTGCAACTACTACTTCATCCTCTGACCTCTGATCGACCGCAGACTGCTCCAGGAACCACTGTAACAGCAACAAAGTATCCGGAAGGGCTCATTTTCCTATGCAACTTCAGCTCCAGCCAGCAACTGCAACAGTTTTGTCAGTGTGCATGCTCTGGGGACTCCCTGTCTTCACCCTGCACCAGAAGGACCGAAGAAATCTCCCATGGAGTGACTGAGTCACTTCCCTGCTCTTGCAGGCACCTTCTAAGTTGACGGCCGGTTCTCTTGGACTCCTCTCCTGGAGACGAGCATGCTCCTTGGAGCACAGGTGGTGTACCCCTTCGACACAGACTGTCCGAAGGTCCTGCTGTCCAAATTTGGAGGAGGTAAGAGCCTGCCTTCCCCGTTTGCGACAGTACCCCCTGTGCACTGTGTCATCTTCACCTCTTGAGGCCTCTGTGCACGAATTCTTTGTGCACAGCCTGGCCCAGGTCCCCAACACTCTATCCTGTGATGCTCAACTCACTGCCTTGACCTTCGGTGGCGTGGGAACTTCTTTTGTAGTGCTGCAACAACTGCAATTTGCACCTTCTTTGTCCCCGTGTCCTGGGACCTACGTGGGTGCTGCCTGGTCATCTGTGGGTTCCCTCCAGTGTTGGGAGCCCCCTCTGCCTCCTCAGTCCGAGTTGAGGCCCCCAGGTCCCTCATGGGTCCAGGCAGCACCACTTTGACGAAATCTGCGACTTTCCTTGAACCAAGGCTTGTTGGACAAATCCAGTGACGAAACTCGCCTGCATCCAACATCTCTTCGTGGGACATCCATTGCATCACACAGGAACCCGCAGCCATCTTCCTTTGCTGCATTTCTGTAGTCTTTGTCCAACCGGAGACTCTTCTTTTGCATCCTCTTCTAGGTTGTCAGGGGCTCCTGTCCTTCCTGGAACTTCTTTATGCTTCTGGACTTGGTTTCCTCTCTTTCCAGGTCTTCAGGTCCAGGAATCCACCATTTGTTGTTTGCAGTCTTGCTTGGTTCTTGCAATAACTCTAATCATGACTTGTAGTGTGTCCTAAGGAAACTTGCAGTATTTTACTCCTACTTTCCTGGGCTCTGGGGTGGGGTATTGTACTCACCTTTGTGGTTTTTTACTCTCCCACAAATTCTCTACACATTAACCTTGTCTAGGGGGGAATTCGCGATTCACATTCCACTTTTCTTAGTATATGGTTTGTGTTGCCCCCTAGACCTATTTTCTCCCATTGCATTGTATAGCATTTCCTATTGTTTTCACTATCCTATGTCTAATTACTTACCTTATTTTGGTGTCTACTGTATATATTGTGTATAATACTTACCTCCAGAAGGAGTATTGCCTCCAAGATGTTATTGGCCTTGTGTCACCCAAATAAACTACCTTTATTTTTGGTAACACAGAGTATTGTCTTTACTTTTGTGTAAGTACTGTGTAACTATAAGTGGTTTTGCATGAACTTTGCATGTCTCCTAGTTCAGCCTAAACTGCTCTGCTACAGCTACCTCTATCAGCCCAAACTACTAGAAAACTACTACATTTCACTAATAAGGAAAAACTGGACCTGGTATAAGGTGTAAGTACCTAAGGTACCCACTACAAACCAGGCTAGCCTCCTATAGAAGGTGTCATCAATGATGTAATATGTAATTAGCTGTGCATGGCGAAGGCGAAAGTTATAGATAACTTAGGGTGTGAGTTATAGTTAGTTGATTTAACCATAACTATAACTGCTGAATTTCCATGGTTTTGTGCGAGGAAATTCAGAACCTAACTAACATCCCTGTAACCTTTGCTTTTTTTTCCAGTGAATTTCTATTTTTTTTAGCACGCACAGACATAAATATGGCCAGCGATGCGCACTGCCTTCAGCCATGTGCAACTCGGGTTACCCGCAGGACCTGGCCTATGGAAAGGCCCGTCAGTCAACCCTCCTGCATGCACCCAAACCAAAGTGGCGCACTGCCTTTGGCCATGCACAGCATGAGATTGGATGCAAAGAGTGGGTTTCAAATTGTAACTGGCTCCACCAGGGGATCAGCGGATCCATGGATCCATCCATGGATGTGCAGACATGCGGTTTGGACGAAAAAAATAATTGGAGCAATTTTTTGCCCACCCTCTATGTATCCCTATTTGTGTTTGCACTGATCATTTTCCACCCCCTGACACGATGCGACAGAAGAAAAAGGTGGCTGCAACTTTTCTGTCAGGTTGCGGCTAACCAATCAGGGCCTTGCTTTTTGCCCAGATCCACAGGTCCAGATTTGCGTCCCTATAAATCTATATTTTTAAAACTCTAATATCTCAAAAACTAATGAACAGATTTACACCACATCACAAAAAGCATTCCCGCTGGACCAAGAGCTAGGTTTCTGCCAAATCTGGTGTAATTCCGTTCAGTGGTTCCAGCTGTAGTTGTGTTAAAAAATGTGAAAAATCCCATTGATGTAGAACAGGAGAAAAGTGTTTTAGGACTCCCCCTTTTTCTCAGCACCCACTTGACAGATCACCCCTAAACTTTGACGACCGGAGCTAAACTGACCAAAGTATAAGTTGTGAAAATTTTGGGAAGAATCATCAAACAGCACCAAAGTTATTGGCAAAACAAAAAACGCTCTGTCTATGTAGGTAGATATAGTCAGGATCTAGTTTCCATTGAAAAAGCGTTTTTTGACTTGGCTATAACTTTGGTGCCGTTTGATGAATCTTCATGACATTTTCCCCCCAAAAAAATCATCAAATTAGGTATTGTTGTACATGGAAAGTTTTCGGGTGATTTGTCAAACAAGGGATGAGAAAAAAGGGGGTCAAAAAAGTGCCTTTCCAATGTTGGTTCCCATAGAGATTTTATACACAACTACAGCCCGAACTGCTGGATGGGTGCACATCAAATTTGGCAGAAAGGAAGCTCTTGTTCCAGAAAGTGACCTTTTTGTTATTTGGTGTCAATCATCCAGTCAGATAAGTGTGTAAAAAATGTTTATGAGAGTTGAAGATAAAGACTAAGCTACTGCATAAGTGAAATTAGTATTCGTTCAGTACTACTGATCAGTAACACTATTTGTAACGTATGTCATCTGAGTGGATGTGTGAGTGCTTGCATTTGTATGTGAGTGGTTGTGTGAGTGACTGTATAGTTGGGTGAGTGACTGTAGTAGCTGTTTTGCTGAGTGAGTGGGCTTGTGTGTGGCTGTATGGGCGAGCAAGGGGATGGGTGAGTAGTTGTATTTGTGAGTGGTGGATTGAGTAGATGTATTGGTGAGTGGCTGTATGGGTGAGTGACAGGCTGTGTTAGTCTCTGTATGGATGAGTGTGTGTCTGTGTTAGTGACTATGGGTGAGCGAGTGTGTCACTGAATGTATGGGTGAGTGTGTACTTGTGTCAGTGACTATATAGGTGAGTATATGTTAGTATCTGTATTACCAAGTGAGTGGGTCAGTGAGTATGTGGGTGAGTCACTGGTTGTATTCTTTATTGTATGGGTGAGTGAATGGTTGTGTAAGTAGTTGTATGAGTGAGTGAGTCAATGTCTAGGTGGCTGTATGCCAGTGTAACTGTTGAGTGGCTGTATTGGTATGTGGGTGTATCAATGGGTGCATTGGTGTGTCCGTGCCTCTGTCAGTAGTTGTATAATAGTTGTAGCTAATATTAGCTCTGGAGGTGACTGTGTGGCTGTCTGAATGGTTTCCTGGGTGTTTAAGTCAGAGTGTGAGTAATTGTATGGATGAGAGAGTGGTAGTGTGACTGGTTGTATGAGCAAGTGAATGGGTGTAGGAAGCCGGCTCTCAATATAGTGCACTAAAATGAAGTACACTGTGCAGAGAGTCCAGTGGATCCCCAAAGGTTTGCAGAGGCAGAAAAGACAGGTATAGTGCCCTTTTTGTGGTAGTGTGGGTGAGCAGCTAGTCTTATCAAGGAGCTGTGTTAAGTATTTGTTGTACTCACAGGGGCAATAAATGAGACACACACTGAAAGAGTAACTCAGAGACCAATTTAGAAAAATAACAGTAGCCTTTATATATGCTTTGAACCAAAGAACTTCGTTATGACGTAAGCAGTTTTCACATTAAAAATACTTTGCATTTTCAAAAATCAACACTGTGCACTTTTCAGTCTTCAATGTTAGCCTATGGAAGGAAAACAAGAATGCAGTTTCACACGTAAGTACACAACTTACAACCCCAGTCTTCATGGTTTCAGGCTAGCACCGGACAAGGTTCAGGTTGGTACCAAGCGGGCACCCACAGTGGCATAGGGGTGGCAGGGTACCAAGGTCGAAGTCAGAGTTGGTGTCCAATGTTAGTCAATGGAGACGGGGGAGGGTGCTGAAGGTGCATTGCTCCCAGGTAAGTACAGGCGGTGTCAGAGGTTTGTCTCAGGGGGTTGAGGAAAGCACTGGGGGAGTGGTGGGGACCACAAAGTAGCACCAAACTTATACCCTGAGCAGCACAGGGGCAGCCGGGTGCAGTGTACCAACATAGCATCGGGATCCCAATGCTATCCAAGACAGGGGGTATCTGCTGCAGGGCTAATTACAGGTGAGTAGAATGGGGTCAGGGTTGGATCTCCTGGGGTTGAAGCACAGACAAGAGAGCCCACAAGGCAGCACCAAAGTTACACCCTCAGCCTCACAGGGACGGCCGGGTGCCAACACAGTCTCAGGCTCCCAATGTTAGTCAATGCAGGAGATCACTTTCAGAAACGGGCTGCAGGCTCTGGTCAAATGGCTGGGCGAGGTCAACCTACAGCTGCCCAGTCACCCCTAGGGTGACTACACTTTCTCTAGGACCACTTTCTTTGGGAGGTGGGTGCAGCCCTAACCCTATTGTCTTAAATCCTTCCACATGAGATGGAGGAATTTAGAAAGCAGTGTCTAGTTCAGCCTTTTCCACCTTAGGGGTGAGACTGACATGAAGTGGGCACTCCTTATAAAGTTAACTATTTTTCACGCCTGTGCTGCTGCCAAAAGTGAGGTCAGGACAGGGGGGTGGTCATCTCCACAATTTGGAGAGACCCGGGTTGCACTGCAAAAGTGACAAGACCTTTGAAGCTCCCTGTCCTGGAATGTCCATCCTGGTTGGGAGAGAAGGTAACACCTCTGTACACGTACTATCTCTGAGAATTGACAGAGACATAGCAGATATGCCCTCACATGTAATATACTGCACCCTGTCTTAGGCTGTAAGGCCTGCTAGAGGGGTGACTTACATATAATGCATGCAGTGTTTAGGGACATGGCACACAGGTTGTGTGCTATGTTGTGTTTTCAAATTTGGGAGCACCTTGTCATGCAGCCTGCAATGGCAGTCTGCATACGGTTGGTGCTGGGTCCCTCAGAGTGGCGCAAGTTGTGCTGCAGCTCTTAGGGGCCCTCTCCAGTACCCACACACTAGGTACAAGGGGTACCATTTAAGGGGGCATGTAGGAGGCTGAAGGGCCCGGTCACTTGCGGCTGTAGTGACCAGGATTCTTTGTTTTAGGGATGGAACACTGGCACTGGGGACCTGGTTAGCAGAAACCCAGTGCACCTTAGTTGAGGTTGCTTCCAAAGCCAGGCAAAACGTGTGTGTGGGGAACGGGGATACTGTAATCAGAACCCAGCTCCCTACAACGGGCGTGTGAATGCCTGTAGCAAAGAGTGAATGGTTTTGTGAGCATTCGTATTGGTGTGAGAATAGATATATGAGTAATTGTGTGAGTGGCTGTATGAGAGGTTTGTATGGGGATATGATTTACTAGGTGGATGATATCATCAGTGGGGTCATCAGTTATGTCCCTGACGATGTCATGGGTGATGTAATGTGTGAGGTCACAAGCAGTGCATTGCAGGGACGTAGGTTTGGTAACTATAACTGCTGAATTTCAATGTTTTTGAGTGATTAAATGCAGCACCCTGTAACCTTTGTTTTTTTGTGAGAAAAAAAAAACATCCTCTGTCTGAATAATGAAGCAACCTGAATTGGTAAACAGGAGAAACTTTAAAAAAATAATATATTTATACCGAGATGACTGCATCAAAAACATGTTTAGTTCAGCATGGCACATCACTGCGTCATTTTTTATCTTAAGGAGCTACAGCTTCATGCGCAGTGCATCTGCACTCCCATTTTTTTTCTAGAATTCCTTGAACTCTATTAGTGGCTAAATACGATTCGTGGAAAACATAATGGCATGACGAAGAGATGGAACCTGCTGAGCAGCCAATGCCCAAGCAGTGCCTTCAATGGCACGACGCCACCCGGCCTTCGGGGGAATAGGCGGAGCCGTCTGCAGCTGCTCCTTTATCCGCAGTCCTCCCTCTAAAAGGTGGAGCCGCGGCAGACTTTATAGAAGGTGGGGGCACCTAAACGAGGTAGCGCCACTTGGAACGAGCAGGGTTGGTGATCGCACCGCAAAGACGTGGTGTCTGTGCAGAACGGGTGTTGAGCCAGAAGCTTCTTCTGCCATCCTACTGTCACCCGGAGGCATGAGCTACAACGCGGAAGAAGCGAGCCTGTCTGCCAGGGGGACACGTGTCTCGGGCAGCCGGGGCATCCTGGACCAGGGCTTCAGCATGTACCTGCAGGACGCCTACCATCGGGAGAATAACCCGCAGGTGAGGGAGGGGGCTACGTAGGAAATTAAATGGCGGGGCAGGCGACTAAAAGAGGAACCCGCTGAGTGTGAGGGCAACTAGGGGACTCACCAGGGAGAGAACATTGAGTAAAAAAATGTCATATTACTTGCATATTGGTTTAGATTTTGCACTAATGAGCGGCATTCGGCTTACTTCCTCTATACCGCCATATTTTTTGACCGGTTTTGGAAACCCGTACCCCAATGTTTATTTATGTTGTAATGTTTAATTGTATTGTTTTAAATCTATTGTAAATGTTCCACTATCTTTACATAACGTAAATTATGTGAAAAACATATAGTTCAGATAAAGTGAGGATCCCGACAAGTCGATGCTAAACAGAACCAGGGTGCGATGCATAAGGTGGGCAAGAGGCGAACACCAGCATTCCCCCCCCCGCCCCAAAAAACCGGTGATGGAAAAGGAAAGCCGCATCATGCGCCATTTGGGGGTACCCATGAAAGAGGCATGGGCAAGTCAATACCTGTAGTTTGTTAACGTTTAGTGTGGTGGATTCATATTTGAATGTCACTTACTACCTCTATATTGTATAGGTATATAAAATGATATCTAGATGCCCAATTAATGAGAAATGGCTGCACAGATGTACGTTGTTAGGTGTCACCTCCTTCCACTTGTAAACAAGTGATACGCAGCCCTTCCCCTCGAGGAAGGGAGACTCCATGTGACGCAGTCGCCCCGAAGTAGAGCTGTTTCTAGTTCCTCGCCCTGTCGAATGGTTATAATGGGGTGCAGCTCTCCCGGGTCAGCAGACGGTAAAACATTGCCCACTGCCAGTGACCTGAGCGAGAGGCGAGCCCCACCGGTGTCCAGTGCTGCAGCGAGGGGTGGGGTAAGCCCAACGTTGCGGACGTCGCCAAAACCGTGTGAATTTTCCGAGAAGCCGCAGTGACGCAGGACGGAAGCGCCCGTTCAGACCGGTTCAGACCGGCTCGCTCCGGCTGCCGGCGAAAACAAGACGGACTGAGAGTCTGACAACAAACACCACTCAAATAAGAGCCTGCAGGCTGCATTGGAACTGACTGCAGCACCTTCCTACCGTTTCCCTTTTCTCTAATGTCACCCCCAATTTTGTTGTTTTGCACTCTTATTTTACAAACGAATTATTACCTAATACATATTTTTTTTATTCTTGTTTGCCACCTTTTAATTTCCACACGTTTTTCGAGATATATTTTGTTTTACATTTCTGTCGCGACACCTTTTTTGCTTTTTATGTTTCAGGTCTGCCGTCACTTTCGAATGTTTAATTTTGCTTTTGCATGTTCTTAGCAGTTTGTATCTTTATACCCATGTTTATTTTACCATTCTTGTACTGTCTTCTTTCGCACTTGGACCCCATATCTCTTTGTGTCCATGATGCGTATCGAGCATGTCATTGTGGCACCTGCCCCCGAACGGCTCTCCCGTTGGGCCAGAGCCAGCATGTGATGCACCTGGCCTGTATTTGGATGTTCGCTAATGGCTCGCCAGGTCATTTTTGCTGCGTTTGGATTTCATTTATATACACAGCTTCTGTATGGCCGTTAACACGCCAGCTATGCATACACCATGGTCATAAGGCAAGGGGCTATTAAGGAAAACGCCTACCCAGTGCTTTGACAAGGTCCTTACAAACTGGTGTAAGGGGTACAGGTCTGCAGAGAATAGAAACACCCTGCAGTTGAGAGGTTATTCAGAAGAGCCGAGTATAAGGGTTAATTTCATGTGCCTCATAATCATGCGGTTGATAAACTGATTAAGAACTGCGTGTTCTACTCTCCATTCCATTCCCTTTTTTATGTAGTATTGTTTCACCCTGTTATATCACACACTATGTAACCAGTACCCACAACTAATGTTGCCCCAGCCTAGCCAGTATTTATTTAATTAATGATAAAATTTGCAACTGTCAATACAGCCATTGAGTTAATGTGCCTCTCGACCAATCAATTTTCCGTAACAAACGGGAATCTCGAACATTAATCACGCCCTCAACCGGTTATGTTCAGCAAATGTTACCTTTCACCCTCGTCTGGATAAGTTGTATCCTTCCGCTGCTGACCCACGAGGACTCCATTTTAACGGAGTGCCTGTGTTTGTCCCTCCTTTGCTCCTCTACTGTTTCACCACTCCATTTTTATTTGCAGCTCCAGCATGGCCACCAGCCTTTTTGGAACAATGAAAAATGACAACCAGTATCATGAAGCATTCATGCCATGTTGAAATAGGTTTTTAATAGAAAGCACCATGACTAGAGTGTTTGTGACGCATGCGCCATGACTCCTGTTCGCCTACAAATAACAGTAAAAAAAATGCAACCATTTGTTTTCTGCAGGGCATCCTGAACGTAGGAACAAGCGAGAACAAACTTTGCTTTGATCTGTTACAGGAAAAGGTAAGTTTCTCTGTGTATGCAAAAAATTGCAACTCGTGTTTTTTTTTTTTTTTTTTTTTTTTCTTTCTTTTTTTTTTTTTTTCCGATGCAGATCGTTGTTTGAAATGTTTCCTTCAGATCTTGTATAGTTGTCGCTATTATTTGTAAATCTTCGTGTTCAGGTATGAGCCACCGTTGATTTGTCAGAATTCACGATGGTGTTATCTATAGGAAATAGATATGTTTGTCTCGCTTTGACAAGATGTAATTTTGTAGCCAATTATGAGACGCTGCTGAGTTGTCGACCCAGCTTCTGCTTATCTTAATTTTGGTATTTTAAGGAAGTACGGAGCTTGCAAATAGGACTATCACTTAAATAACCATTATTTTGTGCCCTCTCTTATGGAACAGGGGGCATCTCTGGCTGCAGCTAGTTTTACTAGTGATGAGATAGGGAGAATGTGTGCGATGTAGGTCAGTGAGATATGAGACCTATACCACTATTAGGCTGCAAAATCGTTGACCTGGCACTTGGAAACAGAAACCCTTATGTTTTGTGTATTAGAAGCACATGCACCTTTTATGTTTTCACCTCCATGTTGTCATGAATTGAGGCGAAATGTAACGCGGAGGAAGAGATAAATGGACATTCAGTGCATCACAAGGCATATCCGGCAGCCCTAAGAGATGCATGATAAGAGTGTATCCTTCTCCATGCTAGTAAGGAGTGGCTATTTAGCTGTGTCTACTCTTGACATGCCATTGCAGAGGAAAGCGGATCCTTCTGCCAGTGCATCCATTGTGTCTGCTCCTCCCTCCCCAGAACACCTAACACCCCCACATGCCACCAGGACAGGCCGTTTGGCATATCTCCCTCTCATTGGCACTCACTATTATTTATCCCTTGGCCCTCCTATTATTATTTTTTTTTTCCCCACCCATCAAGCGTGCACCCTTTTGATAAATCGAGCTTCAGGAAAAAAGTTGTGGTCTGCCTCCGAAAAAAATACATTTGACGGATAGCTGTTTTTTTTACATGCAGGGTAGGAGTTTTTTTTTTTTTTTTTTGTTTTTTTTTTTGGCATACATTTCTGAAAGCATTTATCCATCTGGGTACCAGCAGGCCTTGCAGGCTTACCCTTACGTTCTTGAGCAGTATGAAAAAATTACTTGCTTTCTATGTACAATAAGCTAAATCTCCCATCTGTTGAACCTGAGTCAGAATTGGCAAAGCTAACAGGTATTCCTTTAATGTACTATGGCAGGTAACCATCATTGTTAATGCCTTCATTGGCATGCCTTACATAAGATTTGGCTTTGCCAATGCTTGTTTTTGCATTTACTTGGTAGATGGGCTGAAGTATGAGGGTTTATAGTTGTTGATGTTTTAGTTTTCACTGTGCACCATGTCCATGTGCCGCAGTAGGTATGTTAATATACTATGCTCCTACATTAATAATAATTATTCTGAAAACATAATCTAACTGGTATTATGAAAAAACACAATACACATTCCATGTGAAATTATAAATAAATCTGATGCAACTAATGTGGTGTTAAACTAATTTCTTTACTTATCTCCTTTGTTTGTGAAAAGCTGTCCAGCAGTGGCATGAACTATTTGGAGCCCAGTTTATTCCAGTATTGTGAAGTAAATGGCATTAAGAGGTATGTAGATTAAATGAGTCATTACAATTGCTGTGCAAAATAAGGATGCTTTTTAGATTGGATTTGTTTTGCAAACTCATTAAAACATTCACTAAGCTTAAAGTGCTGACCTATATGGTGCTTAAAAGTCTGTAGATGGACGTGATCAAAATGACATAATAGAAATAAGTGGGATAGATGAGATGCTATCAAAAGTAAAATGTATTCTTGTGTGTCTTTAACAAACAAGAAACAGAAAACATAATGGCCTGTAAAAAATGAACTTCCCTGTCCTATAATCATACTTGTTTCAATCGTAATGAATTAAATGGCGTAATAATTCCTTTCTTCTTCCTGTAGAATTTTCTTTCCTTTTGAGATTTAATTGCTGGGTCTTTAAGTTTTGCATGCCCTCTTTTCTCATTCCCCTCTAAGACGCATCTCTGTTTCATACCCTCCCAAAGCACTGTTACCTTTGTGATGTGTATGCATAGTTGTGACTTTCACAGTATGCTTCTACTTTACCATACATCTTGTATGAAAGCAATTTCCCACACTAATGTTTTAAGCATGGATGGTAACCATGTTTGATCTGCACTCCTGGGCTCAATGTATTCTTATTTGTTAGTTTATCGAAATCTGTTAAATCAAAATATGTAAGTCTTTACCTAGACCTTAAACTCCTGTAATTATATTAAAAATAATGCAGTTATTCAGAAACGGTGTAGTGCATTTAGTGGAGACATTATTTTTGTAAATGTGTATCACAGAAGAATTGACATGACTAATGTCGCCATCTTTCTGTCATCCTAGTGAAAAGTCTAGTTTATTGTCTAAAACAAAGAAACGCACTTAAGTGGAAAGAGTTCATAGCAACCTTTTGTCATGGTGGTTTGGATATTTTAACAGTACATGCTATTTTACACCGCTAATAACTGCAAGTACAGTCTCGAGACGTTTCTGGACATGTGTGCGGCTGAGCAAATGTGTTTTCCTTCTTAGCCTGTCCAAGTTGTAATGAGGGTTAGCTGAAACTAAAGCCGTTATTCTGCTTTTAGCTTTTTATTGAAGTGACATTGACATTGTAATTGCAACTGAAGTCTTAACGTGGCATATTCTCTGTCTTGTTTCATTTTCTGTTCTCTCTTTAAACTGTTAGATTCAGAGAAGAAATTGCCAACTTCCTCACAGAGTATGGAAAAGCTTTGAAGCCACTGAGTCCAGATAATGTAAGATGCACGCATGCCAAATGATCATATTTTGTTGCCTGTTTTTTTCCGATTTCCATAATATGCATCTGTGCCTGCCTTTTTAAAAACGGTGTTTATTTTGTGTTGCGCTAATCTTTTTGCATGGAAATGGGAGCTCAAGTTGGTACGTTGCATGATCCTGAAAGTAACATGGTTTTTATTTGAGCCTTCCTGCACTGTGGTATGGCTGGCATAAGTTTAGTATTTGTTTTCTCCAACTTTTGGGCCGTCTGCTTTCAAATATATTAAATTATAGTGGCTACTTTCATTTAGAATAATAATTTTGTCTAACCTATCAGACATCTTCCACTGGTTTCTTAAATCGTAATATTGCGTTTAGCATCTACTCTGAATGTCCAAGGCCTTCTATTGGACAGAACTAGAAATATTTGATAGTGGTTTACAACAGTGATGGCATCGTCTGCGGGTCACTATTGTGGGTAATTGTTATTAAGGAGAAATCAAGTTATTAATACTTGATAGTGTTATCTGTAAGTTTCTACTGACATTATTCACACGTGTAAGCTCTGCTATGCCACCTATTACATACTCTGTTAAGGTAGCTCAAGAGGAAGGTTTCAGGGGAAAAATTTAAGCAAGAAAAAGGGTGTGAAAAAAAGAAGACAGAGAACATGCATTGCTTGTCTGGTGGCCTCGAGATAAACAGCCTCTGCAGTGTTTGAGTAATCCTCAAGAGTCAAAATAAACCCAGTGTTAGTCACTTACACTGGAGGCGTGAATGTGTTATTGCTTATGCAGTCGGCCGATTCTGCACATTCGTCCTTTTCTAATTTTTTTACCCTAATTCGACTTAAATGTAGGCATGTAATAGCCACCAACCACTGGAGAATGTAGCTAGCGTCATTTCAGTGGAGTAATGCGCATATCCATGAGTATATTCCCTTGACACCCATCCCAACTTTTACATATGAGGATTTTAAATCTGGCGAGGCTAGTGAATTGTAGTCCCCAAGGTTCATGTTGCAGTCGAATGGGCCAGAATTAAGATCAGTGATTCAGATGGCGGGTTGAAAGATAAGCACACATTTCATTAAGGAATTCCGAATGGAAATGTAACTCTATGCTGGTGTGGGAGGTGACCTAGGTTTTTCAGACTGCAACAAAAGATGTTTCAGAAGATTGACGAGCAATCTGCACATAAAATGCAGACGAGGTATATAGTAAATGTATTTAGTAAACGTTTGCTCTCATTTGTCTGCCATAAATATGTAATTTGTACTCTTTTGGGTGAGTATGTTTTCAAAAGGGAGAGAGGGCATGCAGTGTTTATTCTTCTGTGAGTTAGACCGGTTTGTTATAGATGGTTTGTATATTTCAAAGGTACTATGTTCTGTAATGTCTAGCTTTGACTGTTGACCACAGGCTTTTGCCCTGCATGCTGTGTTGGGTCTCATGCTATATAGTTAGGAGTCAGCGCGGATTGTTGAATTCAACACAATAGATAACTGTTTTTTTTTTCTGAATTACAGATTTCGAAATGATTTGACTTGTGTTGTGTGTTTTTTTTTATTTTTTTTATTTATTTTTTTTAGATTGTCATTATGAATGGATGTTCGTCCATCTTCTCTGCACTTGCAACTGTGTTATGTGATCCAGGAGGTAAGAACTCGCATACCCTTTAAAATAATGCATGCAAATATTTAAATGCTTATGTTTCATTATGTGTGCGATTGTTTCTTTCAAAATACTTCGTGTAGAAAATGATTATTAGATAAAATGCTTACGTATATGAGATAATCATTGGTCTTCATACTCTGTTGAATAGATGATACACATCCCCAGCACCCTTTAACATTTTAACTTTGACAGTTCTTATTTTAGTATACCACATGTTTTGATTATACTTATTACACAAGTGTTTTTCACAAAATACCACAAACATAGGGGCAGCCCGGACAATAAATAATAAATATTTAGGGGGGACATTTGTTTAACGAATAGAAGTACATCCTAATTTGTCAACATTGATTTTTGCTGGTGAATGTGCTCACTTGGTGCAGACAACCCCCATCCAGCATATTGAAGGCCTTCTTAAAGTCAGTGAGCAGGATAGCTCCTGCATGATGGCCAGTCTTGCCCAAGCCTAGCTGAACTGCATAAACTTAGAAGTTCAACCTTTATTTTTTCCTCTTTAAGATACAGGCAGATATGATTTACTCTAATTTTGGATGAGTGTTAAATAGCCAGTGACTTCTGGCTACTTAGCACATAGCATCGTCGACTAAGGTTCCTGTTTATTAAGTGGAAAACTCTTAACGCTACCTTAAAACAAACGCAGCTTTTCTGCACCTGATTTTTGAGTGAGACTACTGTATAGTGAAGGCGTTGATGCCCGTGCCTGGCTAGTGTACCCTTAGTAGTAGAGTGTGACTTAGCGTCTACATGCCTTCTAAGCACAGCTTTACGTGCACATCCAGAACTACTATGACTCCACTGGCTTACACAGTATGAACCGGAGCAGATTGGCACTAGCTATGTGCATCACAACTAGACTGGAGTGCAACCCAGTGCTGGTCCTCTTGCAAGAACCTAAGCTGCAGGAGCAACTGCACAGATTAAATCTTTAATGTCCGGGAGATCTGTTTGTTCGTTGCAGGGCCATTTTTAAATAGTGAAGCATTTCTAAATTACGGCTGCACTTCACTACTAGGCATATTTTTGTATGTTATGCTAAAGGCCACACTGCAGGATGTTCTCGTAATGTTTTAAGACGAGCCCAAATTATTTTTGTTTCATGTCTCAGCGCAAGTGGTGATAGAGGGGCGCTTAATGTGCACCTGAAATAAAATGAGAATTTTGTGCTAAGCAGTAGAAGTGCTGCTGTACACAAACTTGCACTATATCATTTAGTTGTAGGAGTAGGGTGAAACACTAAAATTTCTTGCACTATATCTATCATGGCCCCTAGAGTTTACAGGAGGCTAGGATTGCACCAAAGTACTATATGAATGCAGTGTCACGAACCAGGTGCTGACTTTAATGATCTTGAATGGGGTTGCTGTAGTGTCCTTCAAAGTGATTTGACGTATTATCAGAAGTTGTAAGTTTGGGGTTGTGGGGGGCACCGTTAAATCAGGAAATAGCTTGCAGTTAAACCGACCATTGACGCACTGTAACTAACCAGATGAAAATATACAGTTTTACAGAATTATTACTGGTGCAGATGTTGATTATGTTAAAGACGTGTTGTATGTGACATAAGTCATATGCACTGACCCGATATAAAGCATTATGTGATAATGATGCTATATATGCTGACGTGTATATTGTCATTGCTACAAATGCTTCTCTGTTCTGTGTGGCTTTTGAAGTTACATGAAATGTAAATAAAGTAGCCAGTGACCTGCAGATCTTCGGTTGTTGGGTACTGTATGAACTGAATACATGAGTTGAATTTATAAATTTGCCTCTAGTAGTAGCATTTTCCTGCTGCGAATCTTATGAATATTTTGAGCTTCTTGAACCTATGAAGGTTTAAACCTCTTTCTAGCTAATTTGCAAGATGAGGCACAAAAAATCTGGGACCTGTTCGGAACTGTATTTTACATGTAGGTGTGCCAGTTAGGTCTTGTTGTTGCTTTAATGTTTAAAATCAGTTACAATTACCCATTCCTCTTTGCATCTAAAAATATTTTGAGTACATAGCCAAAATCTTGCATGTGACTGTTGCTTCTGTTCTTACAGGCGAAAGAGAACTAGTCCCACTTTAAGTGCTGCACATCTGCTCAGTATTTTATATCACATGACTGTGCGATCTCTCTTCTAGCAAAGTTCATGGGCGTCACTGCTAATGGAAAACTCTCCCTAGACCATTACTCCAGGTTTAACCTTTCTCTGCTCTCACAGTTTGCTATTTTCTCAAGCGAGCTCGGGGCCAAGTTGGATTTTCAAATAGATGATGGTGATTTGCATTTGGATACATTGCTGCATTTTTAGATAATGTTATAACTGTTTCTTCTGAAAAAGGCTACTTGGGTACTAAAGTGTATCTGTTCATTAATAGAGTCTCAAATATCCTATATTTCTCAATATTAATCAGTTTATTTTTCTTCTGTTTTTAGATGGCTACCTCATTCCAACCCCATATTATGGGAGTGTAAATACGCAAACAGAACTTTATGGGAGAATACAACCTGTTCATGTACCCTTATTCAGTGAGGTAAGAATTGATCCAGACATAGAATTAAAATTGGAGAATGAAAAGGAGGAGAGAAAATAATTATCCACCAGGGCTGATCATGTTTACAACTGACAGAAAAGAATTGTTTGTGTATTTGTCACCGAGTATGGTTAAGTGTGGTGGGGGGGGGGGGATATGTTTATACTACTTCAGCGTGGTTGAAAATACAACATCCATAACATGATGGTGATGTATTTCAAGGCTTTAAGTCAAGCTGCAACTTCTTTAGGACACAAGGCTGTTTTAGGTCCTTGTTGGTCTTCTATGAAGAATATACCAGAAAATATGATGTTACTCAAAGTGATGGTCATACTGTAGAATTAGCTGCTTTTGGAAGACCGAGAGAAACATTAAAAAGTCTACAGATTTGGAAAACACGCACAGGCTTCCACTCCTAGCATGCATTGTACTGGCAGTGTGCCTCACAACCACCTTTATTTTTAAGTGGAGCATAACTGCTCTACCTGGGCTTTTAACCACGCCCATCCCTTTCACTCGTTCGTGGGCTTGCCTTTTAAAAATCCATTGTTATCATTGGTTAATGCTTTGCCTTGGGAAGGTTTTGTTACCGCCTTGCAGACTGACCCTGTTACATCGATAATTGCACGATTGGCGATATGGTTGACTGTGAACAAATTTATTTTTCCTTTTGTGTCTCCCCTTCGCGCTCATGGTGACTTGAATCGGCTCGCTTATCTCAACTAATGTTTTACTTTCCATTTTCTGGTTGAGAAAGCTGTGCGAGCATCATACGGGGCAGAAAACAAAAAAAAGCCCACATTGCTATGTTAAAGTGTTTTTATTATTTCGGGGGTGGGGGGGCCTTAACCGATTTTTAAATTCTCTGAAAGGTTGTTTACACAAGTTTTGGAAGTGAACGTTCGGGCCTCTTATTGGGTGTGTTTAAGTAGACTGCATTGTTTGTCTTCTGCGACCAGATAATTGCGTCTGGACATGCTGATGGGATCAAGGCGTAGAAAAAATAAAATAACATAATGTGATGCTGACTCTGCCAGGCATAGCTTCTTTTCTTTAAAAATTAAAATACCAATTACATTCTTGAGCTTCTAACTGCTATTGGTTCTCTTTTTAATTCCGGGGAATGGGGTTCTTTTGTGTTGATACAGAGGGAAGGCAGACTGTTTTCTTGCGGTTGTCACAGAAATGTCTCATTGCCTTTTATGAGATCGTCTGCTATCCCAAAGCCACCACGGCTCTGAGCCACAGCGATTACAATACTACTGAAAAATTGTCAGAAAGGAAAAACACTTAAGAATGGCACGTTCGCAGCTCTGACCGATGGGTGGCGCCAGAAGCTTAACTTGTAAAGCGGAGATGATCTCATGCCCGTTTGCCCAAACCTATACACACCGATCGAAGACCAAACCATTAGACAATATTGACTGAACAAGTACAAGATACCAGTGTTGCCATTAAGATAATGTAGGTGTCCCTTGCTTTCTCTGAACTGAGATACACGCTCTTCAGCTCAAAAATGCACTATACTTGGGATTATGGTTCATTAAGCACGTTGCCCCTTTACTTCACAGTGACTTATTACTTCATTTATTTTTTTTCAGCATTCTTTCCTTTAAGTGCTTGTACGAACCTTTGGTGTCACTTAGGGAAATCTAAGCATTTATCGTCTCCTTCACTTACATTTTTGCATAAAACGACAATTGCCTTCATGCACGTGCTTTTTACCTTTTTTTTTTTTTTTTTTTTTTTTATCATTAGCCTCATTTATGTAGAAGGCGTACTGCTTACATTTAAATGTTATGCAAGAGGTCAAACTGATGAGTTAGACGCAGGGTTTTGAGTCGGCGCGGGGGTTTGAACATTGTTTCACAGCTCCAAAGTGGGCAGCCCGTAGCAACGCACAACAATGCGGAGGATAGAACTACAGTGGATGTTTATCTTTTATTCTTCCATGTCACTGTGAATGCCTAAAAGGGGGCGCATGCATACGTTTTTGATACTATGGCTCCCTTCGAGTCCTGGTGGGCGCATCTGTTTAAAACATCTGCTTTATATACTTAAAACAACAAGCTATGAAAAAATACATCCTATTATGGTAATTGCTTCACTTTTTTTTAACCTCCTGGGTGTCCAGCTTTGGCTCATGTATTTCCAGGTCATCTTCTTGATGTGCTTCTCTCCCTGGCCTTCATGTTGCGCTCTCTTACCTGTTTGCTCTCTGTTTTACTGCTGGCCCGCCCTCCTCCCTCAGTCCATGTTGTTGCCTGTCCCACACGCTGTAGGTGTTGCTTGTTTTCTGTGTTATTATGCCCATGGTTAATCTATGGCGAGTATCCCACCAGATTCATGGCAACCGTCCATCGTGGTGTTAGAAACCAGGTGAGATCAGCGCCATCATGCTTATTAATGCTATGAAATACCTAGGAGTAAAGTGACTAGAATCTTTTTCTTTTGGATGCAACCCGTCCGTATCCCGAATTCTGCGATAGAAGAAGGTGGTAGATGGAAGTGCTTTAGTTATATGCAGGGCAACTGGAATTATGTGGCAGAAGTACACCAAATTATACTTGAAACCATTGATTTGAACCTGTAAACAATAAAGAAACAAGCGTTCATCAAACAAATAGACAAATGATGAAATTATTTAATATCCAATCCAACAAATCAAAATTGTAATTTTAGTAGGAGGGTTAGAGCGTTTCTAAATTCAGTTGAGGCCACACGTCATCCATATTCTATTCTGTATGATGCACTTGCACTGCTCCCACAAATAAATCTGAGGATACTTATTCATTTTTAATCTCCAATTTCAAATTTCTTCACATTTACAAAACATTTTAAACTTGGTAATTGTACATTTTAGTTTCTTTATTTATAGAATCTATTAATCAGTTAATGTTTAATTTTCTGAGTAATCGCGGACCCCAAGAGTAGGTTTAGTGGAGTCTTATTGAGATTGTATTTAGGTAATCTTTATTTAATGTCTGAAACTTTTTCCTTCATTTTCTGTCACCCCTGAAGGGATTCTCTTCTTGGATACCTTCACTTTTTGTAAAGTGTCCCTCCTTTGGGCAAAGGAAATCTGCCTCTGACCCACATTCTGTGTGTGCTTACCCTCTGCATAGTCGATCATGGAATACAAATTTTGTCAGAAGATGACAACAAGAGCATTAATGGACGGTGTAAATTCTCGGGGGGGGGGGGGGGGGGTTGAGAAACCTCACAAGCCATCCAGAGTAGGGGCATCCTCTAAGTCTTTGTGCTCTCTAGAAGAGGATTTCTGAAGAAGGAGATCGTTGGAGAAAAAGAGGAAGTTGCCACACTCTCGATCATTGCGCAAGATTATATTGCTCATCATCAAATCAAATCATTAACATTTATAAATCGCGCTACCCACCCGTGCGGGTCTCAAGGCGATAGGGGAAAAAAGGGGGGGTTAACGCTGCTCGAACAGCCAGGTCTTTAGGAGTCTCCGGAAAGCGGAGTGGTCCTGGGTGGTCCTGAGGCTGGTGGGGAGGGAGTTCCAGGTGTGGCCACCAGGAAGGAGAAAGATCTCCCACCCGCCGTGGAGCGGCGGATGCGAGGGACAGCAGCAAGTGCGAGGCCAGAGGAGCGCAGGTGGCGGGAGGGGACGTAGAAGCTGAGGCGTCTGAGGTATTCCGGTCCCTTGTCGTGGAGGGCTTTGTGTGCGTGGGTGAGAAGTCGGAAGGTGATCCTTTTGCTGACTGGGAGCCAATGCAGGTGTCTCAGGTGTGCGGAGATGTGGCTGCTGCGGGGTACGTCTAGGATGAGGCGGGCCGAGGCGTTTTGAATGCGTTGCAGGCGATTTTGGAGTTCGGCTGTGGTCCCGGCGTAGAGGGTGTTGCCGTAGTCCAGGCGGCTCGTGACGAGGGCGTGGGTCACGGTTTTTCTGGTGTCGGCGGGGATCCAGCGTAAGATCTTACGGAGCATGCGGAGGGTGAGGAAGCAGGCGGAGGACACAGCGTTGACTTGCTTAGTCATGGTGAGAAGAGGGTCCAAGACGAAGCCGAGGTTGCGGGCGTGGTCTGTGGGGGTCGGTGCGGTGCCGAGGGCCGTGGGCCACCAGGAGTCGTCCCAGGCGGACGGGGTGTTGCCGATGATGAGGACTTCAGTTTTTTCAGAGTTCAGCTTTAGGCGGCTGAGCCTCATCCAACATGTTTGCTGTCAAAGGCCAGCATAGAAGCCAGAGTAATGTTGATGTTGCAGAGAGAACAAATCCACTAAAAAAGTACTCCATTGTTCAGTCAACTGATGTCTAAGGACTTACTGGCGACATCAAGACACACAACATTGAAGCGTTCATGGTTGAGGCACTCATCAAAAAGATTGAGGTATTCACCATTGAGAAACTCAACATTAAGACTACTTATAGCATCTGGTTTTTGCAACCTTCCTTCTGGTCTACTTTACTTCCCTACTTTACATTCGGTGTCCCAAAGCCATTTAGGTCACCAAGGGTGGTAATTGTGCAGACGATCCTCTCCAGGTACTACTTTTACCTTTTTTGAGTCCTCCGTCAA
Source organism: Pleurodeles waltl (assembly GCF_031143425.1). Taxonomy (NCBI): domain Eukaryota; kingdom Metazoa; phylum Chordata; class Amphibia; order Caudata; family Salamandridae; genus Pleurodeles; species Pleurodeles waltl. The sequence continues at coordinate 894,232,814 of NC_090449.1, read as the reverse complement.
GACCAGCAATGGTTCCTAGATGTGCTTCTTTGTCACCCATCCGGAAAATGCTACTGGTTCGACCCCCCGCATCACCCCCTGAGGGTCCCCCATGAATTTTTCTGTCTCACCTCCTTGTACCCTCTCCAAAAAGATAGAAAAGAAAGACTACCCCCCTCCCCCCTCCACACAGACATTACAACCTTGTTCTAATACTAGGTCGCTGTTGTCTTTGGTCCCTGGCTTTACAGAACCTCTAAAGGGGAAGTTTCTCTTCCAAGTCACAACAGAAAAAATGGAATCCCAGAGACTGTTGAATTGCAGACCTTCTGATAATTATGTAGTATACTTAAACCAAGACTGGCACTGTTATTATTTTTGTTCTCACCTCCCTTATCTCCTGTCTGTCTGACCCTCTATTGTAGACATACAAGCTAATTTTGCCTAGTATGCTTTATATTTTGTTCCCTAAAGAATAACATTTTCTTTTTGTTTCTTGCATATATAGGGATCATGACACTGATTATTATACAATACTTGTATGAGGGGCTACCTTGTTTGTTTATATGTATGGTTTTAGGAAGATATAATAAGTGTTTTAGGTCTGATGTTATGTGATATTGACAAGCTAATATGTTTTGCATTCTAGTCATTATAGTGTTGTTGCTTTTTCAATTTACTCTTTCAGCAGAAGTGTGCTGGACTTAAGGCCACAACCAAATAACAAATGGTTATAGAATGAATTGTTGCTGCACTAAACAGTGGCTGCATTATTTATAGGTTACAAGATCTAATGAAACTGGGGCACCTTCAGTCCTCGACCTTTAGTAATGTTAGTGGTTGTTGTACTGTTACTTCGGTTCAATTTATTCCGTTGGACTAAAACTTATCACAATCAATTACATCCCAGTGACGTAGTCGCCGGGTAGCAATACAAATATGGTATTGTGGTGGGAATGTCGAATATGCCACCATGGAAGAATAAATTAGGAAGGATGATCTTTACTACAAGTTACTAAGACTGGTTTATTTTTTATTCTGTTTAATACAGACATGTAACAAAGATGAACACTCCTTCGAGTTAACAGTTAATAAATTGGAGATGGCAATGCAGAGAGCGAAGGAGCAGGTAAGGTCCAAATAATCAGATGTTTTATTCTGCCTGCAGAGTCCGTGACCAATACACGGACACTGCCCTAATAGTTAACATTCATTTTCAAAGGGTTAAAGGATGGAAAGGCCTTTTAATGTCAATGAATGAATGTGAGTGCTTTTAATCACACAGCCATTTTAAAATTGCTAAACTTCGAAGCTCCTGATTTTCCTATTTATCTCTTTCATATAAATACTAATGGAAACTGTCTAATTGGATCTACTTTTGAGAGGTGTGTGGTATTTTTTTTTTTTTTTTGGGGGGGGGGGTGCTATAAAGTAGCATTAAATTTCCTTAAGAAGTTTTAAATAGATACAGATGTGCTAAGGCAATTCTGAAGTACGTAAGTGAGCATATGACCTTACTGTGTATAGCTGGGAAGCACTCTTAAGATCTGCAAACAATGAACTGTGAATTAAAGTTTCACAGTTTAAAAACCTGAAAATATAGCATGTTGCTTATTTTTTCCACAAACTGAAAGCAAACTAAACGTCTACAAACACTAAAATAAAGAGAACAAAATAAAAATGGATAAACCCGAAATATCAATAGCCTACAAGCTGGAGCAAAAGAACTTAGCACTGCATCCGCTTTAGAAGGTATAGGCTGGACGCCATAGAGAATGAACACCTTTCGGAAGACCTTTTGGCATACTGTAGGAAGGAATATTCGCTTTTACATCAAATGTAGTTGATTTCAATAATTGTGAAAGATCAGCTGTATATATTGAGTAGACTAAAAATGTGGAATTTTTTTTTTACCCTGTTTTGTAAGTTGATGGACAGTATGTTGTTTTATGCTAAATTTACCAGTCAAAGCAATTTCATGGGCTCTGAGAAGCAAACTATTTTGAACAACCTTTGCTTGCAAAAGTTAACCTGCACTTTCAGAGCCACCTTTCATTAATTCTATTTGAGCGTATGCTTTCGCATGTGGGTGGTCTCCTGAGTTTTGTTACTGTGCTGGAAAACAACAACGCAGTATACCATTTATAAAGCTGCTAAACCTTGTAGACAAAGTTGCGTACTCTGAAAAGGATGGTGGCCAAGAAGCTGCCTTACTGTCATCCCTTTATGGATTGAAGATCTAGCCTTTCCAGCGAAGCGCTGTCTAGGGGGAAACGCATTGTACAAAAAAAACATATATATTCAAGTGGGCCAAAATAACACGAAGGCAACTTGTTATCAGATATAAAAACAAACCAACTGATCTATTTTAAATGCTCATGGGTAAAAAAAAAAAAAGGTGACAGACTAATATTGGAAGGGATTGAGGGTGGGTGATGGCAATCGTGTTTGTTCTTCCAATGTTCAAGGTCAATTCCTTGCAACTTAATGTTCAGCTTCTTCATATTCACAACTTGTGGGAACATTTCATTAGGTTTGGTGACTAAAAACCCAGCTTGTACAGCTTCAATATAGAAGTTGCAAATGCTTATTGCAGAATGACAGCACTGCCTTTCACGATTGTTTGCTTATTTTGGTTGACTGGATGAGGAAGAAATGCCTGAAATTGAACACTGACAAAACCTAGATTATCCTCTTTTGAAGCAATAAAACACCCCTCAAAAGTTCCAGCCGGTGTTCGCCTGCCCAGCTTAGCCTCCACCCACGGTCTGAAACCTAGGAGTTTTCAACCACAACCTTTTTTGGCTCTGAATACTAATAAGCTGTCTTTTCTGTACCCCTTAAAGGTGAAAGTCTTATGCAAGATAGTCCCTTTTTGCGTACCAAATCATGTCGCTCATCGTTCAGGCCTTCATTGAAGTCGCCTGGATTACTGCAGTACATTGTTTCATGGTTCACCCCTGCATTTACTCTCAAGACTTCAACAAATTCAAAATCTTGCTGTTATGGTTGGTGCTTGGTGCTCTGCCCACCTAGTTTTGCAGCAGCATGTCTGAAAAGGTTACAGTGGCTGCTCATCCCTCAAGAAGGATGTGGTGTGTGGTTGTGTTTTTTTTTTTTTTTTTTTTTTTACCAACTTAATATGGATAGTCGGTCCTTTCTAATTTCATATCTCGATCGGTTAATGTCTTCCAGGAGATTCTTAGTGACTTTGCTCTTCGTAAGGTAGTAGCTACACCTCCTACTTCGCCTTCCCTGGTGTAGTTTTATTAAGCGCAAGGACACCTTTTAGGAATTTGTATGCTCTATAAAGTCTTTCATAAGGTCACTTTAATATTAGTATCCGCAGATAATCCTCGGTGCACTAAAATGTCATCTGCCCCACCGTTCCTGGATTTTCATAAAATCCAGGGACGCCTTAGCATGCTGTTAATCTAATACTTCATATATTGCTCACTACAGGTCTTCCTTGTCTACCGGTATGTCCGCGTATAGGTCCCCCCCCCCCCTCTCCTTCTGCATCTCCTTTGCTCCACTTGCCTGCCGTTTCAAACTCCTATTTATCTGGCTCTTGTTTGGGTTTGTTTTGGAAAATACTCATTCATAAATCACCTTTACTAGAGACAGATTGATTTACAGGGGGCTGCATAATGCTATTAATCTGAAAACGGGGAGCTGTTTTTGTCTGTCACTCTCTCTAGATCAACTTTTTTCTTATTTGTCAGTTTTCATTCTGCATTATTTAGTCTCACAGCATGTTTTTTCCACATCGAGTCTACCTTCACTGGTGATGGCTAAAATGTGTGCATTACTGTAAGATCTGTACTGGCCTTCAGAAAATAGCTGTCTCCCACACTTTCCAGAGTCAAGTTTTCTCATTCCCTTGTTTAGAAATTATAACTGCAAATGCGATTTTTTTTTTTTTTTTTTTTTTTTTTTTTAAATCTTGTTTTCCTTGGTTCGCACTTCTGTGTTAAGGCACAGTTGTTTCTGCTTCTTTAACCTCTGAGTGTGCAGGTCGACGATGCAAGCCTTCAGATAGGAAAAGCCCACTTTTCGTAGCGAATGCCGCAAAGCTGCACTGCTAATCATATGTTTTGCAAGTTGCTCAGAGATTTACCCCCTTCCAGTTATGCTTAGCAATTCACATATGCTTTCTCTAATCAAAATCTTTGGGCATACGTGAGCCAGACGTGTGTACTGCTGGCTACCGCCACTCCTCTCTCTGGTGGCAACCAAAGAGTTGCATCGTACTTGTTTTGCCACTCCTTGGTTTTCTGCATGGAGGCTCACTCGTAATCATCACTGCCACCAGTTCTCTCTTCAGCAGCCCATCAACATGCCACAGTCCTGAGTGTGTCTCCATGCCCTGGCAACAAAAGCTTCCATGTGTTGACATTATGAGAAAGTAAGGCATCAGGTGGTACTTTGCATGCCTTTGTCAAAGTTATTCTCTACTGTGGTGGAGAGGATGATCTTCTTATGAATCAGTAGCTCTTTACCATTGCTCAAAATAATGGCCCAGCTACAGATCGCCGTCGCAGGATATTGTGAGAGTGGCAAAATAAGATCCATGGGGAGAACCTGGATGGTGGTAGCCATCTCAGAGGTGGTTCGGCCCTACAATTATCCTGTGGTTCCTTAGGCCTTAATTTAATCTGACCTAACAAACCATTCATAATCATAAATGTGAGGCAGGCTATCACCTAAGGCTCTTATGCCCCAGTGAGCAAGCGGTTTTCTCTGGTGCCCATTTGCCATTGCTTTGTCTCTTACATCTAAGACTCTTATGAGTTAGTGTTGCTAGTTTGTTCCCTTTGTGACTTAGCCTTAGCAATACTAGTTAAAACAAAGTAGGAGCATAGACTGTGGCTTTGCAGACACCCATTCTTAATAGGAAATATTCTATACAGCCATAATATCCACTTCGCACAGATTCTGCAAGCAATAATGTTTCAGTGCTGATGCTTATTGAATTTGAAGCATGTGAAGGAGAAAAAGGTAAGGGTAAAAAAATGTTACTCATCCCAAGTCTGAGATTCTTGGTCCATAGAAACTTAGCAGGCTTCTAGCACCTCCTGCCCCTCTATCCACTGGTCATCTTCTAGATATTTTATTTTCATTTTGTTAGTTGAAAGTAACAAAGCTATTTTTAGGGGGTCTATTAAGGACCATAGTTGTAGGCAGTAGATGGCTGCATTGATTCCCAAGATTGGAATCGTAAAACTGTGCAAGTGTTTTCCAGTCATCTCTCCTGAGTATTCCCATATGTTGGTAATGTGTGGAAGTCTGTACATACAATACTGAAGTTACTATGGTGAGTAATTGTTCCTTTTACCTTGAGGTGTTACAATTAAATTGTTTAATTGTGTCATGTTTAACAGACTTTTTGTGCGAGGTTGTCATTTTGTTACCTGTTATTATGGTATTGAGTGACACGTGCCTTGCGAATGGTTCACAAATAAGTCGTATATAGATATATAAATGGTGTGTTGTATAGTGGAGGAAAACCTGTTGGGTCACTCCAGAATAGCTATCTGGGAGCTCTCTAGCGAGATGTGACTCTTCTCCCCCCCCCAGCTCCCTGCTGTATTGATTGTACATGAAATCCCAATTATCTAAACCTACGTGGTTGAATTGTGGACTAACTTCAAATCGTCCCTCCTTCTAAGTAGCAATGGCTCCGTCCACAAATTGGAGAATGACCCGAAGTAGCTGAAATATCTCCTCTTGAACAAGTAGATTTTCCAAAGCTATTTAAGCCTAGCAAATCTTAAGAATGGTCGAGCCCCAACTGTTAAGACCTCCTCTTCCCCCCCCCCCCACATTAATTAATATCACTCCAGTTCTTAATATATACATATTTCCATAATTCAGTGTCCTTTACCAGAACCTAATGTTTTCAGTTTTGAGGTTCTTCAAATAGTTTACTTGAAGCAGGATATTCTGCAGGAACGTTCCTTCTGTGCCGTAAGCTGTTGCCTTAACGATTGAATGAAAAGGTCTTAGCAGAACGTTTTAAAAGTGTAACTGGATAGGGCACGCTTACTTTGTGAAACGGTGCCTACAGAAAATATTCACATTTTGTGGGAAGGAACTCCTTCTTTGAATTTCCTTTATTTATACTGTTCACTCAAACATTTTGGCTAGTTGTGCTTCCAGTGTTTGAGTATCCCAACACTCAGGCAATAAAGAGTGTCGAAGCCTGAACAGTGGGAATATAAACCAGTAATGTGTGTTAAAGATGTCGTTTTGATAACTAATAAAAGTGCACCAACTAGTTTTCAGTCCCCATAAATGCAAAGTTATTGTCTTTTTCGACCGTGTGGTATTTTCTCTGCTGGGATATAAACTTACGTTAAGCTGACTATATCAGTGGTTCCCAAATGGATATGACACTTTGATCCCGTTTGTATGGGGGTGAAGGGGTGGGTCATGGGGGAGCTATTTGTGGTGGCATAGGGAGGGTAGTTTCTTTTTTTTATTATTATTTTTTTTTTTATTGAACTAATGTGAACGTAATGTATTTAACCAATAGTTGTTAATTGGAGGAGCTCCAGCTTTGACGGTTATACATTATAGACAATTAAATCATATTAAAGAAAAGTTATATTCGTTCAAAATATTACATTTAGTGTCTTGAACACCTTTAAATTTGGGAACCACTGATGGCTTATTTTAGAGGATTGCAAATGTACAATGCTAGCTGCTTTGAAATGGAATCCACAATCTGCCCTTGCCGCTCCTGTGTTGGACGTCATTGTTGGCGTCTCCTACTTTTCGGTGTTTCTTTTTACAGGGCATCAGAGTCAGAGCATTAATCCTGATCAACCCCCACAATCCGTTAGGGGACACTTACCCTGCACAGTTACTGAAAGAATGTCTATACTTTGGGCACAGGTTTGAGTCCTAGCACTATTTGTTTGGGCTTTATCTTACAGTAGTAAAATAAATGTGAAATGGACTTTGGTAACTTTGGTCATGCCTTCGGGCATTCTGTGTGCACGTCATTTTATGCTGTTTTGGAAAAATATATTTTTGTATACGTCTCTACAGAAGTAAGTGGGGCATTTCTTAGCTTGGGACCTCGGAGTAAAGTCTTACATTTATAAGACTTTGGCTTGATCAAAAATTTAGACCGATGCTTACCAAAGTCACCAGCAGCAAATGTATTTCTGGAAAATACATTTTCTGCACATTACTGTGTCAACTATTTGTAATAAAAGGTATGTTAATTACAAGGAATAGCTCGAAAGGCACTTATGTGAGGCATATCATCTTAAATCTCATAAAAAAAAAAAAAAAGCATGTGCTAGTCTTGTCCACTTTGATTCCACATGAACTACCAGGCTCTGTATAATTGTAGTAACCTTTACATGGATGGTAATACTACTTTTTTCAAAGTATGAATAGCTAGATTTTCAACATGGAATCTTTATTGTTGTTCATAAACACTGAATAGACTCACCCATGTTCAGGAGCCCAGAGTAATTTTATTTGCAATTAATTCTTTGAACAGGAGTGGGTATTGCAGGCTGCTTTAAAGCCAACGAATATCACACAGTTGTCACGTGGAACCTATTTCATAGGGCAAATAGCTATACTGCCTACAAGCCCTAAACTATTTTTGACTTGTTCAAATTCAGTATTCAATGCAAATCAGTTTTAAACTCCACAAATGCTTCATCTCAAGTCAATGTTCATAATTAAAATGCATATACTGGACGTATCCAATAGATTAATCATATTTATATGAATCTATTATTTTTCACCAGTTGCAGTTTAAAACATTCAATGCATTGAACCAAAAAGTGCAGACGATGCAGTGGTCACATACGACACCAATACAAACCTATAAAACAAACGATACACTGTGTCTGCCCAAATGGTAGTCGCATAAGTCTCAATGGGGGGTGCCCGTATGTCGGAGCTACTCCTTTCTCAACAAAAGTGGTCCTTCACCATTTCGGGGATTCTGTTGACATTTTGACCCCTAAATACTAATGAGGTCTCCACAGGATACCGTTGTCTGCCTCACACACGATTCCCTAGCCATGGCAGCCGAACTTCAATTGTTAACTCGAACCCAATTTAAAGACGTCCTATTATTCTCAAGCGCTGTACCATTGTGAAATAGTTCTGGTATCCGTGGAAAGTAATAAGAACAATATTCCAAAAGATTGTGGGAAAACACCTTCTTAGTTTTAAGGTCCCTCTGATCTAATCCACCGCACGCCTGTGCGTCAGCACGAGGAGAGAAGTCGGTCTGACATACAGACACCCATTATTGAGACTTATGCGACTACCATTTGGGCAGATACAGTGTATTGTTTTATATGATTGTGTTGGCGTAATTATGTCAGCAGTGCGCCGTCTGTACTTTATGGTTCACTTCATTCACAAATTAAATGAATGGATTGTTTTAAATTACAATTGGTAAACTTTAACAGATTAATATAAATACGATTAATCCCTTTTTGTCCATTATATGTATTGTAATTATGAACATTGATTTAAGATGAAGCATTTGTGGAGATTAGAACTGATTTGTATTGAATACTGAACTTGAACAAGTAAAATATAGTTTAGGGTTTATAGACTGTAAAGCTAGTTGCCCTATGAAATACATCACGTGACAATTGTGTGGTATTGTTTGTAACTACACCTGTCTTGTGGGCATACTGGGTGGTCCTTGTAAGATATACAGCTGTTTTAAAGGAGCATTACATTTTTCGGCCCCTTGAGGCTGCTTTCCAATGTAGCTCTGTTTTTCTATACATATTGCTAGCAGTTTAGATTGCACTAGTAACGTTAATAAATGTAATTGGGTTCTTTTGTATTGGGGATTTTTTATTTTTTTTGGCAAGTCTGCAGATTAAGAAAACATTTTTACAACCGAAGCCCCCCCCCCCCCCCCCCCCCCCAAAAAAAAAATTAACAGGGCAATTGAAAGAGATATTTAGCTGTGAACTATGTTTATGGACGAAAAGTCCTGTATTTTTGCCTGTCGTGAATTTGCACACAATAATTCTGATTCACGTAAACAAGTTTACAGTGGTGGTCCACCACGACTGTTGGCAGATACACAGTAATAACTCCTGTGCAAGCAATGGGAAGTGGGAGGAAAAAGGCATTGTTAGCCTTTTAGGTTTGTGAACTGCCACATCTTGCACATTTGTGGGTATTCTCAAACTCCAACATTTTCTCACCCTCGAAATAGTCAGATTTACTTCAGCAAAGAGCTGGTGTAACTTCCCTTCCAGGATGGCAAGGAGAGACAATTACCTCCAGACTGGGACTGGATGTAGGAAAACATGTTATCAATTCCAGTCATACAATTTTGAATCGTTGTGAATGCCAGAAAATGGGACATCTGCACCTGTTTGTGGGAGTACGTGTATGGGTGCAGATTGACTATTTTGTGAATTGCCCCATGTATAGTTAGTAAAAAATAAAAATAATATAAAAAAAAAAAATTCTGGGGTCCCAAATATGGGGTAGGCTATTTATTGTTTGACTTCATTGAAGATTCCTACAGTAGAGAAATTGGATTAGAAGTGAGTGACATTTTCATCAGCACTACCACACTTAAAAAATGTCAGTTTGCTGGATATATAAAGGGAAAATCTAATCTTAGAACTGATAGTTGATTCTCAATGATTGTGACCATCGCTTATTCTTTCCTTTCAGTGCAAGTCCCCACTCTAGGTTGCACACCCAAATCGTAGCTTTCCCGCACCCTGTTAATTCCAGCAAGATTCGTCCAACACTCCGTTTGCGGTATAATTGCTAGGTCACTAGTACAGTGTTTTCCAAATTGTCCTTGGCTACCCCCTCTTTCAGGGTATCTTGTTTGCCATAAAAATACCACTCTGTTGTGCCTTGCTATAAATGTAATCAACCAGCAACAAATATTTTAAAATATGGGATTGCTTCTGTTAAGGTATACAGCGCCAAGGAAGAGAATCAGAGCTGGATCGGGAACTTCTGGTTTCCTTTAAATGTGTGATATTCCGGTTTTAGTTGCCATTAATAGTTATGAGCATGAGCAGCCAGTCCATCACTCCACCTCACCTGTGCTTTCGGATCTCATCACAAGCATTAACTCAACAGATTCTCTGAAATAGGAAAATCAACAATATATCTAATAGGGGCTTGGACATTCACACTAGGTTTACAGAGCTGAACATTTCTTCCAACAGTGCCTTGTTACCTGTCAGACTCCCGTTTGGAATCATAATTTTACAGGCAGAGTCCCTTTATAGAGTCAGGTGCACAAAGCACTCTGTCACTGGTGTAATCTCTCTATGAACTTTTAACCACGCCCATCAGTTTGGTTGGTTCGTGGGTTTGCCTTTTTAAAATTCGCTTGATTTCATTAGTGAAAGGCAGGCACATAACATGCCTTTTCCGGTGTCTTGCCCTCCTCTAAACCAAGCAAACGCGAGACCCATTGCATTGCAAACGCTCGCTATATAATAGCGCCCGGAATCTCTCTCTCCACATTATTGACCACTGACCCTTCCATTATTTGGCCTGCAAGTCCCACATACATATATTTCCAGGTGTGGTCACAGACAATGCCTGTCATATTTGATTTATGCCCATGGTTATTCCAACCTATCGGTGTGCATTTTTATCTAAAAGCCCCAGCTTTCATCTCGGGCTGCGGTGATTGATATATCTGGAGGAAACCTCAGCTCCACTTCTACCCATGCTGATTTGCCTCTTACAAGCCTGAAACAACTTTTCTTCTGCATCTATTGATTCGCTGATCACTTCAGGAATACATCAAGTCTGTGAGGGCAAGCTGGACATTTACAGCAGCTAGTGAAAGTATGCAAGTTGGTTCTGCTCTACCTGACCCATCCTTCTTCTATACAGTTCCGGTTAGTTGGCTCAAAAGGCACCGTCTCTATGAATTGCTAGAGTTTCTAAATTCAGGTGAGCCTAATAACCATTCGCCTGTGCTTTCTGCCTATGCGACAGACGGATAGATCTGTTTGCCAGATTTTCTTTCTCATAGATGAAGTACATGTTCTAATATTTACAACTGATATTTCTTTCCTACTGGGGTTTTCACCTCCTACGAATCATTCTGTTCCTGTTGTGGCCTTAAACATATGTTACAGGGTTTTTCTGCTCCCATTTTGTTTTATAGCTATATCCTAGTCCTTCACTGACCTTTCTCCCCAGTAATTTCCAATAGGTTAGTCCTTTTCATGTTTTGTTTAATTCTCCAAAATGTCTTCCTTCAGTTCTGATTTCTACTTACTAAATCCCTCTCAAAGTTATCTCTTTAGAATTAATTAGTTGGATTTTTAGATCCCTGAATTTACCATTCTGTATTTATCTTAAAGAGTCTGCATTCTGCAGTTCACATGTTTGAATTCCAGACGTTTTTAACTCGGTAGTTAATCGTTTTGAGGTTGCTGAATGTCTGTAAGTGCTGGACCTGTAATCTCCCCCTGCTTCATCTTCTGTACTTGATCCGGGAATATACTTTTTACAGCAGACTGTCTATTTGGTCACTAATCATGTTACCCTGGTGACGAAGCACTTGCGAGAATGTTTTGCTCTTGGCAGTCAAGTATTCGTGCCAGATGCAGCTGGCCAGAAAGAATGCCACACCCTTGCGTGGTGGGTATATGTTGCAATGGCAGTGTGAAGTAGATATGGATGCGAGGTAGATCTGCAGAGCTGAAGGTCTGTACAAAATTCTTTCACGAGGAAGGAGGGAGTAAATTAGTTCACTAGGGCGAACTTTAGCACAGCAGGCCTAATAACCTTAATTAGGGCAACTTTTCGGGGTGTATTTTCAACACGGTTTAAAAAATATATATTTAGACTTATGCTTCACTTATTCACCATAGAAGAAATGTGTGGTAGTACTGTTTCATTTATATCATTTACTTCGTTCATGCATAATGTATAGTACAAGGAATTTAGATATTTAATGCTGGATTTGATAATATTTTACAAGGGAAATAAATTCAAATTTTATTTGAGGGGGAATGCGGGTCAGTGGGTTGGTTGGAAGAAGAGCAGAGCAAATAACTAAGTCATGAGGCAATGCATACATTTGACGTAGGCATCATAGGTGCAGATAGATATATATATATATATATATATATATATAATTTTTTTTTTTAAACGAGTCAGAGTAGGGGTTCTAGAAAGTGATACCAAAACTGTATGCTGCAGTGAAGTATAAGGTAACCAATAAGATGATAGCAAGCTGGAAGTGTGGGAAGAAACTGAAAATAGATACAAATAGTTTAGCTTCACACTCGACATGAAACGTGGTTTTGCATATAATGGTTGTTAAATGGGAAGTGTTTTAATCCAGTTATGCCTTTGTATGGTCTAAAGTATCTTGTTGCACATTGCTATATATATAAGATGAAGATTTTTCTAACATAAGTGGGTGGAAATGTACAAATAATTTGGACAGAAGTCCATTCAGAATTAGATTTATTTTCTAAAACTTGTTAAGTAATGGTCTGTATTCTTCTTTTGGGCAGTCTTTCCCGTGTCAGTGCTGTGTAGATTGATGATTCCACACACCTAGACAGTGTTTTCCAGGCTCCCATAATATCAATTGGGATTATGGCAAAGCACCAAACCTGGTCCAGCCAAACCGATCGATTGTAGGTAGCTGGATAGTGTGCTAGCATTGTCTGGACCTCTGCCTCTGACATTAAAGATTACATGACGTCATGTTCTTGCTCCCTATCCTGTTCCCAGTCAGTTGGGTGTGGTCCCACCACGGACGGACAGGGCTGCAGATGACTTCCCGGCCCCACCCCTGTTTTTAACCGTGGGGTCTTGCAGAAGCCAGCCATAGCCACCAGAATCAACCTAGCTGCATGCAAACAGTTCCCAGAAGCAGGGACAAAAAAATCTGCATCACTTGCCACAGCCCCTGACCAAATGTCCTAGTGGCTCTCTCAGGAATCTGGTTTACCTGAAGGGGACTAACCAGACCCAGCCAAATGCTGCTCTACAAGTACTGTACAGAAAACAGATACATGAGAGTTGGGCGTAGCAGAACAGTCAGCTTGTGCTGTTTATTCGTTTGCCATGCTGGCTACGACTGGGAAGATAAATGCTTAATGGCGATGGCAAGTACGTCACGGTAATCACTATTGAACTTTAGTATCTTAGATGTTATTGTGAATATCTAAACAAGCATATGAATCTCTTCTAGGGTGAGTACAAAAGGTGTAGGTGGGCACAAGAACAATTTCGTTGACAAATGCTTTTTGGTCCGTAAACTGTATACAGCATTTCTGACGTGGTTTTTCATCTATCCATAGACATGAACTACATGTGATTGTAGATGAAATCTACATGTTCTCAGTTTATGATGACTCATCCTTCACAAGCGTTCTTTCCATAGAGGAGTGAGTATTTAAAGATCATATTTTTCATTTCACTCTTTATAATCATTTTAACTTTAATAGTCATTGAAAACTGCTCGATTATGGAGCTCAATGCATTATTAAGTATTGTGACCATTTTAGACTTCAGTTAACACAATGTAGGAGCCTATTGCTATGATATGAGTTTCTTGCCTGGTAGTGTGTGGTCTGGGGGAACCCTTCTTGCCAGTCCATCTATGTCCCTTCGGCTATGACCAGGCACACTGCTTGACTGACTATTGATCATGGTCCTTTGTCTTTCCGATCATTTGCAGTCCATTTTATTTTCTGCCCACAGCGGTGGGCTGAAGCGGGACTGTGAGTATATCCAACTCTGTGAGTGGGCCACAATCCTTCCCTTTTTACTGGGCACATTGGGCTAGATCAGCTCCTGGAAGTGGTTTACTGAGTACTTTTGCCTGAAAATCCCTACAACCAGGTGCCAAGATCTGGTTTCCATAGTTTGTTTGTGATGAGGGTTCTGTGTATTGCTACCCATTCTGACTTGCCCCTTTAATTCGGACCCTGCCCTTCCTGCTGGCACTGCTGCTGTTGCTTCCTGTTTCTTGCAATGAGTCTGTCTTGTCCAAGCTTGCTACCACCCAAAGCAGCATCCTTAGTGCACTCATGGGGGAGCACAGTTCCTCTCCATTCACCCCAGGGCAAGTCTCCCATCATACACACTGGGCTCTCCCCTAATGCAAGTTCAATTTCAGGTCTGCAAATCTGTTACTCGTTCTACTCTTGGTCATCCAGGGCAGGCAGATATGTGGGGGTGCAAGAAAAAGCAGCCATATTTGGTCCACATCCAGCAGCATTTCTATTACCTTATGTTTTTTATTTATTTTTTGCCAGTAACACTCAAGTTATTCCTTATCCTCACTAAGAAGATCTTAACTCATGACTTCATCACAACGACATCCTCCCACCCAAGAAGTCCAGTTAGATTACAGTCTAGTATGGAGACCTCTAGATTGCAGAATCCAAGACCCATGCATTTCAGTAATCTGTCACTAAGACCCGATCTCATGAGTCATTCATCACATTATAGCTAAAACACTGTTGCCTTCCCTTTGTTGCTATCAACGGACTGAAAAGGAATTAAAAGTACTAACTTCACATCAAAACCCTCTTTCATACACCACATTCTCACCCTCTGCCATTCTTTATCAAACTTTCAGTTCTTAGTTTCCTGCAGCTAAACACCTTCAATGCATCTTTTTTCTTTTTCTCTAGAAACCCAGAAACGAATTAGCCTTAAATATCATTGATATACTCAAAGGAGATGGTTTGTACTCATCCATGGCTTCTTCAGTGAAATAGCTGTGATTCTCTCTTGACCCTAAACTATCTATCGCTTATGCCACACATAAACAAAATTGCCAAAACTGTGAACTTCCATATACTAACCCTAAATATTCTGAAACCTTCCCTCTTTCCGCTTAGCCAAAAACAGTCTCTGCTCTAGTTTTTCCTTGCCTTGATGCTGGAAACGGCCTGACTGATTACCTATAATCCTCATTAGACCCCATAAAAGTATTTCTTCACTCTGCTGCCGGTCCCCTGTCTTCAACCCACAAATAAAACCATATATTTCTATTCTTTGAGTAACTCTCTGGGCTTCCAACTACTGCAGCAAATAAAAAATCTGATGGCTTACCTTTCAAGCCGTCCATCAGAATTGTCCCTCACTATTGGCTAGACTTCTCAAATTATATCAATAGGCCAAAGAGATCTGACGAATAGATCTTATGACTTGAAATACTTAAATTTAAAACCTCATCAGCAGAACAAAACCTATGGGCTCACCACATCTTCCATCTGGAACTGCCTTCCTGCAGAGCCATAAACTGCACCCCATCCTAACATTCACAAAACAACTTAAAACTCACTTCTGCCTTTGCACCATGAGCCAACCC
Organism: Pleurodeles waltl; assembly: GCF_031143425.1. Classification (NCBI taxonomy): domain Eukaryota; kingdom Metazoa; phylum Chordata; class Amphibia; order Caudata; family Salamandridae; genus Pleurodeles; species Pleurodeles waltl. The sequence continues at coordinate 894,217,492 of NC_090449.1, read as the reverse complement.
GCAACAAATCTTAACCTTGAATCACATCCTGAGCTGTTAAAATCTTGTACACCTGCTATTTTTGAGGTTTTCTGTTACAGGTGTACCATAGCCAGCATTCAGTTACCTTTTTTTTTGTTTGTTTTGGGAACACAAAACAACTCTACTTTGACTGTCTTCACCCCCCCCACCCCCCTCCCCACATGCCTATTCCAAAAGAGTCCATATATACTTTTGCAATTGTAATGTACAGTAGAAGAGGCTTCAGTTTACCATTAATAAACAACTTGATTGAGCTGAGATCCCCTTCAAATATTTCATTTGTGCCTGCAATCTTAATTGGCTCTTGTGCATTATTCCCAACCCGGTTTTGTAACTGTTAACTGATTAGCCTTTTAATTATCCTTTTAAAATGTTAATGTGATCCTGGTTTTGTCTAATGTTTACTGTTTCAGATTTTTTTTAATGTTTAAGTTTTAGATCTGAAAAAAATGTAAAACCTTTTGCTTGTCATGCATGGAAGTATATGTTTATAACTTGCTGTTTTGTATCCAGTTTACCAGATCCGCAGCGGACACATTTTATGTGGGGTTTTAGTAAGGTACGTTTGATTTCAAGATGTACATATGTCACTTACGTTTCCCTTTTTATAAGCTATTGTGGTATGTTTATGTCTCTGCTAGCATGCATGCGTCACTGACACACGGTCCTGTAATGATTCAGTTGTAGTTCTGTACGGTCTTATAGCAAGTTATCACCTGCACAAAGGGGGGCAAGAAATCTATATGTGCATAGTTGAGATGAAGTGTGCGACTGACATTCCTGGTAGACTATTTACTTGGAGCATATAGCTCTATATAGCCATGACCCAAGTCATCCTGTCTGATATAAAACACAAGTCGGAACTAGAGTTGGGTGTTGAAATAGAGAAAGAATCCTGGAATACCCCTACAATGTCTAGAAATTGATGCCTTAAATATATCCAGTTGTACTACAAACCAGACTTCCCTGACCTTGAAGAGACTTCACAGGCGCAGATGTGCCCTGAAGCATGTAGGTTTGTTTCATAGGATATAGCATTGTTTAGGCGTTACAAGGTATTTGGTACTAAGCAACTGTCAGCAACAGTAGAAAGGAAGCACCTGAACAATGCCTGTTCAACTCCTCATTTCCCCAAGCCACAATGCAGGCAATAGGTTCCTAGATATGGTCCTGCTGCTAGCCAACAGAAAAATATCAATGTCCTGGAGGTCAGCAGAGGCTCCTTCACTGAGACACTGTCAGAGAGCTGAAGCAGTGGGCCACACAAGTAAAAGCATGGCCTTGAACATTGAGTAGAGATGATGTGTCCATACATGCTCAATAGCATTTCTGGGTCCTGAATTACTTACAGCATTAGTCTGCTACCGTTAACCTGTGTTACATTAGGTATTATTATTATACCCTAAGTAGTAATATTGAGATAATCTTTGCAGTCTTTTACTTTGCAAGTAAGTTAGTTTTAAGTGTCTGAGCCTTAAAAATATACGTAACTATATATATATATATATATATATATATATATATATATATATAATTTGCCAGTAGTATGTGTCTGTACACACACATTCTTTGCATTCTCCTGCCATCTAGTGTTGGTACCGAGCATTAAAAGTAGTTTTTTTTTCTTCCAGTCAGAGGGTGTAGATTGACTCCTCTTAGTCCCCAATATACATGGGTATTGATTCCACCCTTCAATTTGTCATTCCTCCTCCCACCCCCCCGCTTTCTTGCTCATTAAGTGATAGCTCTGAAAATGATGCAGCAACTTAGGGTCCTGCTTTGGTTTGTCGGCTCTAGTGAAAGAGTACAATAACCTTTGTTCAGATCTGCGAGGTTGAATCCATGGATGGCATTCAGTCCGATCTTAATCCAGATACGAAGGACGCACCCTCAGAATGATGACCGATGAAGTGTACTCTTGTTTCGATTCTACCCACATTGTAAATACTTGTAGTCTGATCAGCAATAGATCTGAGCACCACTGCAACTTCTACCTAGCCCTCTGGTGCAAGAAGATCCTCTGATACCAGAGAGAAAGACACTGCGTGGGTTCAAGGATGCAGCACAAATCCCTTTCGAACAGCTTCACCTCGTCATCAAGAAAGAATTGCCAGGGCCCTCTGGCACCAATTGTGAAGCACACACTAGGCCTGAAACTGTCGTTGGAGGTTGCCAAGGAATACCACAACCCCTTGGAAGCAAAACAGTCGCAACCGGCTACACAAGATGATGATGTCTGTGTACTGAGCCAATGTGTGGGGTGGAGGTATGGGGGATAGAGCGAAAACACACAATCTCAAGAGACCATGTGTTGGGCAATAGCACCGCTTCTGAGTGAATCACAAAACCAACCTCAAACCAGGTAAAATGCAGGCCCACTGCCACCTGGTTTGAGCCGAGAAAAAAGTTACAAACACCAGCCACACACAAGTACAAATCCATTTTGATTATAGGACCAGAGCCTTCGTTTTCAGAGCTGAAACCCCACAGACCAGGCCTGAGCCGAAGTAGAGACCTAAAATCTTTGTGGCACACATCCTGGAAACTTTATGGGCTCCCATTCTCGAAGGAGCTTAATGCTATTCTCTTATTTCAAAACCTATCTATAATGTTGCTTTAATCTTTGTTTTTTCAGTGACTTTCCAGTTTTTTTTAATTTAATGTAAGCGAAGATCTTACGATCATACCCAACTATAACATCACTTCAACCTTTTAGTTTTTCAGGGAATTTCAGGGGTTTGTTTTTAAATTATATTCAGCCTAACCGATTCACCATCTGGTTGCAGAGGGCCAGCATTTAACTGACCACATCCTGGGGGGTTTCCCTGGGAGCATTCTCTCATCCCTCTTTTACTATGCTAAGGGGTCACCTGACAGGGGTACCCATAGAGGAGTTCAAAGGGGCTGAACCACACCCTTTCTAGGGCACCTCTCTAAGCGAAGGAATGGCAAGAGGACACCCCACTTACGCCTCATGGCCTCAGCTATGCCTGTATTCATGCCTTTTCGGGTCTTGTTGAACCTTTCTAGAAGCCCATTGGATTGAGGATGGTAAGGGTGGTGAAACGGTAGGTCAACCCACGTGGACTTCATGTACACAGACATGAAGTTTGTGCCTCTGTCACACACAACCTCTTTTGGGAATCCCACATGGGTAAATATCCCCATCAGAGCTCTGGTCACCACCGGTGCAGTCACTGCCCTTAGAGGGATTGCCTCTGGATAGCGGGTGCCATGGTCCACCAAAACCAGAATAAACCGGTTGCTGACAGCAGTTTTGGGATCCAAGGGACGTCAATGCCCACCCTTTCAAAGGGGTTGCCAATGACAGGAAGTTGGATCAGGGGGGCCTTTAGCCTTTTTTCCTGTCTTGCCAGTAGCCTGGCAGGTTGGGTAGGTCCTACAGAAAGCATCTGAGGCTACCCGCATTCAGGGCCAATAAAAGTGGGTGACAAGCCTGCCAAAGGTCTCGTCTTGCCCAAATGTCCCACCAGGGGGATGTCGGGAGCCAACGCCAGTAGGAAGGCCCAGTAGCACTTGGGGATCACCAGCACATGTGCTGCCCCAGCTTCCAGTACTTTAGGCTCACTGTAAAGGAGATCATTCTCTCAATAGATATGGTGACCACCAGAGGTTTTACTTACTGCCGGGGCTGTGTCCTGTCACCTCAAACCCTTGAGTAGGGCACTCGTTCTGCTCTTTACAGAACTCCTCCCTGGTTGGGCCACCCTCAGCTTGCCAGATAGCAAGCTCAGGCAGGTTACCCAGGGCGGCGATGTCTTCCCCAGTTGGTTCAGGGACCTCCTTCTCTGAGACCCTGTCCACCACTGCTGGAACATCTGGGAAACGGTTTCCCACACCCATTTCCCTTCCTCTTTGCAGTTGTCTGGGCCATTGTTACAGGCTCCAGATATCCTTGACTCCTTTCCCAGGCAGCCCTGGACCATGTTGTCATGCAGACCCATTCAGGCAAACCTAACATCTCAAGGTGCGACTTGAGCTCCACCTCCTTCCAGATATTATGCTCAAGGTCGTTGTCTACAGGCATGGCAGGAGTCGCAGCTACTTTTAGAGTAACAGAGACCCCTCCCCACTCAAAGGGAACGAGAGCAACCAATAGGTGACTCTCACAATTGTCAGTGACTATGACCTGGTGGAATGTATAGGGGATGACCTGCTCTGCTGACACCAGCTGACCCCTAACAGTAGTTATGCTGGCTCCTGTCACGCAGAGCCTCCACCATTTGCCCATTAATGGTGACCCACTGCCTATAATTGGAAGTATTGGCAAGCATGTGGGCTTTTGGCACCATTTCCTCATCTCCCAGGGACACTAGTGTTATCTCAATCTGTTCCCCAAAACTATCTGGGACTACCTCCTCCCCGAGCGCTACTCTAGCCAACCCAGGTGTCTGCCCTCCAATGGAACGCTGTGCCCGCATGGGGCACTTAGATTCGCCCTTGAAGTGACCACGCTTGGTGTACTCTAAGCATGTGGGTACGAACCTCCCTTTCTTCTTGTCAAAGAACCCTGGCCTCTTCTCAGACTCAAGCTGGGACTGGTTACCACCACCCCCTGACAATTGTTTTTTTGGGGGCCTTTTGAGAACTCATCATTTTTAAGTTTTTCTCACCCCTCTTTCTTCCAGTGGGAACCCTGACCACCTTTGTGGGTGCCCCCCACCCCAATACTTTTTTTGGACACTGGTGCTAACCCATAGGTCCGCCTTCTCAGCAAGCTTCCTAGGGTCAGTCAGCTTACTGTCAACTAGATGCTGACGCAACTCTGTAAAGCAAACACTGAGCATATCTCAGAATCAGATTATATAACCCCACATAGTCATCTACTTTACTGCCCCGCACACATCCATTAAGTGCCTTACTGGAAAAATCAAAAAAGTCTACCCAAGTTTGTGTGGAGAGCTTGGTGCTGTCCCTGAACCTCTGACTGTACATCTCTGGGGACAGCACAAACTTGGCATGTAAATTGGTTTTCATGGGCAAGTATGTGTTCTTATCCTTTGGCTCTAATGTGAGGAGTGTCCCTCCCAGCAACTGGCACATATTTCCACAAGCCTGCCCGCCATTGCTCTTCAGGAACCCCAGGAGCCCTTAGTGCAACTTCATAAGCAGCAAGCCACTCATCAGTGTCATCGCCCACCACGTAACTTGGCATCACATTCTTGGGTATAAAAACCTTCTTGTCCCCAGTAGGTCCTGCATGTATGCTGCCACCATCACTGCTGGACTCGGACTGTCTAGTCTCGATATCCAGCTTTTTGACACTCCGTTCATGGACCAACAGAGGTTTCCTCTCAGCCAAAGCCCTTTCAGCCTCATCTTATTTGCTTCTGTTTCTCTCTGTTTTCTTTTCATCCAGCCTTAATCTTGCCAAATGCAGTTGGAATTCCATCTCCTCCCCCTTTCCTCTGCGGTCAGGCCATTGCTAGAGACACTACTCCCTGGTTTACCGGGGACACAATTCCAGGGATAACATTCTTCACTGCTGGTGGTAAATCCTCTGAGGGGCTATCCTCTGGCTCCTCCGCCTCAACAGTCTCTTGTGAACTGGCTTCTGCCCAGGTCCTCGGTGCCTTTTGGTACTCCTCCTTCCTGGAGGCACCCTGGGTAGGTTCTCCCATCGTCTTGTAGAACCCCTTCAGCTGTGTATATCTCCAGCTTGGCTAGGTCAAACTCTCCAGCTCCTGCTTGAGACCCAGCCAGACAAGTTGTATGAGGATTTGAATAAACTGGCAAGCAGAAAAATGAAATTGCAGAAAAAGAGAAAAAATCAAGTTGACCTTCAACTATGGGTATGTAGTGTACACGTAGCTATTATTATGTTACTGCACAAATACAAGTCCCATCATCACAGCTGATCACCAATGTTAGAAATGGGGTCTCTAGTTGGCAGAGGTATACACCTTGGTCCAAATGGGGATCACCCTCCTAGTCCGTGTAAGTCACACACAATCCAAATTATCCTGTGCCCATCCTCTGGTAGCTTTGGCACTGAAGTCAGGTGTAACTTAGTAGGCAATGTGTAATGTATTTGTACAACAAATCATGCAATAACACAGTGAGAACACCACACAGGTTTAGAAAAATATGAAATATTTATCGGATTAAAATAAGGTAAAACCGATCAAGATTTGATAATCACAAGATGAAGTATTACTTTTGTAATGATGAGAAGAGTCTTTAGTTCTTAAAAGCATAATTATCTCTTGCAAGCAAAAGTGTCTGGTTTGCGTCAATTATACACACGAAGACTGCAGAAGAGGAGATCGGAAAAAGGTAGGTGTGCTTTGGTTGTTATGAGCACACGCAGACGGTGTGTCACTTCTTTTCCACACAGCAAAGGCTTTGTCTCGCAATCTGGCGCGTAGGCTTGAATCCTCTTATCGATGCAGGGTCTTTTGACACCCAGGGACGATGCATGGAAATCCTGGGTGGGTAGGACGAAGTCACAGCTGTTGTGTCGATCCAGTGGATGATGCGACAGAATTTATGCAGCACGGTTGGCGCTGCGTTAATTCCACTAGCAGGAAGCCTGGCTGCATCGTTCCGACTCTGATGCGCTGATCCGGTGGGCTGTGTCGAAGTGCCGGTCACAACATTGGTGCTGCGTCAATCTCCACTCGGCGAGGCGGGCTGTCATTCCGGTTCTGTGATGCAGTGATTGTTCTCACCGCTGGACAGGCTGTGCTTCAGTTTTCTTCACACAAGAAGTTTCCTTGCAGAGATGAAGTCTTTTTGGACCTGAGACGTCAGGAACAGGAGGCAAGCTCAATCTAAGCTCTTAGGGAGCACTTCTCAGCAGAGCCAGAGGCCAGCAAGGTAGCAGGGCAATAGCAAGGCAGAAGTCCTTTACAGCAAAGCAGTCCAAGTGAGTTCTTTAGGCAGCCAGGCAGCTTCTCTTGGCAGGTTGCAGGTTCTGGTGCAGAGTGTCCCAAGATGTGTCTATTTTGGTAGGGGTCAGGGACCCAGTTTATATACCCAAAAGTGCCTTTGAAGTGGGGGAGACTTCTAAGAGTGATTTTGAAGTGCACAAGGTCCCCTTTCAGTACAACCCTGTCTGCCACGGCCCCAGTAGGGGCTGTGGCAGTCCTTTGTGTGACTGCAGGCCACTGTCCTTTGCAATGCAAGTGTCAGGCCCTCCACCCTTCCTGCCCATAAAGACCTATTCAGTATGCAGATGTGTGCAGGTGTGACTGAGCATCCTGTGTTTGTCTGGGTGTAGTGCACAAGGGAGCTGTCAACCAGCCCACCCCATATGTGGATTGCAGACAGGCTGTAGGGCACAGAAGGATTTAAGTGCAGAGAAATGCTCACTTTCTAAAAGTAGCATTTATAAAATTAGTAATATAAAATCCAACCTCGCCAGTTAACACGATTTTGTGTTACTATTCTGGCCATAGTAAATATGACCTGTTTACCCCTTTCTAATCAGAATCTACCACTTAAACAGTTTGAGGGTAGCCCTTCTATTAGCCTATGAAAAGAGCAAGCCTCACGGCACTGGAAAACAAATTTAGGAGTTTTTCCACTACCAGGACATAAAAAGCACTCATATGTCTTGCCTTAGACCTACACAGCACCCTGCCCTCTGGGTTACCTAGGGCCAACCTTCGGGTTGACTTACATGTAGAAAAAGGGGGTTTAAGGCTTGGCAGGTACTTTTAAATGCCAAGTCTAAATGGCTGGGAAACTGCACACCCAGGCTTTGCAATGGCGGGCCTGAGACATGGCTAAGGTGCCTCCAAACTTTTCTGAAGTGAGAGCTACTTCTGATCAGTGAAAATCATCATGAGCTAAAGAAGGCAAAACCACTTGTGCATTATTACCAGACACCTCAAAGCCCAGTTTCCTTGACTTTAACCCTAATGTCCATAGAGCCAGATACTATAGTTTGAACAAAATACTTTGACAAGGGGCTCTATGACAAGGCTGCCATGTGTGTGTCAGTGAGAGTGTGGTCTTTGGGGATGTATAAAAATATGTTTGTATGAATGGGATATACGTGTATGCGTAACTGAGAGCCTGTGTTGTATGTACTTGTGGCACAGGACATACCTGTTGCTTTATGTGACACCGTTATATGTATAACACATACAATAATTTGTTCAAATGGGAGGAATTTAAGGTGCACGGTTTGGAACAATGTGGAACATTTTTCTGCACTTTAAATTTCTCCAATTTAAGCAGTCTCCCATTTAAACAGTGACTGTTTTTTTCAGTTCTAAATATTTCACAGTGTGTTTCTGGCCACTGGGAGCAAGAGGCCTGCTGTTTGTAAATGCAACACTCTAGAAAAGAATTGGAGAAAAGTAAAATGAAGTTAACTTTTCTTTTTATTTTCTCTGACCTAAAATCTGCCAGAAACAATTATGTTCTCACCTCCAATCCTGAGTTGACAAGGACGTTTATTCAAGAGTTAAATACCTTAGTACTTCAGTTGTTCATCTTTGTGCCCTAGGTCATAAATCTGATTCCAGCACTGCTCCTTATCAGGCCCTGCTATCTGCAGCCTGAAGATAAGACTTTAAAATAAACACAGCCTCCCCTTAACTTTAAAAGAAAAAAATGTGGTCCTGTGTTTATTTAAAATTAGCTTAAGGCTGTGAGCTACTCTGAAGGTGTCTAAGAGCTACTGGTAGCTCGCTATCGACTGGAGACAGCTGCTCTAAAGAGTCACTCTGAAGACTGTAGGGAAGTAATATCTATTGAGAAAAGGCCTAGGGAGAAAGATGGCCCAAGAGGGAAACGATGCCAAACTCCATTTGCAAGAATGTTTTAAATAAGTGACACCCACTGCGGCAGTGATAATGATCAGCTGGTCACAAGCTTAAATTTGGGCAAGGGGGACTCTGCCTTCCATCTTATTTAAAGGTTGTTAAATTAAGCACCATCAAATTTGTTAATAGTAATACATGTTACATACAGTGCTTAAAACCTATTGTAGCATGAAGTGATATATGGTAATGTGATATTATTAGCAGGATTATAACTATTATTCGTTTACTCCACACTACTTCTGATATGGAATCCTGATCAGATTGTAGGCTCACTCACACTAAAACTCTGATCTACAACAAATTTCACTGGTAGTGAATGTCCTGGCCTTTATGGGGTCTTCCAACATGGCTGAGTCAACTAAACACTGGAACCCATTACCTCTTCTGCGGAAGAAGCAACAAGCGGGACTCCTGGAATCAATCAAAGATACCTTTCAGTCACTCTTTTTCAATACTATCTGTTCCAGGGCAACAGCAAAAATTAACTGCTGATATGCTGTAAAGGACTTGTCAAGATCTTCTAGCGGTAGCTGCAGCAAAAAGGAAATAAATTGGTCTTGGATTCCCATCAAAAGCCACCGAAGAGCGTGACCACGAGAAAGAAACTTTAGCAGAAAATATGTCACACCTCTAGAACCATTCGAAGAGTAGCAAGATCCACAACGTTATTACTTTGATATAATCACACCCTGTGGTACTCAATATGCAAATGGATTTGCTTTGTATTTATAGAAAAGAAAGATTGACAGTTTTCAAGACCTCTTGAAAGAAAGTATGATCACTCTTCAGAACATAAATCAGCTGTGTAATTTGCTGAAATCCATAATCTATGGAATATTGTTGCCATGATCTCTCAATGATGTGTTATTCCTGGATGTGGCTGATTTCACTGATTCTGCAAATGCAAAGAAATTTCCAGCATTCTTAGGCCCACTAATTTGGCAGTATTTGGATCCTCTGATTCAAAAGACTAAAAGAAAACCCAAAACTCTCAGGCAAGTGGAAGTGAAGAGGAATTTTTGAACAAACACAACAGTTCAAAGTGTAATGTTATGTCTGGCAGAGTGCCATAATATTGCAGTGATCTACAGTTGTGGTGGTTTTCTTGTGTGTGTGTGTGTGTTGTGTGTGTGGTTTTTTTTTTTTTTCCCCTCCTTGTAAGTAACCCTGAAACCCCCCCTCCTCACCCTCTCCTCCTCTCCCCCTCTCTTTTTGGGAAGTTCTTGTTCTCAAGACAACTTTATTTGCATACATTGTAAGCATTCAAACTAAGACGGTGCATTTCTTTCATGTGCGCTTCAATTGACTTATCTCACCATAACATTGCTATTGTGCATTAAATGACTATCACAGTACATGGATGGATGGATTTGGCAGAGAACAATACTTTAGAATAACGAACCTAACCCTAAGATAAGCATTTACGTTTTATTTTGTATTATCAATGTAAGTTCAGCGATGTCAACAAAAAATTGCATTTCAGATACATTTCCAGCTATTAAAATTCCTGTTCTGAATGATAAAATAAGTTGTTTTGTTTTTTTGACATTTGATAAGCTATATGTACGTTTTTACTATTCCCATGTGTAACAGCTATTGTGTGCATGTTATGTGTACGCACAATTACAAACCACAGGCTGTAGTGACTTTTGACTTCACAACAGTATGAAATCTCAGCAGAAATGTTATTGAATTATAAAAGTTCAGCCGTGTTGCCACCAACACATACTGTACCAATTCAGTGCACAGCGTTGGCAATGGCCACCATTTTACTTTTGCCGCTGAGGTTCTAGAAGCTGTTTGAGTTCCTCCCCGTGCAAACCCTTCAAAGATGGGTTTGTTAAATTTCGGATTTGTACTGTAACTAGGACATGTAGTTATAAAACAAACTCTATTCAAGGGCCCCTTTGTCCCTTCCAATCCCTTGGTAATTGGATAGCCTCATTGCTAATCAACAACCGCATTGCTAGTTAACAACCTTTCTCTCTCTTTGCTGGTGGTACCCTAAGTAGTTCCCTCTTCTTGCGTGGTGTCCTAAAATGAACCCCTAAATTCACTGTCCTACACCTGGAAATGAAAACATGGATGACCCTGATTATTTTCACAGCCAAACTAGTTTTATTACCTTTACCAAGGCATTTTAAACCCAGAAACTACACAACAGCATGTGCTACTGTGTAAACACTAGCTGTAGGCAACCCACCTTTATTTGGAACTGTTGCATTCTTGAACTGCAACGCACTTTATGAAGCTTTGGTTTCGTTGTATTTCTGGTACAATAGCTTATTCGAAACACTATTTCCGTTTGTTATGCTAAAGAAGTGTTTTGTAGTAATCTGTTCATTTAAAATTAATCATTCACAAATGTTGGATGGAACATGCTGTACTTGCAACTATTTGATTCATACCTGCTACGTATGCAGTCTGTTTGTAAAAGAGATTAGAACTAGGATTAAAATACTTTTTTGGTTCGAGCTGCTGCACTATAACAAATGGAAACCAGGTGTTATTGTAGCTGTATATTAAAACATTAATCTTTCCTTCCTTTAAGGATTTTGCAATGGCTGGCGTCAGAGTTGGGGTGTTGCATACCCAAAACCAACAAGTTTGCCGAGCCGTTACAAAGCTAGCATCATTCCACCAGTGCGCAGCGCCTATCCAGTATGTTCTAAGTCAAATGCTCAGTGATAGAGGTGAGCTAAAATGAATAAATATATACTTATAGCTTTGACCAACTATATGGTTTAGAAAATAGATGTATATACATGTATATAAATACACATTATCTCTTTCCTCTCCTAACAGATTGGTTAGATAATGTATTTTTTCCAACCAACAAACGGCGACTCCGAGAGGCACAGAACATTCTTGTTAATGGACTTAATGAGATTGGAATACCTGTTCACAGGAGCTCCGGGGGACTTTTCGTGTGGGCTGACTTCCGAAAAGTGAGTATGTTACTGACAATTGTACACTAATATAGACTTTATTATTGAGATAAAGTAGCATAATATTTATTGGGCAGCAAAACTATTGTAATCATGCAAAAAGTACTGGAATAAACTGGCTGTGTTTGGACCTGTTATGTCCTTTGTCAAATGCCTTGCGTGTTTGCAATTTAAAATCTCCCCCTGTAGTGAGCAAAGCTAGGTGTGTGTGTGTGTATAGAGATGAAAACACAGTTAAAGTTGTGTTATGGTTACTGATTATTATTATTATTATTTTTTTAATGCCGCAAGTTACCATTTACGGTTAGCACCACAAACCATAACATGCGCAGCAGCTGTCCAAACCATAATTTAGTTAATGGGAAGTCAGAAGACTCACACCTGCTAATCCTGTTGACGTTTGCCGCTGAATGTAAATCTAAATTCATGGTTAATTGCCAAAATATAATTCGGTTGATGGATCACACTGAGGAATCCATTTGGTCTCTTCTGTCAAACAAGGCTTTAGGGGTGGACCCATTTAGGCATCAGCAAGCATGCTCTAATCTGAGTGGTCCCTAACCCCATAGTTCTGGGCACCTCTGAACTCCTGGACTGAATGGGTGGGTGTGCGCACAAGGAATAGAATGACCATTTAAAGGAGTTTCCTTTTAAGGAGGCCATCTGAAAACACTGGCTTAGAATCTAATACAGTCCCATCTCTTCAGGTCCTCACTGCCGCTAATGTTTCAGTAGCCTTCTAAGTTATGAATCAATTCCATACTTGTATTCTGATTTTCCTAGCAAATTCTATCACTATGGGGTTACATTTCTCTATTCCATAACTTAGGAACGTTTTTAGCTCCAGCTTTGAAGAGCTAAAAACCAAATGTTCTGCTCTGGAATCTTCTCAAAACCCTATATGTTTTGTGGAGTTTTTGTCCGCTTTAAAAAGTGCATGAATCAATTGACTCAAATGCCCCTAAAGAGCTGTAAGCCTAAGAGTAATAAGGCCCGCCCACAGATTGTTTTCAGGACCTACTTAGAAATATCTTTAAAAAATGGCAATAGTTACCTCCTCCTCATAATTACCACCAGGTCCTCCATAACCTTGCTCAGGGTAGAGGGGATGGTGATAAAGTTAAAATTCACCAGAACTCCTATTCCAGATTTTTTTCTGGTAATGCCTTTAATCAGGTTTCTGGTTTTTAGTGGGGGTGTTGTTGTGTGTGGTGTGTGTGTTTTTTTTTTTTTTTTTCTTTTTTGGCAGAAGTAGTTCAGCCCTTTCTGGAATTTGGTAACTTTCAAGAAGGCTGTTGACAAATCCTAAGTGAGCGGGGTGTAGACCTACATAATCTATGCACAGCACATGGCAAATGTAACTAGCTGGTGAACTGTAGTAATAATTTTGCACATTGAAACACTTTCAATTCACATCTGACTTTCCTGGTGAAGAAAGGGAATTTTCACAAATATGTTACAAAAATTCGAACAATTTATGGAGATGTAAAAAAAAAGGTAAATGTGACACCGATGTACAAGGGCATTGTGGGCTTACACTGATCATATCTAAAAAGTTGAAGCATTGGTTAAATACAAGACAGTTTAGAGAGTCAATCACTAGATGGCGGAAAAATGCACCCCGTGAACCTTAAAGAGAGTTGTAAGCTACAGAACTATGGTTATAGGAAATTAATTTGCTTCTTGCTGCTAAGTATTATCCAGAAAATCTACATTTTAATTGTGTTGCTGTATTTTTGTCACGAAAAATGCATTTTGAAATGTTGAGGGGATTTTTTTTTTTTGTTTGTAATGCTTTTTTTACCTCATACTTGCAGTTTTTGAAGACTCAAACATTTGAATCTGAACTGGAATTGTGGTGGGCACTTATTGAAGAAAAATTATACATCAGCCCCGGGCAAGCATTTTACTCCTATGAACCTGGATGGTTTAGATTGGTCTTTTCGGATTCAATGGACAATATTAAGTTGTGTAAGTGAGATTTGTGATTTGATTAAATGAGCCATCTAGTAGATGTTTGACATTTAAATAATAGTTTATCATGGGGCATGTGAAGCATATCATGTTAGGAACGCGTATTCTGACATTATTCCTTGACTGATAAAGGAAACCTTTTAATAAAAGTAACCGCATATGTAGACGGATGGATAATTGGGTATCAGTTTATGTATTTATACCATTTTTGGCTCACTATTTTTGGCTTGCAAAGGTCCTTTTTTTAATTTTTGCCTTTTCCCATTCTGAGCAGATTGAAATTATTTTCATTACTTTGTGACGAGAATAGAAAACCACTTAAGATGCTGTTTATTATGAAATGTAACAGTTATTTTATGTTAGGCTAGGAAGGATTGCAGGATTGTCTAAAGCTTTTGTAAGCTCTACAGAAAATGACCAGAGGGGGTTAGTAGGCAATACCTGAAGTTTGGTATTTAACCATTAGCAACAGCATGTGCTGTTTACATTTGTGCTTAACTAAGCTGCTCTGCTTTGCGTATTGGCCACTTCACTGGTGATATTTTTAAAGCACAAGATTTCACTATTATGCATGTTATTTGTCAAGAAAACAAGACAAATTCATCAAACCAAGCATTCAATTTGCGGCCAACCATACTGTTCGTGTCACTTAAGCGCATTAATACAGCAACTTCAAAAACGGTGATGGAAAATAAATCACAATCTAACTTGGCACACAACGCAGGCACATTAAATAGCTAGTATAAGTTAAAATGAAGGACCCTTTGAACCAGCTGTGTAATGGAAGAGAAAGAAAATATTTTAGGCAGATATCAACAATGTGCACAGGCTTTGTGCTGTCACTCAAACTGAAAAGAGCCAATGGCTAAAGTGGGGCTACCCGTTGTCCCATTCAGTTGCTGGAAGTGGGTGGAAGCTAAGTGTGAATGACCGTTTAATACACCAGTGATGTCGCCCACTGGTCAAAAGACCCTCTCTGTATAGTATGTATGATTTATTTATTTTTAGGGAAATTGTAGTATGGTGAAATGACTAACGAAATCTGTGTCAAAGGCCAGACCTAAAAATTAATGGTAGGTTCTACAAACACATGTGCATCTTTTGGTATTTTTGTGTACCCATAAAAACAATATATATTTTGGCAGATTTAAGGCTGTGTATCGTTACAGATCCTGCATCAGTATCTCCTTGCAGCTTAAAGTTTTATTTAAAATGTACACACTTCAATATTTTAAACCAATTTGGTCAATGTTGCATTTATTCCATGTGCAAACGTAAATCCTGGGGCATTAACCAAGGAGGTTTTGACCTGATCGTCTGAAGTCTAGCAATACCAAATATAAGTGGGTTTTCCTGGGGAATATACTGTGCACTATAAATTATGTAATATAAGTGCAGATCACTAAATTGTGGCAGAATCGCTGTTTATGGAGAACTGCTCATTTGATGATGGATATCAAATTCAGGACTTTAAGAAAAGTCTAAAAACTGTTTTCCAATTCTGTACAGCCTAAGGAATCTAGTGGGTACCAGCCTGATGTTCCTTGTCGCTGACTAGAGACAATTTGCGATGAATGCTACAAATTTAATGTTCAGGACATTCTGTGGTTATACCTACAGTTTTCCTCCTGCGGGAGCATATTCCTGCCAAAGCCTGATCCTAGTCTCTACTGCTCTGGGTCTCTGGATCATAGGAGTACCAGACAAGTGTTGGTTTTCTATTAGTTTTGTGTGCCCATAGGTGATAAACTGGGTGCAGTGCATATGGGAAAACCAACAGAGTGACGTTTAGGGTGCATGTATTATGGTCACAGATATGACGCCTGGATTCTGTGGGAACCTACCACAACAATATATTTTCGGTATCCTAAGGTGTCTGACTAGATGTCAGTACAGCAAAATGGAAAAAAGAAAATCCTATTCAGTGTATTATAAATTGCATGAATGATTTCGCTACACGGGGAAATAACTCTACTTATAACAGAGCCTCTTCAATGTAGATTTACATTACGGAACACATTTTGTTCAAATATTTTTAATTAAAACAAATGAACATAAGTGTCATGAAATGCAACTATAATACACCCCACCCAATTATGAGTGACGGCTTGCTGTTACATTGTGTTATAAACAAAAATGCACCTTCCAGTGTTTGAGAATAGGGCTACCATAATAAAACCTTGAAAGTGTTATTATCTCGATAATACATATGTAACTCCTCCACTGTGAATCTCACACCACACACCTTGTTTCACAAAATACAGGCAGAATGGCTGAATGCGCACCCAAAACATGCTACATGGTTTGATTGGGAGTTTTAATGCCAGCAATGTCTAAAGGAAGATTTATTTAGAGCGTCTGTACAAATAAACAGATATTCAGAGGTTTATAACTGCATTACATAGCTGAAATTCACCTTTAGTACCACAGTACAGCGAAAATTATCTGCGAAAAGCACTGTTTACTGAATCACAGATGGTACGAATATGCACTGATTGTAATATGCTGTTTAAATCCTGTAATATGCTATTTAAGTCCCATGTTTGGGGGTGGAATGACCTTCCTAATGTGCTACTTTTTATGAGTCCTGACACCCCCATACTTTACAGTAGTAACTAATAGCATATTACACACTTTACATCAGCATACATACTTTTTAAACACAATTTATCTTCACTGGCATGGAATAACCATGTTTATTTTCTTCCTTTACAGGTATTGAGAGACTTCAGAAGGTATTGCAGAGAGATACCTTTGGATTTAGTCAGGGGATGACATCCTCTATAGAGAACGAACTTGCATCAGTAAACTCTGAGGATAAAGACTCTGACACTGAAATGAATTTGCTCTCGGAAAGCAGCGTAGCAACATATTTACAGATGGAAAAAATTGTTGTGCATTAACTTTCTTTTTTTTTTTTGTTACATTTGTTTTTACTTGAAAGCAGTGGCTCCCACAGTGGGAGTTACCACATATGCAAATTGAGAACTTCCAAAGAGAATTCCTTGCACTAAGGCCAAGTATAAAAGCATGGGGATTGTGGCATGAGGGCAAATATTTATGACAACTAAATGTTTATTCCTTGTGGGTCTTTATTTGGCATTCCCATGTAAAGGGTCAATCGTTGGAGAAAGGCTTCCTGCTTTTTTGTCCAGCGTCCATTGCATCTCTTGAATCAAGATGGTGTGAATTTGGATCTGGTGAAAACTCTATATGGAAAGTACTGTTTGCACAGTTAACATATTCCTTACTTGATGCTTCTCACCTTCCTGGTAAACCGATGAGGCTCAGGGTAAAAAACTCTTACTACCAAAATCGTTAATAACCAGGGTCAGAACGTATAATGTCACAACATAACAAGAATGCAGACAATGCCAGCTCTTGGTCCATTTATCAAGGGTCTTGCAAATCTGCACAGTAAGATGTAATGAGCGGTTGGTTGTTTAACAACATAACACGTTGAAATAAGACTAGTGAAGAAAGTAAAAAGGGTCCTTGACAGTACTGTTCATCATGATTAAAAAATATTTTCTAAACAATACTTCTTCCTAATGTTTAAGAAGGTTTTTAGGTGTCTGTTGGAGATAAGATAAAACACCATTTAGTCAGATGTGTGCACAGGCAGTAGTTAAGGGCATTCGTATGTACATAGTTGTTGTTTTAAGTAATTATATGTTAAAACTCACTTCATTTGGTGCTTTTCCGTTTATTTAATAGGCCCTTGGCATTAATGTCTCTAGAAAACCCTTTTAGTTCATGTGACCAAGGAGTTAAATGGTTATTTGGGGACAGAATATGTGGGCACTTATTTAGTACGTTATGCTACAACAGTATGTGTTTAAAGACCATATTTATTTCTGCTTCTGTGTTTCATGTTTGAGGTCCTCGCTCTGCAGGAATGCAGAAACAGTTTTTTTAAAAGTATTTTGTACAACCTAAAACCTATTTGATAAAATGTATTGTGGGGAAACGTTTTTTGTAAATAAATTAATATTGTGCACCTGTTTTGTTGTTTTTTAAATACAAAGACTCGAACTAGTGAGTCCTTAGTTCCATTTTGCAAGTTTAACCCACTGTATGTATAATACTTAGTCCTATGAAATATTTACAGCAACAAATGCAAAATGAATCTTAATCGCAAGGTTACTGCTTCCCAGATGGTCCATGTATTGGTTACTTGTCTTTGCTATGACACCACGAAGGCTTTCACTAACTTCATATACTCGCACGTATGGCACTGCATATTGTGTTTTTTTTTTTTTTTTTTTTGTGGGTGCTGCATCCTGTTAAGTTATTGTCCATTATGACAACAGTGCTTTTATTGTCCATTACCACAACAGTACTTCTAGTGTTTATGCAAGTGCAACAAAGCTTCAATGGAGTCTCTTGAGGAACATGCATGCAAGTGCATGGGCAGTGCAGGGGGCCACTGACGCCCTCAATCCGCCAGCCTTTCCATTGTGGTACAACTGCCATGAAAAGGCTGGCAGATTGAGGAGTCGTAATCCCAAAGGTGGTGCTGCATGCAGTAAATAGTACTTAGTACCCAGGGGGCATGAAGTACTAAAGGTAGGCCCCTGAGGTCAGTAGCACTGTCGCGTAGGCTCTCATTATTCTAATGAGACTACTGGGTTTTGAGCGGCAGAATCGGCTTTTGTGTGGAAGACTGAGTCTGACCCACTACAGGTGACATCTGTCGACCTAATCAGGGTTTTTGCTCCGGCTAAGTAGCAGTGCCTCATCGCTACCCAAGGGCAGGGATTATTGGGCAGCCGAGCGCATGACGTAATTGATTTCTCAGGGAAACCGTGGTCACTCAGGTTTCGTCCGTTTCTATCAGTTACATTAGTCTGACATACACAATGACGGAGGCAGTATATGTTTCAATAAAGTTTTAATGAAGCAACTGCATCTTAGATAGCAAGCATGTACTGCAATAACAAGGACGATACAGCATGACAAGATTAAAATTGTGACAAGGAGAGTAAAGCATATAAATAACGCTACCATATTGTCACTAGAGTCAATAGACTAAATCCTACCTAGGCTATAATAGAGCACAGCATGTTAAGCTCTAATTCTGCCCTTCAGGTTCCCCTGGGAAGACATCTCCCATACCTGAGCAAAGACCTGAAGTCTGAATGCTGAACGCTTCGATACAGCTGCTTATGCAGTCATGGTTCTCTCGCTGGCATCTCCCGCTAACATGTAAGGGTTCAGAGAAGTGTTAGTATAATAAAACAGCTGATGTTTGAGAAAATGTCCCTACGTAAGGATGTGTGTTTTTTCTATGAATGTCAAAGACAAAACCTGTACCACGTTCACCGGCAACCTACCTTACTGCAGTCTTAAACGAAGCACAAAGTGAGCAAGAATGTCTTGTTTGAGAACGTAATGCTGGCCTAGGCAAAAACAGCTAGATAGAGAGAAATAAAACAAGAACGCAAAAGTGGCTATTTTTAAAATAATAAACCAAGCTTAATAAAATATATCTGCGTGTACAGCGGCAGGCCTGGTATGCTAAAATAACATGCTTGGAGCTATAACTGAAAATGGCCACACAAGAGCACAGATTGTGCAACCCTCAGGTATCATGCATCCAAGTGCACCCAACACTGCCTTTGCAGTCAGAGTGTCTTGGTGCAATGCTAAAATGTAAAACTGACATGGCATACAGCCTGTGTGACCTGTTGCATACACACTGCATGCAATATAGGTAAGTCACCCCTCTTGAAGGCCTTTCAATCCTAAGGCAGGGTGCACTATACTGCATGTGTGGGCATAGATGCATGAGCAATATGCGCCTACTGGGACTTTGCCAAACCTGGGATATAGTAGGTGTACAGAGCAGCCATTTTAAAAGTTTGAGCTGGACACTGGTCTGTATGTTTCACAGCTAATTGATGGCCACTCTGAACCCTAGTATCAGTGAGACCGGATCTTCTGGGTTTGCGCCTGTTCCCAGTATGTCCACCACCTGGCAGCTCCAAACTCTGCTAGCCGTTACAGCACAGAGTTAAAGAATGGCCAAGTGGGGAATGGGGTTTAGGTTGGGAACAGCGGGGAAGGAGACCTGTTGAAGCAAGAGTTAAAAACACAATAGCAAGGTCATTCACATTAATCTTCATGACCTTTGCTTTAACTCTTTATACTTTAATAACATGAGAAATCAAGAACTTGTCAATACCATGAACTTTTTTTTAATAATCATATACTATGAACATTGAACTTTCTCAAGGTTATCCTTAGAATAGCAATTCCATCACAATAAGAGTCAATGAGTACATTCGTTCCCAAAGAAGTAACTGCTATATGATTAATGAATGATACTGTAGCTTTGGCAAACTGACTCAACTTGTTCTGTCTAAAAAGATCACACTCTGTTTAATCTACATTATAAGATTAAATTGCCCAGAAGTAACTGCGCACCTTATTGGCAGACTGCGCATCAAGACTCCAGTACCTGGAATGATCACGCGCTCTGCCGATCTGAACTGCAAGGGTTAATTGCCAAGAATGAATCGCGCACACTGTGGCCGATTCAACCATCCAGATCCAAATGCCTGAAAATGATTGCGCACTCTGCCGATCCAAACTGAAATGGTTAAGTGCCAAGAGTAAACTACACACACTGTAAAATCACAAAGCTAAAAACTCAAATGTTTCTACAAAAACTGAGTCGAGGTCTATCCCGAACTCCGCTTTACCGCCCTGCTTGAAGATCAGCAAGATAATGAGGAGAGGGCCAGGAAATGTCCAAGTAGGCCTCCAGAACAGGGACCTCTGAATAGTGAGCACGTGGAGCTGGGCTGGGTTCCTTAAATAGACCCAAGCCCTGCCCACCTGCCACACCCAGCCAGGCTGCAGGAAAGGCCTGAACATGAACAATGCATTGCAAACAATATTAAAGACATTTCAAGATAAATACCTGTAATGCAAAAAGTTAGTATGCAATGTTGGCACACAACGCATGAATTATTACATTGCATAAGGTTTGTCATTCTTCATTAAGCTGCCTGTAGAGCGTGCACTGTCCTGGTGTTGACACCTAGGTTGTTTGGTGTCAAACAACTGAGGATGATAAATCCAAACTGGTACCAGTATTGGATTTATTGCAAAATGTACACAGGGGCCACACCTTAGAGGTGACCCCTGCAAAAGCAAATTAACCCTGGCATGGTTGCGGGCCGGTCACAACCAGCCTGCCATCACCAGACAAGATTCTGGTACCCCGGGGTGAGAGCCTTTGATCTCTGGGTTCAGACAATAAAGCCCTTCCTGGGCAGAATGGTTACACCTCCTACCCCAGGTATGTGCACAGCCCTGCCTGCATGCTTCAAAGTGCATGTCCCCCCTTAAAACTCGACCCCCAGCCTTGTTGCTTGCAGTAGATGGCCAACCCCATTGCAAACCCCCACTTTTGGCAAAAGCAATGGCAGGAAAATGCACAAAGGACAGGCGGAGTGGGCACTCTGAGCCTGCACCGCCCCTAAGGTGGTTCATCCGAGGTGACCCTTCCATTTAATTTTACTCCATCTTGCATGATAGGGAAATAGCCAATCGGGAATAGTGAAGTGACCTCTGCCCTGGGCACATTTGCAGCTCTTGGCTTACCTGTTTGCTCTGCACCAGCCTCCCTGGTGCCTCACCTTGAAGTCCCTCCCCAGCCCCTCCCTCCCCCACAGTGCAGTGGCCCCCCCCTTGCCTGTCCTGCACCAGCTTCAACACTTTGAGCAGCTGCTTCTGCTTGAACCGGAAACCGCCCAAGTTTTTCCGGGTGGCTCATATGACCCTGTGATGACCTTGACCTAAAACATATGGAGACATTGGTAAACACATTGCCTGATTTTATATGATTTTGAAGTTGTCTGCCATTGATTCCTATGGTGCATAATTACGCACAAAAAGACTTTCTGCAAAAATTAAAAAAATCATAACTTAAAAAGTACTTATCTGATTTTGAAGATCTTGGTTTTAAAAAACATAAAAATCTGAAGTCTTTTTGTAAATTGGTCTCAATTTATTCTTTTGAGTGTATGTCCACATTTATTGATCCTGTGAGTACAGCAAATGCTTAGCACTTCTCCAAGATTGTCCTTTCTACTCAGCCAAGCTACCACAAAAATCAGATCAGTAGGTGGTCTGGTTTTTACCTCTATAAACCAAGGTGGGGTTGCTCGGACTTTCTGCACAGTGCATACAATTTTTGTGCACTATATAGAGAGAGCCAGCCTCCTACTCTAGTTTATTGTAATTGTTGCATAAATCTGGAAACAAAGCCTTCTAAAAGGAGAACCTGATCCAATGGTGTTAATAAGTCCTACTTTGATGGAAACAGCTCACTGTTTTATGGGGCAAATC
The DNA here is from genome assembly GCF_031143425.1 of Pleurodeles waltl. NCBI lineage: Eukaryota > Metazoa > Chordata > Amphibia > Caudata > Salamandridae > Pleurodeles > Pleurodeles waltl. Next base: position 894,195,390 of record NC_090449.1, on the reverse strand, counting down.
AGTCAACTCCTCTGTGCATGCAACTTATCCCACGGCTATTGTACCGTGGGTGAGGTGTGACTCATATGAAACACAGAAGAATCAAAAGGCGTGTAGCTTCCAACATCACTGTTATTGGGACAATTTCTTTCACCTAAATGTGGTCAGGACAGTAATAAGTTTTCATTCACACATCATTTATCAAGAGCACAATTGTTATTGCAAACTGTACTTGTACTTTATTGGGAACCTGTAAGTTGGTGAGGCTTGGAAAAGAATAGGAAGTGATAACATTTAGAAAACACATTACTATCAATGTTACTAGCCAACCACCTTTGCGTAGTCCGTGCATAACCAATGCATCAAGCCCTCTTATAGCGTATTTGTAACATGGGACATTCATTCGGTAATAACACTGGAAATCTACTGATATTATTAAACCAATTTTGTTACTGTTCCTGTATCCAAAGTCCTCTTTCATTACATCATAGAGGCATTTAATAAGTAAGACCAACACGTTGCAATTGGCTAGCCCTGCTAATCACATACATTGGTGCCATCTTAAAAGGAAACCATCATCCGTTAAAACAATTACACTCTGTAACAGTTAAATATTCACACAGACAATTTCACGAAACAATTGCTAACCCTAAAGGTCAGAAGAAAACAAATGTGACATGTATTGTTAGAAATGGGGTCTCTGGTTGGCATTCAGCATGCACTCTAAGCAGGGGCCCTCACTCTAGTGAGGGTAATGGAGATACACGCCTAGGATAACCCCTGCTCACTCCCCTGGTTGCTTGGCACAAGTAGTCAGGCTTATCTCAAAGGCAATGTGTGAAGTATTTGTACCGCCACACACAGCAATACAGTGAAAACACCACAAAAGTTACATAACCACAGTCTAGAAAAATAGCCAATATTTATCTAAATCGAACAAGACCAGAACGACAAAAATCCAACATACACAAGCAAAGTTGTGAATTTCCAAAGATTAAACTTCAATATAGCACTTCGAAACACAAATGCTTCGCTTTGGTGTTATCATGGCATCGGGATGGAGTCGTTCTGAAGAATCCAATGTCAATGGCGACGATCATGGAGTCACACCGACCCCCCAGGTACAGTACCTTGTGAAAATGTTGAAAAAAGCTGGTGCATGGAGTCGGAATGAGGCATTGCTGGATCCGGTGCAGCGTCTGTTCCGGTTCCAGAGCAGAGGAGCGGAGGCATTGGTGGTAGGTGTCGGGACCTTTTGCTGCAGAGCAGTGGAGATGAGACCGCTTTGTTTCTTTACACTTCCGGCGGGTTTGATGTCGGTGGTCAAGTCGCAGTGGGGGACCTCACAGGGTCATGCCACTAGGCTGCAGGTGCTGCAGTGGAGTCAGGCATCACGGATGTCCGTGACACAGCACTTCTGGACTCAGAGTTGTAGACTTCAGCGAGGTGGCATCGGGCCTGCGGGGTCAGTCAGGATCGTCGCACTCGGGCGGGGACCATGGCTTCAGTTACAGGCAGGGTCCAGGGATCTGACAGCTGCATCAGTCCGGGCATCGTCTGAAGTCAGTGCACTTGATTTTTTTACCAGCTTCTCCTTTCAAGGACCGGTTTAGGCACCACTTGGCAGGGTAGGAGTCTGAGCAAGAAAGTCCAGGTGCTGACAGAGGAAGTCTTTGATAGCCCTGAGACTTCAGAACAGGGGCCAAGCTCAGTCCAAGCCCTTGGAGAAACTTCACAAGCAGGATACACAGCAAAGTCCAGTCTTTGCCCTCCCTAAGGCAGAAGCAGCAACTGCAGGCCAACCCAGTAAAGTACACACAGCAAAGGGGCAGTACTCCTCTTCGAGCTCTTCAGCTCTTCTCCTGGGCAGAGGTTCCTCTTGATCCAGAAGTGTTCTAAAAGTCTGGGGTCTTGAGTCCACTACTGTTCTCAGTTCTTCAGCAAATAAAGGAAGTTTGAGATATCGCAGCTGCTGCTGGAGTGCCAAACTATTTTCTAGTTTCAGAGGTTCTTCAGTTGGATGAGGAATTAGAGGGTCAGACAAGCTGGCTGCACCTCCGACGTTCAGGAGCACGTCAGTACCACAACATTGCAAGAGGAGGATTTATATATATATATATATATATATATATATATATGTTCGATGGCATTTATATACACACACACACATGCACGCCTAGGGTCTATGAAAAATCATACAAACCTCAAAATTATGAGAATCGAAATATTTATTAGGCATCAACATTGAGTTCATACAGTCATTGTGAATTCTCCACTACCAAGAACTCATGCTAAACCCACTAAATTATCCTGTCTACAGTTCACTTCTCTTTGTCCCATCCAAGGACATTACAAAATTATGTGGCTTTGCACTTGGAGCCATGCCCAGAGTCTGTGGTGAGCAAAAAATGGGTATATAAATCATCAATGGCATAACTGATACATGGGCCTTATCAACCTTTACTATTATTAATATCATAATTAATTTTAGATGGTGTGAATTGTCACTATTTTGTTTGCAAATAAATGGAAAACTTGTGCTCGGGAATACCAAAGATAAAATGACAATTTTTGCAATGTGGAAGGTCTTTTTAGTGAGCTTTCATCATGTCGAAGTGCAGTAGAAACATGAGGTGGAGATGTTCTCACCACTTATGGACAGTCACTAGTCTTTGTGGACTGCATTTTGGTACAAACCATGGGCATTCTCTTCAATAGTTCATGACCCTCATCAGTAAACTATAGGCTAATTTAGTTAGACCATGAAACACCCTCTGTAGAGCGGCAGTCAATGGAAATGGTGTCCTCCTGCTGTCCAATTAGTGGGTTCTGTGCCTGCTGCAGCTTCCACAGGCCACTGTACTAATTTAAACTTTAGAGCTCTAATCACTTAATAGAATGACTACTCATGCTTGTCCGTCATTGTTCTTACATCCTCCTTATCTAAGTTTGTAAATAATTAATTCAACTGTTGTAAACTCACCTTCTCACTCCTCTGATCTATAACTCCCTCAAGTTGTTGTAACAAGTTATCAGGAGCATTAAAGGTGTGGTGGGCTGTTTGGGCATACTGGTCACGCTGTGGTGGTGACCCCTCCCATGGCAGGTCACCAGTGGTTGTAAGCGGGGGCAGGTGTTTTGCCAATGACTGGGCAAGTTGCAGTTGAAGCAAGTGGTGTCTGGTAAGAGCTGAGGTGCTGTACTGTTACCTCCAGATCTACCTCTTCCCCTGTCCCTGCCCCCTTCTCTTTTAACCTGCTGGCCTCTAGTTTGGACATTGTTAGGCCACATATTTTCTGAATTCTTGCTACGCTTTTCCAGTTCTATGTGCTTCCTTAGCTTTTAATACTCCTACCATCGTGTGAACACACTGTACGCCATGCGCACAAAACCCTTGGTCAAAGTCTATGGTCTCTTGTAGGAGAGATGATACTGCATGGTTATTGAGCCCAAGGAAGGGTGATGCCCCTTCCGTTGTTGAAGATACAATAGTTGTCCCTACAGCATCAAAGACAATTTCACTCATACTGAACAAAGGATTTGATAGGATGTTTCTGGGACTAGCTCTCAGAGCTCATACCCACTGATGACAAGAGAAAAGCACATTTACTTTCATCTTATATGCATTCAACCGTGCCCAATATTATTAGTGGGAAGCAAGAAAAGCACTCAGTCAAACCAACATTCTGGGGACAAGGTCTTGTGATACTAGTTCACCATAAGCATGCATGCTTGACACAAGAATAAAAGTGTCTTTAGAGGTAAAAGGTGCTGGTTCCACAGTGTCATTCCCCATTGAAATAAATGAGACAGAAGGGTCAGAATACGTTTAGTGCATGAAAAGCACAGGACTTGCAGACAGCGCTGAACCCTCTTTCAGACAGATAAAATAGCCTAGGTGTGTCCTATTCACATGCCAAAATCAATCCCAAAGCCCCATCCCAGTACTTTTCACTTGCGTGAGGGCCAGTGGGCGCATGCCTACCCAACCAGCGCCCCAGGCCTCCTCCCGCTGTGCAGCGCGCTGCTCACCCACAGCCCGGGTCCGGGGCCCAAGCAGCCGCGGAAAGTCTCTTTGCCCGCTTCTGGGCTAAATGCCAATGTAGTGTTCTCTTCCCCATCCCAGGAGAGAAAGGGGGGTTGGAGGGGAACCCCCCACCCGGCACCGCGGGTCCCAATTCTTTTCGGGCCACACCAGTTGAGGCCCGTTTCCAGCAGCGCAGCACACTGCCCGCTGCCCCTCCGGGGCCACGTGCTGCCTCATACCACCCCAGGGCTCCACGCCAGGCCGGCGAGCGCACAGAAGCCGCCGCCGCGTCCCCTAGCCCAGCGGCCCACCGCGCAGCTTCACCTGCCATCTGCCATCTTGGACGCAGGCGGCCTCGAAACTTGGGAGTGCGGCGCTCGGGCTGAGAAGTCCAAAAATCGCGTTCACCCCCCACCCCCGAGGGAGGCAGCAACATCTCGGGGGTCAGTCTGCGGCTCCGATGAGGCTAGATGCCGTGTTTTACCGGAAGCGGATGACGGAGGGATCCAGAGCACTACGAAAGTGCGACCGCCATCTTGACGCCTCGGCCACGCCCTCCACTTTTAGTATATTTCTTATGGCTTGAAGCGATTTTATTTGTTGGTTGCAGTGTCTTTTAAAAATTATTGCTCACTAGTGGTTAGTTCTGCCTTTTTCTCCCTCCTTTTTCTGTTTCAGAGCAGTGACCAAATACTGTATTATTCCATTTTGATTTCGTTATCTGTTGCTGTGACAGACTATTTTTGTCATTTCTTTGGTGCTCCCCTTTCACTGTAGATGTTTTAGGATGGTAACTGCCTGCGTTTTATTGCAGCATTCTGTTCCTCCCATGCCACTGACATTTGTTTTGGCTTTATTCCAGTGCTGTCCTCGTTTATCTCTAGCTCCTAAAATAAGCTTATTTTATGAAAGAAACACCCACTCGTTAATCTCACTGCTCACGAAAGCCACAATATGCCCTTTCTGGTACAATCTAGCTAAACCTAGAAGCAATGATGTGAAACTTGCTTAGCCTCACATCTCAAGTCTCTTTACAGGGCCCCTCTCTGCCAGTACTCAGAGCATTGCTTATCTTTATTGGGGCCATAAATCTTCTCAGGCTGCTCTGCTCATTGAAATGTGAGGCTAAGCAAAGAGCCTGGCCAGGCCCTGCATCTAACCCCCCACTGCATTAAACAAAACCATGGCAATTCACTGAAAAAACAAAGGCTACATAGACATTGAAGTTAGGAATTAACATTTAAAAAGCCTTAGAAATTCACAGTAGGAAGCTGGCCTGGTGTGTGGTGGGTACCTAGGGTGCTTACACCTTATATCAGGTCCAGGTATCCCCTATTAGTGTAGTTTAGGCAGTGTCTAGAAGCCATGCTCTCTAGAGGTAGCTGTGGATAAGCAGCAAAGGCTTATCTAGGAGACATGAAAAGCTCATGCAATATCACTGTAGTCACACAGCATTTACACCCATGAAAGAAAACACTCAGTGTTCTAGTGACACAATTACCAAAAAGGCAACCCTCCAATAGGAGGTATGTTACACACTAGATATGTACACTAGTATTCCGTAATAGGCATACAAAGTGATAGAAAACAGTGCAAATGCAAATAGACAATAGTAACCCTAGGGGGAGCCCAAACCATAGACTAAAAAATGGAATGCAAATGCAGGAACCCCCACCTAGGTAAGTGGAATGTGTAGAAGGGAGGGAACTAGGAAACCCCAAAGGTAAGTACCACAGTGCCCCCAGCGACCAAGAAGAAAGGCGTAAGTTAGTTGATTTTCCCCAAACCACCCAAAAGGAAGGAAAAGAAGAAAATGCAACGCCCAGACAAGACTGTAAGAAATCAGCGGTGTATTCCTGAAGAGGAAGACCTGTGGAAGAAGGGGACCAAGTCCAGAAGTCACAGAAGAGTCCAGGTGGAGCAGGAGCTACTACCCACCCATCTGTGATTGCAGGAGTTGGTCGACGGTAGGACGAAGATGGTCAGGAATGCAGCCCTGGAGCAGGTGAAGAGTTCCTGGAGGATGCAGTCAACATCCCATGCCAAGTGGATGATTGCAGTCGGTCAGTGATGTGGAAAAGCCACCAACAAGCCTTGGCAAAGGTGGAAATCGCGGTGAAACAAAAGTAGACCTGCCAGGGACCAGTAAGGTCCAGGAGGACTCAACCCATGGGGGAGTTCTAGGGGGACCCTCTGCAAGGCACAGAGTCCACAGAAGAAGAGGCAGCCCCCACAGGAGACCCAGAGGATGAGGAACTAGAAGTCGCAAAGGAGCCCAGGCAGCACAACTGGAGAAGGGTCCCACGCAGCAGGAGAAACATGCAGAGGGCTGTGCATCGCAGGGAGGAGTGCTGGGGGCTGGGCCTACACGGAGCCCGAAGATCCCTTGGAGAAGATGCAACCAAGCCTTGGTAGCTGCAAGAGACGTGGTGCACAGGGTACTGCCCTGCGTGGAAAGGCAAGGGCTTACCTCCACCAAAGTTGGACACCTGGCAGAGAAGACCAAAAGGACTACTCCGCATCACTACCCAGAATGCAGGATTCACGCAGCTCAGAATGAGAGGAGATCCACGCAGTCGGTCGTCGCTGCAGGTGGTGCCTGCGGATGCAGGGGAGTGACTCCATCACTTCAAGGGATATTCCTTGTTCCATCTCATGCAGACTGAAGACTTGCACCCTTAGAGGACGCACAGCTGGGGAAATGTTGCAGAAGCTGGAAGGAGCCATGGAAACAATGTTGCAAGCAGGGTCTTCGTCGTGGTGCAGATTGTCGGTTCCAGGAGGGTCCAGTCGCGGTTCCAGTGGCTAGAAGTCAAAGTAGAGGTTGCAGAGGAGTCCTGATGGAATCTTGCAAGCTGAATCTGAGGTCCCACCAAAGAGAGAGACCCTAAATAGCCCTAAAAGGGGGATTGGTCACCTAGCCAGGTGACTACCTATCAGGAGAGGGCTCTGACGTCACCTGCCTGACCTGGCCACTCAGATGCTCCCAGAGGTCCCTGTCAACCTTGGATTCAAGTTGGCAGAACCCAGGGACCCTCTGGAGGAGCTCTGGGCACCACCACTGTGGTGGTGATGGACAGGGAAGTGGTCACTCCACTTTCCATTGTCCAGTTTCGCACCAGAGCAGGGACTGGAGATCCCTGAAATGGTTTAGACTGGTTTTTGCATGGAGGGCACCAAATGTGCCCTTCAAAGCATACCAGTAGCTTGATGAGGCTACCCATCCCAAGCCATGCAACACCTATTTCCAAAAGGAGAGAGTGTTACCCCCCTCTCTGTAAGGTAATCCTTTGTTCTACCGTCCTGGGCTTGAGCTGTTCAAGCAGTAGGAGGTCAGAAACCTGTCTAAAGTGTGGCAGCAGCATGGGCTGCCCGGAAAACCTCAGAAGGCTGGTAGGAGCAACACTGGGGATCCTCTAAAGAGCTCCCAGAGTGCATGGAATCATACTTCCAATGCTGGCAACAGTATTGGGGTATGATTCTGCCATGTTTGATACCAAACATGCCTTGGTTTTGAGTTACCATTATGTAGCTGTATATAGTTAGTGACCTATGTCCGGTATACCCATAAAATTGCATCTCTGCACTCACAAAGTCCAGGAAAATGGAACTGGCATTCGTGTGGGCACATCTGCTAGTGCTGGGGTGCCCTCACACACATGTACTTTCACCATGCCCTCTGAGATAGGAGGGCCTGCCATTGGGGTGACTTACAGTGACCTGGTGCAGTGACCTGTTGTAGGAGGCTGGCCTGGCTTATAGTGGGTACCTTGAGGTACTTACACCCTGTGCCAGGTCCAGTTATCCCTTATTAGTAGAATAGAGGTGTTTCTAGCACCCTAGGCTGATAGAAGGTAGCTATGGCAAAGCAGCTTAGGCTGAACTAGGAGACATGCAAAGCTCCTACTATATCCCTTATATCATATAGCACGATATCATAAGAAAACACAATACTCAGAGTTACTAAAAATAAAGGTACTTTATTTTAGTGACAATATGACAAAAGTATCTCAGAGAATGCCCTCACTTAGGAGGTAAGTAATATACACAAGTTATATGTACACAAACCCAAAACAGGTAAGTAACAGTAAGAAAAGTAGTGCAAACAATGTAGAATCACAATAGGATGCAATAGGTAAACAGGTCTAGGGGCAACACAAACCATATACTCCAAAAGTGGAATGCGAATCACGAATGGACCCCAGACCTATGGGAGATTGTAGAGGGTCGCTGGGACGGTGAGATAACAGTAAGGGTGTCCAAAATACCCCACCCCAAGACCCTAAAAAGTAGGAGTAAAGTTACCCTACTACCCCAGAAAGACACAATAGTCGTGATAGGGGGATTCTGCAAGAACCACAAGCACCAGCAAAACACTGAAGACGAATTCCTGGACCTGAGGACCTAAAATGGAAGGGGACCAAGTTCAAGAGTCGCGAAAGTGTCCAGGGGGGGCAGGAGCCCAGGAAACCCCGGATTAAGGTGCAAAAGGGCTGCCTTTGGGTGGAAGAAGCCAAAGATTCTGCAACAACGAAAAGGGCTAGGAACTTATCCTTTGGCTGGAAGATGTCCCACGGTGTGCTGGATGTTGCAGAAGTGTTTCCATGCAGAAATACTGCAAACAAGCCTTGCTAGCTGCAAGGGTTGCGGTAGAGGTTTTTGGGTGCTGCTTGGGACCAGGAAGGACCAGGATGTCGCCCCTTGGAGGAGGAGATGGGGGGTGCTCAGCAACTCAGAGAGCCCCCGCAGAAGCAGGCAGCACCCGCAGAAGTACCAGAACAGGCACTTAGAAGATCTGTGAACTCAGAGTCACAAAAGGAGGGTCCCAGGACGTCGGAGTCCAACTCAGCGGGTTGAGCACTGCAGGACGGAGTGCTGGGGCCCCATGGTAGGCTATGCACAAAGGAATCCTTGGAGAAGTGCACAGAAGCCGGAGCAGCTGCAAATCATGCAGTACACAGGTTTGCTGTCTGGCGTGGGGAGGCAAGGACTTATCTCCGCCAAATTTGGACAGAAGGGCCACTGTACTGTGGGAGACACTTGGACCAAGTTCCTGTGTTCCAGGGACCACGCTGGTCAGGATGAGAGGGGACCCAGATGACTGGTGATGCAGTCTTTTGGTGCCTGCGTTAGCAGGGGGAAGATTCAGTCGACCCACGGGAGATTTCTTCGTGGCTTCCAGTGCAGGCTGAAGGCAGACAGCCCTCAGAGCATGCGCCACCAGGAAACAGTTGAGAAAGCCGGCAGGATGAGGCGCTACAATGTTGCTGGTAGTCGTCTTGCTACTTTGTTGCGGTTTTGCAGGCGTCCTGGAGCAGTCAGCTGTCGATCCTTGGCAGAAGTCGAAGAGCGAAGTGCAGAGGAAGTCTGGTGAGCTCTTGAATTCGTTATCTGAGGAATAGCCCAGAGGAGAGACCCTAAATAGCCAGAAAAAGAGGTTTGGCTACCAAGAAAGGAGGTTTGGCTACCAAGAGAGGTAAGAATCTATCAGGAGGGGTCTCTGACGTCACCTGCTGGCACTGGCCACTCAGAGCAGTCCAGTGTGCCCCCAACACCTCTGAATCCAAGATGGCAGAGGTCTGGGACACACTGGAGGAGCTCTGGGCACCTCCCCTGGGAGGTACTGGTCAGGGGAGTGGTCACTCCCCTTTCCTTTGTCCAGTTTCGCGCCAGAGAAGGGCTGGGGGATCCCTGAACCGGTGTAGACTGGCTTATGCAGAGATGGGCACCATCTGTGCCCATCAAAGCATTTCCAGAGGCTGGGGGAGGCTACTCCTCCCCAGCCCTTTACACCTATTTCCAAAGGGAGAGGGTGTAACACCCTCTCTCAGAGGAAACCCTTTGTTCTGCCTTCCTGGGACTGGGCTGCCCAGACCCCTGGAGGGCAGAATCCTGTCTGAGGGGTTGGCAGCAACAGCAGCTGCAGTGGAAACCCCAGAAAGGCAGTTTGGCAGTACCCGGGTTCTGTGCTAGAGACCCGGCGGATCATGGAATTGTCCCCCCAATACCAGAATGATATTGGGGGGACAATTCCATGATCTCAGACATGTTACATGGCCATGTTCGGAGTTACCATTGTGACGCTACACATAGGTAGTGACCTATGTGTAGTGCACGCGTGTAATGGTGTGCCTGCACTCACAAAGTTCGGAGACTTTGCCCTGAACTATGTGGGGGCACCTTGGCTAGTGCCAGGGTGCCCACACACTAAGTAACTTGCCACCTAACCTTCAGTGAGCGTTAGACATATAGGTGACTTATAAGTTACTTATGTGCAGTGAAAAATGGCTGTGAAATAACGTGGACGTTATTTCACTCAGGCTGCAGTGGCAGTCCTGTGTAAGAATTGCCTGAGCTCCCTATGGGTGGCAAAAGAAGTGCTGCAGCCCATAGGGATCTCCTGAAACCCCAATACCCTGGGTACCTAAGTACAATATACGAGGGAATTATATGGGTGTACCAGTATGCCAATGAAAATTGGTAAAATTAGTCACTACCCTGCAGTGACAATTTTAGAAAGCAGAGAGAACATAAACACTGAGGTTCTGGTTAGCAGAGCCTCAGTGATACAGTTAGGCACCACACAGGGAACACATATAGGCTACAAACATATGAGCACTGGGGTCCTGGCTAGCAGGATCCCAGTGACACATATCAAACACACTGACAACATAGGGTTTTCACTATGAGCACTGGGCCCTGGCTAGCAGGATCGCAGTGAGACAGTAACAACACCCTGACATATACTCACAAACAGGCCAAAAGTGGGGGTAAGAAGGCTAGAAAGAGGCTACCTTCCTACACCTGTAGCGAACAGGGTGTATACACCCTTTCACACAGGCTGCAATGGCAGGCCTGTAGTTACACTTTGCATGGGCTCCCCATGCGTGGCATAATACATGCTGCAGCCCATGGGGATCCCCTGTGATCCCAATGCCCTGGGTACCAGGCTACCATATACTAGGGACCTACATGGGGACACCAGTATGCCAAATGCAGGGTGAACATGGTACTGGTAACCAAGTTAGAAGGGAGAGAGCATAATCACTCTGGTCCTGGTTAGCAGGATCCCAGTGAACACAGTCAAACTCACTAACAACAGTCAGAAAATGGAGGGTAACAATGTCAAGAAAGAGGGTACTTTCCTACATTCACTAAAAACAAACAAAGATTACAGGGACTTTATAGTTAGGTTCAAAAGTTACGCACACAAAACCATAGAAATTCAGCTGTTACAGTTAGAGTTATTTCAAGATACTTTAACTTGTGCCCTAAGTTAACTGTAACTCATGCCTTGTAACTGTAGCTGTGAAGAGGTCTTTAGATTGGAGGTGGAGACAATGAGGATTATAATTAAGAATAGAGGATACTCGGAGAACACCATTAAGAATGCCCTTGTGAGGGTGAACAGAGTAAAACAAGATGACTCATTAGTACTGAGAAAAAGACAGAAGGATGAGACTGAATCAGTGAGGTTTATCACCACATTCCATTGTCAGTCAGGTGAAGTGAGGAAAATCCTGGGTAAATTCTGGCCAATATTAAAATCTGATGAGACATTTGAAAGGATCTTGGAAGATTATCCACAAAATCTTTTAGGAAAAGTCTCTCTTTGAAAGACTCTTTAAGTCAGAGTTTGGTACCGCAACAAGAGAAAGGTTTAATGATGGAAGGATTTTACACCTGTGGGAGATGTAAGGCATGTAGAAACAGCAAGAACTGCAAGAAGATTGATTTTCAAGCAGTACCAAAACGGTTTGTCATTAGGAAGCACTTAGCCTGTAATTCAGACTATAGAGTCTATGCGCTCGGATGGCAATGTAATAAATATTATGTAGGAAGTATTAAACATATGGGAAAAAAGAGTGTTAGAACACATAAGAGCGATAGCAGATGAAGGTAAGATATATCCAGTAGCAAGATGTAAGGAAATGCCTCCTTGGCATGGTTACCCCCTGACTTTTTACCTTTGCTGATGCTATGTTTTGAATTGAAAGTGTGCTGAGGCCTGCTAACCAGGCCCCAGCACCAGTGTTCTTTCCCTAACCTGTACTTTTGATTCCACAATTGGCACACCCTGGCATCCAGATAAGTCCCTTGTAACTGGTACCTCTGGTACCAAGGGCCCTGATGCCAGGGAAGGTCTCTAAGGGCTGCAGCATGTATTATGCCACCCTGGAGACCCCTCACTCAGCACAGACACACTGCTTACCAGCTTGTGTGTGCTAGTGAGAACAAAATGAGTAAGTCGACATGGCACTCCCCTCAGGGTGCCATGCCAGCCTCTCACTGCCTATGCAGTATAGGTAAGACACCCCTCTAGCAGGCCTTACAGCCCTAAGGCAGGGTGCACTATACCATAGGTGAGGGTACCAGTGCATGAGCACTGTGCCCCTACAGTGTCTAAGCAAAACCTTAGACATTGTAAGTGCAGGGTAGCCATAAGAGTATATGGTCCGGGAGTCTGTTTTACACGAACTCCACCGCACCATAATGGCTACACTGAAAACTGGGAAGTTTGGTATCAAACTTCTCAGCACAATAAATGCACACTGATGCCAGTGTACATTTTATTGTAAAATACACCACAGAGGGCACCTTAGAGGTGCCCCCTGAAACTTAACCGACTATCTGTGTAGGCTGACTGGTTCCAGCAGCCTGCCACACTAGAGACATGTTGCTGGCCCCATGGGGAGAGTGCCTTTGTCACTCTGAGGCCAGTAACAAAGCCTGCACTGGGTGGAGATGCTAACACCTCCCCCAGGCAGGAGCTGTAACACCTGGCGGTGAGCCTCAAAGGCTCACCCCTTTGTCACAGCACCGCAGGACACTCCAGCTAGTGGAGTTGCCCGCCCCCTCCGGCCCCGGCCCCCACTTTTGGCGGCAAGGCCGGAGAAAATAATGAGAATAACAAGGAGGAGTCACTGGCCAGTCAGGACAGCCCCTAAGGTGTCCTGAGCTGAGGTGACTCTAACTTTTAGAAATCCTCCATCTTGCAGATGGAGGATTCCCCCAATAGGATTAGGGATGTGACCCCCTCCCCTTGGGAGGAGGCACAAAGAGGGTGTACTCACCCTCAGGGCTAGTAGCCATTGGCTACTAACCCCCCAGACCTAAACACGCCCTTAAATTTAGTATTTAAGGGCTCTCCCTGAACCTAGAAATTAGATTCCTGCAACTACAAGAAGAAGGACTGCTGAGCTGAAAGACCCCTGCAGAGGAAGACCAGAAGACACCAACTGCCTTGGCCCCAGACTTACCGGCCTGTCTCCTGCCTTCCAAAGAACCCTGCTCCAGCGACGCTTTCCAAGGGACCAGCGACCTCTGAAAATCCTCCGAGGACTGCCCTGCTTCGAAAAAGACAAGAAACTCCCGAGGACAGCGGCACTGCTCCAAAAGAACTGCAACTTTGTCACAAGGAGCAGATTTAAAGACCCCTGCAACTCCCCGCAAGAAGCGTGAGACTTGCAACACTGCACCCGGCGACCCCGACTCGACTGGTGGAGAACAACCAACTCAGGGAGGACCCTCCGGCGACTCTACGACTGCGAGTAACCAAAGTTGTCCCCCCTGAGCCCCCACAGCGACGCCTGCAGAGGGAATCCCCAGACCGCGACTGTCTGAACTCCATTTCCCGACGGCTGGAAAAGACCCTGCACCCGCAGACCCCAGCCCCTAAAGAAACGGAACTTCTGTGCAGGAGTGACCCCCAGGAGGCCCTCTCCCTTGCCCAGGTGGTGGCTACCCCGAGGAGCCCCCCCCTTGCCTGCCTGCGACGCTGAAGAGATCCCTTGATCTCTCATTGACTTCCATTGAAAACTGAAGGAAACCCGACGCTTGTTTGCACACTGCACCCGGCCGCCCCCGCGCTGCTGAGGGTGTACTTTCTGTGCTATCTTGTGTCCCCCCCGGTGCCCTACAAAACCCCCCTGGTCTGCCCTCCGAAGACGCGGGTACTTACCTGCTGGCAGACTGGAACCGGGGCACCCCCTTCTCTCCATTATAGCCTATGTGTTTTGGGCACCTCTTTGACCTTTGCACCTGACCGGCCCTGAGCTGCTGGTGTGATAACTCTGGGGTTGCTCTGAACCCCCAACGGTGGGCTACCTTGGACCAAAAACTGAAACCTGTAAGTGCCTTACTTACCTGTTGAAACTAACAATAACTTACCTCCCCCAGGAACTGTGAAAATTGCACTGTGTCCACTTTTAAAACAGCTTACTGTGTTTTATGTGAAAAGTATACATGCTAAAGTAATGATTCAAAGTTCCTAGAGTACTTACCTGCAATACCTTTCAAAAGAGCTATTACATGTAAAATTTTAACCTGTGGTTCTTAAAATAAACTAAGAAAATATATTTTTCTATAACAAAACCTATTGGCTGGATTTGTCTCTGAGTGTGTGTACCTCATTTATTGTCTATGTGTATGTACAACAAATGCTTAACACTACTCCTTGGATAAGCCTACTGCTCGACCACACTACCACAAAATAGAGCATTAGTATTATCTCTTTTTACCACTATTTTACCTCTACGGGGAACCCTTGGACTCTGTGCATGCTATTCCTTACTTTGAAATAGCACATACAGAGCCAACTTCCTACACAAGACATTTTAAGTTACATCATGAGAAAAAGGCAGATTTGTTGCAGTTCACAGTGCTAGACAGGATCCCTCTCAAAGACAGAAGAGGCGATAGAACGTTGGAATTGAGAAGATTAGGGGCGCAAGTTATAGTTACCTTAGGGCAGGAGTTATAGTTGCTTGAGGTAACTCTAACAGGTGAATTTCTATGGTTTTGTACTTTCAAAATGTGAGCCTAACTACAACGTCCCTGTAACGTTTGTTTTTTTCCAGTGAAAAAAAAATATATATATATATATCCAACAACACCGTCACCTCAAAGCAAAAGTTTAGAGCAAAGTAGACGAACCTTGGCTCAAATTCACATTGCGTAGTTTATTTACAATTGCAGCAACATATTCAACCAACGTGTTTCGGAGCCCTCGCTCCTTGATCACAGGTCAGGGTAGTCATTTTCCATTCCACTGAAATAACTTGTGCGACCACTCAATGTGCTCATAAACATCAATGGACTGTCAACCATGACATATTTTTTGGGAAACCATGTCGGCCATTTTATAACATCAAAATGTACATTTTCAACCATATCCCCAATTATAAGACAATATTACTATTAAAAAGCCATAACATTATAATATATTATTATTACAAATAAACAGGTTCAGAGCAGAATTAAAGATCATTAATATAAGTAATTGTTTTGCGATTCACAAGTTAAAAAATGGCCAATGTAATTTTTAAAAGATCGATAAGGATAAATTGTCCGTTTTTCATATTTGAGGAGCATAAGAAATCTTACAGAGAGTGATGTAAAAAGTGAATCGCAATACTTATATTAATGATCGTTAATTCTGCTTTTAACATGTTTATTTGCCTGAGACACGCACAAAGACCAGGCAATCATTTCTGGTAGGGGAGGCGCACCTGGCAGAAGGACCAGTAATACCAGGAGTCCTATGGGAAGTAGTCCCCAGTAGCGAAGAAGCGGCGTAGCAAGGCGCCATGAGACCACACTCCCACCTGCCCCGTGGAAGACAGGACTCCCCCGCAACTCCCGCATCTACTAAGGGAAGAAGGGCAAGAGTGAAATTGCTGGCTTTACAGGCCCTCTTCCATAAAATAGCCAATGCGCTGAAAGTTAGCGGCAACACGGCTGGAGTCCATGTTCAATCAATTCCTGAGCACCAAGAAGAGCCAGAATTCTAGCTTAACCAGACCTCAACAGAAAAGACCCATTGCAAAGGTTTCTGGTGGCTGTGAGCACCTGGGAACAGGAGCCCACCCTTCATGCAGAACAAAAGGGGGAAAGCAACCAAGAAGAGAGGTGGAGAGCTGGGAGGCCCCACGGGGGCGCAACCAACCAACGAAATGGCTGAGCCAATACCACCCACCAGAACGGAGCTGATGACCACTGAGCCAACACTACAAGACGTACTTCAGGCCATAGCAGCCTCATGGACAGCACTTGAGGGCAAAATAGACACTCTGAGTGTAGACTTGGGCCTCCTTTGAGATAACCACCAGCGCTTGGTGGAGAGAGTCACCATGACGGACCAGGCTGGGTTCATCCCAGGGCGCCAAACAGCAATGAAAATAAGGCACCTCTTTTCCCTACTTCATAGTGATGCCTATGATTAACAAAGGACGATGATTTTAGCAGTTGACTTTGAAAAGCCTTCAATAGCCTCGAATGCAATATCTTTATGAAGTGCTCCCCAAGTTTGGACAAGACTGCTCTATACTAACCTGACGGCTAGAGTTCGCACAAGAACTACAATATCGGAGAGCTATCGGGTGGAGAGTGGGACCAGACAAGTCTGTCCCCTGTCCCCATTGCTTTTTGCTTTGGCTATCGAACTGCTGGACTGTATTGCCAGGGCAGGAAGCACACACAAGGGCGTAACGATGGCGGGACAGACTCACCACATCGCTCTGTTTGCAGGTGATCTCCTGCTCTTCCTGCGGGATGCAGGAGACACCCTACATGGGGCTTGCAGCCTGTTGGAGTGATTTGGGGGTGTATCTAGCCTCAAAGTGAATTGGCAAAAATCCAGTCTATTTCCCGTGCTCGAGGGCAGAGCAGCACCCCTGGACCTTGTGAGCCTGCAGTGGGAACTGCGATGCCTGCCCTACCTTGGGGTTCAGGTTTACCATAATAACCTACACATGCTGGAAGGAAACTTGGAGCGGACTCTGAGAGGACTTTGTAGTAATATGACTTTTGGACCAGATTACCAATATCCATGGCGGCACGAGTGGCACTCTTAAAAATGATAGCGCTACTCCGTTTGTTGTACTTTTTCACCACTCTCCCACTATACATAGAGCGTACCTGATGCCAGGCAGACTTAGGAGGCACTTCGGTCTTGCAGATGCCAGATGTCCTAGATGTGGAGAGGAGGACGCAGCATTTTTCCACATGTTTTGGTCTTGCCCAAACATACGAGAGTTCTGGAGGTCGGTCACACACCACCTAGCAGACGTGATCGAACGAGAAGTACCCATTGACCCCAGACACTACTTAGTAGGAGGCTATCGCCGACAAGTCCAACACAAAGTCATGAACCAGTTTCAAGATTTGGCCCTGGTTTTGGCTAAAATAGAAATAGCAATGACTTGGAAGGTGATACTGGGCCCCCGAGAAAGTTCATGGAAGAGAGAGGTGTTGAAATGGGCAAAGGCAGAAGAGACAGTTAGGCACAGGGAAGCACAGAGAGGCCAAGGACTATTGGAGAGAGCGCGGGCATGGGGTGCTCTGGTATACGAGTGGGAACACCTGGGGGAGGGGCCACAAGATGGTGTGACATCCCCCTGAACACTCTGCGTTGATACCCAGTACAGAGTCCAGATTCCCGAATCCGGCATAAATAGGAACCACGCAGACACTTCTATGGACATGGGAATGGGTCACAAGCGGATAGAGGGTCCCACCTAACAAAGCAGCAAGAGACACCTATCACAAACTGACACATCGAACTATCTAGGCCCACGAGGTAGGAAGAAGGGAAGGGGGAGTTCAGGCCCTCCATGGAGTCTTCCGTAGTAGTGGAATGCCTACTAGATCTCATGGCATGACAAGAAAGACCTCGAAAATAAGAGGCACCATTCAAAAGCTAGGTATAGAGTTACCACAGTTTACTTAAATTGTCAAATGTAATGACATACAGTTATATATCATCCTGTATGAGGCACTGAAGGTGTTCGATATGAAATGGCACAACTGACAAGAGGAGCCCATAAAAAGGTTGTAATGTTTGTTTTAGAAAACTAATAAAATATGTTTTAAAAAATAATTGGGGATAGGGTTTCAAATGTACATTTTGATGTTATAAAAGGGCCGATATGGTTTCCAAAAATATGTCATCGTTTGACAGTCCGTTGTTGATGTTTATGAATACATTGAGTGGTCGCACAAGTTATTTCAGTGGAACGGAAAATACCCAGACCCGTGATCAAGGAGCGAGGGCTCCGAAACGCATTGGATGAATATGTTGCTGCAATTGTAAGTAAACTATGCGCTGTGGATTTGAGCCAAGGTTCGTTGTCTACTTTGCGCCAAACCTTCGCTTTGAGATGATGTTGGTGTTGGATGTTTAAAGGGTTCGCTACCCTGCCGTGTGCTCACTACTTTCAAGTGGCTGGGAGTTAGCGATTTGAACTTTATGTGGTCATATATATATGTATACAGTCAGGGAGAGATAATTTGGAAGCAATTGCTAATCGATGAAACAATGGATACAATTACAATAGGAGCTTCCAAGTCAAGAGAGTCCACCAGCCAGTCCTTAGTGAAAGTGGCTTGGGTACCACAATGTCTGTCTCGTTGAGGGGAAGCTATAGGCCAGTATTAGGTTGTGCCAATGACGATGCTGGTGTAGAAAACGTCACAAAGGAGGAAGCGGGGTCTAGGGAGGATTTGCCTTTGGCTTCTGCCTGAATGCAAAGAAGCAAATCAATCTTCCTGTTCCTGACAGGGTGTTTCAGGAGGCCTCTACCTTCCTCTGCTCTCCGTGTAATGCTTTCAACCAATTGGTTCCATGCTACTGAAAGAAGGGAGATGGTTGGTTTTCCACTGGTGTGAGATGATGCGCTTAGATAGGAGCAGAGCTAGGCCTAGGAAACAGACTGTCGTGTTATTTTATTTGTGTGCAATTAGGATTCAAGGACACAGGCCTCTCAGCTATGTAAAGTGGCAATCCTGTTATCCAGGCAAGCTGTGAAGTAATTGTTGAACGACATTAGCTAGGACTGGCAGGGCCACAGCTTCTACCCCAAGATAATACTCATGGAATTCAGCATGATAGGTATGCCCTGTGCAGTACATAGTACTGAATGAGTTTGAACCATGAGTTCCTAGAAACAGTGGCCGGGTAGGCCAGTGCCATTTCCCATTCCTAGAGATGGAAAGTCCTTGCAAATTAAGGCCCAGATTTATGAAATATGGCACTGCACCTAGTGCAACGTCACTTTTTTCCACCCCTAATGCCACCATGTATGTGCCATATTTAAAATATGGTGCACCATGGCTGTACTCATGGAGACTAGCGTCATAATTTGTGATGCTAGCCGGGACTTTGCAGGACTATCGGCAAAAAGTTTTATGCTAATATTGCAAAGCACCAAGAGGCCAATTGAACACAATGGGAGCCTCTTTTTAATGCCTGCACTTAGCTGGTGTTAAAAAATGCTGATAAAAATGGTGCAAAGCAATCTCACAGATCCCTCTGCGCCATTTGTACAGCCCTCCTAGTGGCAGAACGCCCCCGTTGCATACATTATGCCTGGCGCAGGCATGATATGGTGCAAGGGGTTACAAAGTGGCACAATGCAGGCATTGCGCCACTTTGTAAATATGGTGCAGCGTTTTTGCCCTTCCAACGCCACATTAGCATAAACAAAATGACCTAATGTGGCATTGGAATGGCGCTAGGCCACCATAAATCTGGGCTTCAGTTTCCCAGTTATCTCACAGACTGGCAAAGGTAATCTGACTGTGCTCACCAACGACCTTGGCTAGTCAGCAAACAAGCCTGTGACGGTTGCACATTTAGTGTAGAGGCATTACATAAACGGTGTGAGTAGTGGCTCCATCGTCCCATTGATCCTGCAGATTGTGAACCAGTGCGTGTTAGGTTAAGAAAAGCTACTTCTAAATGATAGATTGTCCTACTAGTTCATCAGAACGTCTTGATAAATGTATTCCATGTATGTTAATTCCTCAGAATGCCAGTGTTGTGAATCAGGATGTTAGAAAGCCCCTGGTTTGTGGCTAGTTCTGTAAGAGTATAGCGGGAGCATGGGGGACGATTGGGGCTGTAATGCACAGGCTTCTTCAAAAACAATAGTGAGCCATCCACATCAGATTTGGGTAGGGAGGAGTTTTGGGCTGGCTAAAGTCAAACGGTAGCAAAATGTGTTCCAATTGGTAAAGTGTGTGGTCCGTAGCAGTGTCTTCTAAAGGACAGTCGACCACCAGTGACTCACCAATTGCAACTAGGCAGCTGGATAGTAATGGTTGACAAGCATTTCCAATACAATGGGTCTCGCATTTGCTCCAGTTAGAGCTATTGGCGATGTCAATTCCTAGCTGGACTTTTCTTGCCACATAAATTGTGAATGAAAAGTAAAACAGTTGATATAAGCGAAGTGATTCAAAGTGCCACGGCCGCCATGAGCGTGAGTGCGAAGGAGAGACACAAAAGGCAAAAGAAGTTCGCTCACAGTCAAAATTATCAGCAATTGTGCAATTATCCATTAAAGAGGGTTGATGACCAAGTAGGTAACAAAACTGCCCCAGGGAGGGACAAACATAAAGCATTTACCAATGATAACAAAGGATTTTTGAAAAGCAAGCCCACTAATGAGTGAAAGTGATTGGGGTGTGGTGGGTGTGGTTAAAAGCCCACAATACTTACAATACACCAGGAGTGCATACAAACAGCACAACGAGCAATCCCATACTCAATTTTTAACTTTATGACCATCTGGGGAATATAATCAGTATTATATAGTAGACATAGGATACTACAGAGAACAGTGGGGGGCAGGAAATATGCCAGTAAAACATCACGCCCAGGGCTGTGGGCTTTGTTACATTTCATAAAACACTATGGCACAGATTTATACTTTTTGCGTCAAAAAGGTTAGCGCTGACTAGCGCCTTTATTTAACACCACCCGGGCGTCATATTTATACGATGATGCTGGGTGGTGCTAAAAACATCTTAGAGTCATTTTTCTCGACGTTAACCATTGTGCCTTATTGTAAGGCAAAATGACTCTAACCCGTTTTACGATACCTAAACATGTCGCAAAATGGAAATGCACCATTTTTTCCAGCAATAGCGTCAAATACAGACGCTAACGGAGAAAACAGTGCAAAGGAGAGGCAAAATGGAGCCAGAAAGCCAGGAAAGACCACAGGGAGACCCCAATCTACCAGGAGCCAGCCAGGAGGACACAGACAAGGCCCAGGGAAGGGAGAAGAAAAAGAGA
Organism: Pleurodeles waltl; assembly: GCF_031143425.1. Classification (NCBI taxonomy): domain Eukaryota; kingdom Metazoa; phylum Chordata; class Amphibia; order Caudata; family Salamandridae; genus Pleurodeles; species Pleurodeles waltl. The sequence goes on along the minus strand of NC_090449.1, from coordinate 894,174,304 downwards.
AAGTGTTGTTTCAGTGTAGAGGAGCATGAACTACTGGTGAGAGAGGTGACGGAGCACCAAAATCAACTCTTCATTTCCCCAAAATTGCCAATTGGAAGGAGAAAGGCAATTTGGCAGCATATAGTAGACAAGATGTAGGAAGATAGCATCTTTCTAGCATTGTTATACCCCCCACTTTTGGCCTGTTTGTGAGTATATGTCAGTGTGTTTTTACTGTCTCACTGGGATCCTGCTAGCCAGGACCCCAGTGCTCATAGTGAAAACCTTATTTGTCAGTGTGTTTTATATGTCTCACTGGGACCCTGATAGCCAGGACCCCAGTGCTCATAGTTTGTGGCCTGTATGTGTATCCCTGTGTAGTGCCTAACTGTGTCACTGAGGCTCTGCTAACCAGAACCTCAGTGCTTATGCTCTCTCTGTCTTTGAAGTTGTCACTATAGGCTAGTGACCATTTTCACCAATTCTAATTGGCACACTGGAACACCCTTATAATTCCCTAGTATATGGTACCTAGGTACCCAGGGTATTGGGGTTCCAGGAGATCCCTAAGGGCTGCAGCATTTCTTTTGCCACCCATAGGGAGCTCAGACAAATCTTACACAGGACTGTCACTGCAGCCTGAGTGAAATAACGGCCATGTTATTTCACAGCCATTTTACACTGCACTTAAGTAACTTATAAGTCACCTATATGTCTAACCCTCACTTGGTGAAGGTTAGGTGCAAAGCTACTAAGTGTGAGGGCACCCTGACACTAGCCAATATGCCCCCACATAGTTCAGGGCAATTTCCCCGGACTTTTGTGAGTGCGGGAACACCATTACACACGTGCATTACATATAGGTCAATACCTATATGTAGCTTCACAATAAATATGGCCATGTAACATGTCTAAGATCACGGAATTGTCCCCCCATGCCAAATATGGTATTGGGGTGCCAATCACATGCATCCGCGGGGCTCCAGCATGGACCCCGGGTACCGCCAAACCAGCTCTCTGGGGTTTTCACTGTAGCTACCGCTGCTGCCAACCCACAGACAGGCTTCTGCCCTCCTGTGGTCTGGGCAGCCCAGTCCCAGGAAGGCAGAACAAAGGATTTCCTCCGAGAGAGGGTGTTACACCCTCTCCCTTTGGAAATAGGTGTTAAGGGCCTGAGAGGAGTAGCCTCTCCAGCCCTCTGGGAATGCTTTGAAGGGCACATATGGTGCCCTCCATGCATAAACCAGTCTACACTGGGTCAGGGAACCCCCAGCCCCTGCTCTGGGGCAAAACTGGACAAAGGAAAGGGGAGTGACCACTCCCCTGTCCATCACCACCCCAGGGGTGGTGCCCAGAGATCCTCCAGTGTGTCCCAGACCTCTGCCATCTTGAATCCAGAGGTGTGAGGGTACAATGGAGGCCTCTGAGTGGCCAGTGCCAGCAGGTGATGTCATTGACCCCTCTGATAGGTGCTTACCTGACTAGGTGGCCAATCCTCCTCTGAGGGCTATTTAGGGCCTCTCCTGTGGGCTTTTCCTCAGATAATGAATGCAAGAGCTCACCAGAGTTCCTCTGCATCTCCCTCTTTGACTTCTGCCAAGGATCAACCACTGACTGCTCCAGGACGCCTGCAAAACTGCACCAAAGTAGCAAGAAGACTACCAGCGACATTGTAGCACCTAATCCTGCAGCTTTCTCGACTGTTTCCTGGTAGTGCATGCTATGGGGGCTGTCTGCCTTCACCCTGCACTGGAAGCTAAGAAGAAATCTCCTGTGGGTTGACGGAATCTCCCCCTGCTAACGCAGGCACCAAACTTCATCTTCACCGGTCCTCTGGGTCCCCTCTCATCGTGACGAGCATGGTCCCTGGAACACAGGTGGTGGATGTAAGTGACCCCGACAGTCCAGTGGTCCATCTGTCCAAATCTGGTGGAGGTAAGTCCTTGCCTCCCCTCCCCAGACAGTAATCCTGTGTACTGAGTGAAATGCAGCTGCTAGCGCTTCTGTGCACTTTTGCAAGGAATCCTTCGTGCACAGCACAGCCCAGGTCCCCAGCACTCCGTCCTGCATTGCTCAACTCACTGAGTTGACCACCGGCTTCGTGGGACCCTCCTTTGTACTGTTGAGATGACCGCCGTGCTCAGTTTTCTTGAACCGGGTCCAAGTACTTCTGCGGGTGGTGCCTTCTTGTGCGTGGGCTCTCTGTTGCTGAGGGCCTCTTCTGTCTCTTCTCCCAAGTGACGACCTCCTGGTCCTTCCTGGGCCCGGGCAGCAACCTTTTTCTTCAACTGTGACCTTTGCAGCTAGCAAGGCTTGTTTGCGGTCTTTCTCCAAAGAAACAACTCTGCATCCTCCAGCATTCCGTGGGACATCTTCTGTGCAAAGGAGAAGTTCCTGGCATCTTCTGTTTTTGCAGGAACTTCCGCTTCTTCCACCCGGAGGCAGAATTTTGCACCTTCATCCGGGGTTTAGTGGGCTCCTGCCCCCCCCCTGGACACTTTCGTAACTCTTGGACTTGGTCCCCTTCCTTTACAGGTCCTCCGGTCCAGGAATCCGTCTTCAGTGCTTTGCAGTCAGTTGTGTTCTTTCCAGAAGCTCCTATCACGACTTTAGTGTGTTTCTGGGGAAGTAGGGTCACTTTACTCCTTCTTTTCACGGTCTTGGGGTGGGGTATCTTGGACACCCTTAGTGTTTTCTTACACTCCCAGTGACCCTCTACACACTACACTAGGCCAGGGGTCCCTAAGTGGTTCGCATTCAACTTTCTTAGTATATGGTTTGTGTTGCCCCTAGGCCTATTGCATCCTATTGTATTCTACAGTGTTTGCACTACTTTTCTAACTGTTTACTTACCTGATTTTGGTTTGTGTGTATATTTTGTGTATTTTACTTACATCCTAAGGGAGTATATCCTCTGAGATATTTTTGGCACATTGTCACTGAAATAAAGTACCTTTATTTTTAGTAACTCTGAGTATTGTGATTCTTATGAGATAGTGCTATATGATATAAGTGGTATAGTAGGAGCTTTGCATGTCTCCTAGTTCAGCCTAAGCTGCTCTGCTATAGCTACCTCTATCAGCCTAAGCTGCTAGAACACTACTAATACTACTAATCTACTAATAAGGGATAACTGGACCTGTCAGAAGCTGTAAGTACCATCAGGTACCCACTATAAGCCAGGCCAGCCTCCTACACAAGATTAACAGGTGTTGCATAGGTCAGGAGAACCGTAACAGAGTGCAAGAAACGCTGGCATGACTGCAATCGAAGGACAAAGGAAGAAATAGCAAGGAACAGGAAGGCAGCACTGCAAACTGGAGGTGGGAGTCCGGCACCACAAGAGGACTTGGACGAGATGGAGGAGATGGTTGCAGCGGTCATCCCGGAGGAAATCGTCACAGGAATCACAGGGCAGCGCAGACTAACAGGAAACACCACAAATGTAGAGTAAGTTGCATGGGGGAAATTAATGCCAAAATGTCAAGTGCAAGAAGGGGGAGGCACATAGGACTCATACAATGAATGTCAAAGGAGCGCAGAGGGACACATTGCACATTAAGCAAGTTGCACCATGCTGACGTAAGCTACACATGTACCTACGCCTTGGTAGTGCCATGCACCATAACACATACACATTCTGGACATATGTTGATCACCAGGCCTAAATACCCACATGTACATATGCAGCACATGGGATGGATGGCATATATGTTCACTGTGCCTCTGGTTGTCATCACAACACCCCTTGTATATAGTCATACCAAACCTACCAACACAACCAAGACTTCAGAGACTAGGTAGTCAGTCAATACCATTCCTGGGGTAACGTCCTGGTGGTGTTCCTTGCAGTAACACCTTGCAACTACCTTGCCTCATTGCCCAAACACGTGTGCTGCATCTGACAGCACACACGTCAGTGCAACTGTCCCAACAGTACCCAGACATGTCCCGGTAGCACCACCACCTTGCACATTGACAACAAATCCACATAGGGGAATAGCAGGCTGGTCGTGTATCATTGGTAACATGCCACTACTCAGACCAACTAAACTGGTGGTGGTGAACCACACATCTTGATGCCGAACAGAAATGTGCCACTACAGAAAATACGCACCATAGATAGCAAACAGTAGGTCACAACAGTCACAGGCTGAGCCCAGAACTACTCTGACACAACCAGGTGGGACCCACATGAATGGGGAAATAAACACACACATACAACACATGGGGGTATGACTGTGAACATAATGGCGTATAATTCCACATTGAACGGCAAAGGATGGTGCATGGGCAAGTCCAGTGTTGGTAAGACTGCCAGTGCAGTGTACCCTTTGCGGTTGGCAGTATGAGTCACACGTTGGGATGGCGGGTGGAAATCTGTCTGCTCACGGTAGCTCTGTGGGGCCCTTAGTACAACATTGTTGGTGGATCAAATAGAGTCAGTGCCAGTTTTGGGGTGCATTGGGTGTGACCGAACACGCTGCACTTAGCCCTGCAAATCAGGCAGTGGAAAGGGCAAAGGGCCAGGGCATAGGACCCCTGCACTGCCCATGTCAGGTGCATGGTCTGTGCAGGGGCACACCACACCACATCACCACCTACCACTGCATGGGGGTTTCACCACCATGCAGAGGGTGGTGGAAATGCGGAAACAGACCTAGAGGCCAGCGTTGAATGTAATACTGGTCTTGTGTCATAGGACAGCTGGCATAGCCAGTCTGTAAGCTGCTAGAAACCTGCCAGTGCCAGGCCATTGACCCCTGGGGATTTCTCCATTGACAACAGGTGCCACTACCACCTGTGCTGTTGGGGGTAGTCAAATAGACAATGGCAGTCAGGTGCCCATAGGACTGACACACTTGAACTGAGGGACTAGTATGACTACCTGCAGAATCACCACAAAACTAGCTTCAGGCCCTGACCTAAGTTCAACTCCTGTTAACTGGGTATGTCCATTGACTCATTTACCATCAGGCACTGTCACATGCATAATGATGTACACAGCAGAAATCTTATACCCATGCTGCCAATCCCTGGGTCTACCCCTGTGCCTGTGTCAAATTAGCTGCACTGCCACCATGCTGCATTTCATATATCATACTGCACGGAGGGCTGCATTGAGGGGAGGACATAGGTGTGTAGGAAGGCAAACCCACCTGCACAGATAGAAGATGAAATTGAACTCTGCTAGGTCCATGAGTGCTATGCAATGTAGCACACATACACAAACATCAACATGAGGAGCTATCAATGGTAACATGCGCTTAGTTTCCTCGCAATGCCCTCCCTGAGGTGGTGCAAGGTCTCAGTACCGCATGGGTGTATGTGAAACATGTAAGACTGGGACAGGGTAAAATTGCTATGTGTGGTGTTATGGCATGAGCACAGCAACACCCATTACAAGGCCTCATCATGTAAATGGATGCATAGGGAGGGTTGACGACGACAAGATGGTATGAAGCCACAAAAATGAGATACGTCACACCTAGAAGATATGACGCAGCCAATTGTGCAAACTGGGCTTCCCTTCATGTGACACGCAGGTGGGGCATAGGGCTGATAAACTGCAACCATGATGTACAGAAACAATGTTTGGTTACTAAGATGACAATGAGCCTCTAAAAGCAAATCAGTGACATGACATATCAACTGCCACAACACAGATAGACTGATTTTACACCATCTCATTGCAGAGGATGATGGCTCTCCTGCGGATATGCCTGTCCTGGAGTACCCCGATGACCTGGATGACCAGCTGACAACCATCAGCCAAGAGATCCTCCAAGAAGTCCTCGTATCTCTCCAGACACCACCTCCAGTCGCAAGGAGGAGTACTGATGTAACAGCCATCCCAGAGGCCCCACCCAACACCCAATAGTACGACCTGCCAGCACCAACACAGCTGAGGGCTCCAGGGACCCAGGGACCAGCTTTGAGAGGACAGTGGTAGGAGTCCAGCAGGAGCTTGCCAAGGAAGTGCGGGTGGGGATGCAAACTTTGGCAGCCAGCCTAGAGGGTATGCACACGTGCATGGTTACAGCCACTGAACAGACAGTCGCCAATTGAAGCACATACTCCCCAATGCATGGAGTCCAGCAGTGTCTGAGAGACATAGCTGCTGCCATGAGGGAGGGGCCACAACAACTGCTCTCCCAAACTGGCAGCAGCGGGATTGAGGACAAGCTAGACTCCGTGCAATGGAAAGTGGCCTCCCTCAGGGCAGACATGGCTGCCTACCACAGGGATGTTGATACTATCCTCAAAAATCAGCAGCTCCTCCTTGCTGCAGTGATGACTTATGCAGTTCCACAGATGGCAGCTGCCGGGATTTGGGAGTCCACATCTTCAACCACTGAAGTGTGTGTGGCCCCCTCTACCTCCCCACCACCACCATCAAAGGCAGAGGAGACACCACACATAGGAATATGAAGATGTGGAACAGATCATCTTCACCTGTAGGAGTTTCCGGTGGCACCAGCCCATGCCACATGGGCAGTGTTTTCCTTTGCCCTGTACTTGACATCATGCCAGTGTTAGCACAGTTGGAGATATGCACTCTTCACGGACACACTGTTGACCTTTCTGCTATGGACTCCAATTGTCTCTCACTTTTCAATTGACATTCATGTTCCCCTGTACTGAACAACACTTTACCCAAGCATGTCCCATGACATGTCCCTCAACCCTGGACTTGTGTTGTGTCACAATTGTATGGATTTCACTAATGGGGTCACAGACCCAGACACTGTAAATATTGCACTACAACACTTGTAAATAAACACCACCTACACAACCAGCATGTCTTTGTGTATTGTGACACATCTACTAAGCTTAGGAATTGTGATGTATGTAACATGTCTTTAGTCACAGAGTGTCATTACTAGAGTGCAGTAATATGGGGGCACATATCTACGCACAAGGTTTCTACATGACGAGCGACAATGCTGGTCTCATCCCCTACAAGAAATTCACTGAGTATGTCAAAAATGTTGAACACATGTATGCTTCACCCACTACATATGGCAGGAATGGCTGTGAAACAGTTCTCGGCCAATATCGTCAGCTGGGAGTACCAGTAGAACACTGAGTGGTGGGTACACTGGATTGCAGATGCATGGACAAGTAAATGTGTTGTAGCTGCCAATGTGACAGTTCAGTTGTAAACAGGTGATGAACATGTCAAGAGAGGTATTTGGAGGCTGGATGGAATCCCTGGGCCAAAACACAATTTTCACTGTTAACTCATGGGAAGATCCTGAGACACAAGCATATAACACATGAAGTAAGGGAGTACCCAAATATTTTTAATAAGAATGGAACTAAACTAATAAGAATGAAGAAAACCTATCCTTACCTGTAGGAAGTTGGCTCTGTATGCACTATTTCAAAGTAAGGAATAGTATGCACAGAGTCCAAGGGTTCCCCTTAGAGGTAAGATAGTGGCAAAAAGAGATAATACTAATGCTCTATTTTGTGGTAGTGTGGTCGAGCAGTAGGCTTATCAAAGGAGTAGTGTTAAGCATTTGTTGTACATACACACAGGCAATAAATGAGGAACACACACTCAGAGACAATTCCAAGCCAATAGGTTTTTGTTATAGAAAAATATATTTTCTTAGTTTATTTTAAGAACCACAGGTTCAAATTCTACATGTAATACTTTGCATGAAAGGTATTGCAGGTAAGTACTTTAGGAACTTTGAATAATCACAATAGCATATATACTTTTCAAATAAAACACATATAGCTATTTTAAAACTAGACAGTGCAATTTTCACAGTTCCTAGGGGAGGTAAGTAATTGTTAGTTCCTGCAGGTAAGTAAACCACCTACGGGGTTCAAATTTGGATCCAAGGTAGCCCACCGTTGGGGGTTCAGAGCAACCCCAAAGTTACCACACCAGCAGCTCAGGGCCGGTCAGGTGCAGAGTTCAAAGTGGTGCCCAAAACGCATAGGCTTCAATGGAGAAGGGGGTGCCCCGGTTCCAGTCTGCCAGCAGGTAAGTACCCGCGTCTTCGGAGGGCAGACCAGGGGGGTTTTGTAGGGCACCGGGGGGGACACAAGTCCACACAGAAAGTACACCCTCAGCAGCGCGGGGGCGGCCGGGTGCAGTGTGCAAACAAGCGTCGGGTTTGTAATAGGAATCAATGGGAGACCAAGGGGTCTCTTCAGCGGTGCAGGCAGGCAAGGGGGGGGGCTTCTCGGGGTAGCCACCACCTGGGCAAGGGAGAGGGCCTCCTGGGGGTCACTCCTGCACTGGAGTTCCGATCCTTCAGGTCCTGGGGGCTGCGGGTGCAGGGTCTTTTCCAGACGTCGGGATCTTAGAGTCAGGCAGTCTCGGTTAGGGGGAGCCTCGGGATTCCCTCTGCAGGCGTCGCCGTGGGGGCTCAGGGGGGACAACTTTGGTTACTCACAGTCTCGGAGTCGCCGGGGGGTCCTCCCTGTAGCGTTGTTTCTCTACCAGTCGAGTCGGGATCGCCGGGTGCAGTGTTGCAAGTCTCACGCTTCTTGCGGGGATTGCAGGGGTCTTTAAATCTGCTCCTCTGGAAACAAAGTTGCAGTCTTTGTTGAACAGGGCTGCTGTTCTCAGGACTTTCTTGGTCTTTTGGAAGCAGGGCAGTCCTCTGAGGATTCAGAGGTCGCTGGTCCTGGGGAAAGCGTCGCTGGAGCAGTTTTCTTCTGAAGGAGGGAGACAGGCCGGTAGGGCTGGGGCCAAAGCAGTTGGTGTCTCCGTCTTCTCTGCAGGGGTTTTTCAGCTCAGCAGTCCTCTTCTTCGTAAGTTGCAGGAATCTGATTTCCTAGGTTCAGGGGAGCCCCTAAATACAGAATTTAGGGGTGTGTTTAGGTCAGGGAGGGCAGTAGCCAATGGCTACTAGCCCTGAGGGTGGCTACACCCTCTTTGTGCCTCCTCCCAAGGGGAGGGGGTCACATTCCTATCCCCATTGGGGGGATCCTCCATCTGCAAGATGGAGGATTCCTAAAAGTCAGAGTCACTTCAGCTCAGGTTGCCTTAGGGGCTGTCCTGACTGGCCAGTGACTCCTCCTTGTTTTTCTCATTATCTCCTCCGGCCTTGCCGCCAAAAGTGGGGCCGTGGCCAGAGGGGGCGGGCAACTCCACTAGCTGGAATGCCCTGTGGCGCTGGAACAAAGGGGGTGAGCCTTTGAGGCTCACCGCCAGGTGTTACAGCTCCTGCAAGGGGGAGGTGATAGCATCTCCACCCAGTGCAGGCTTTGTTACTAGCCACAGAGTGACAAAGGCACTCTCCCCATGTGGCCAGCAACATGTCTCGAGTGTGGCAGGCTGCTAAAACCAGTCAGCCTACACAGGTAGTTGGTTAAGGTTTCAGGGGGCACCTCTAAGGTGCCCTCTGGGGTGTATTTCACAATAAAATGTACACTGGCATCAGTGTGCATTTATTGTGCTGAGAAGTTTGATACCAAACTTACCAGTTTTCAGTGTAGCCATTATGGTGCTGTGGAGTTCGTGTTTGACAGACTCCCAGACCATATACTCTTACGGCTACCCTGCACTTACAATGTCTAAGGTTTGGCTTAGACACTGTAGGGGCACAGTGCTCATGCACTGGTGCCCTCACCCATGGTATAGTGCACCCTGCCTTAGGGCTGTAAGGCCTGCTAGAGGGGTGACTTATCTATACTGCATAGGCAGTGTGAGGTTGGCAAGGCACCCTGAGGGGAGTGCCATGTCGACTTACTTGTTTTGTCCTCACCAGCACACACAAGCTGGCAAGCAGTGTGTCTGTGCTGAGTGAGGGATCCCCAGGGTGGCATAAGATATGCTGCAGCCCTTAGAGACCTTCCCTGGCATCAGGGCCCTTGGTACCGGGGGTACCAGTTACAAGGGACTTACCTGGATGCCAGGGTGTGCCAATTGTGTAAATAAAGGTACAGGTTAGGGAAAGAACACTGGTGCTGGGGCCTGGTTAGCAGGCCTCAGCACACTTTTAAATCAAAACATAGCATCAGCAAAGGCAAAAAGTCAGGGGGTAACCATGCCAAGGAGGCATGTCCTTACACAACCCCCCCCCCCCCCCCCCAAATGAAAGAGGATGAGACTAACCTTTCCCAAGGGAGTCTTCATTTTCTAAGTGGAAGATTCTGGAAAGGCCATCTGCATTGGCATGGGCAGTCCCAGGTCTGTGTTCCACTATAAAGTCCATTCCCTGTAGGGAGATGGACCACCTCAACAGTTTTTGATTTTCACCTTTCATTTGCATCAGCCATCTGAGAGGTCTGTGGTCAGTTTGAACTACAAAGTGAGTACCAAAGAGGTATGGTCTCAGCTTCTTCAGGGACCAAACCACAGCAAAGGCCTCCCTCTCATGGCACTCCAACGCTGCTCCCTGGGGAGTAACCTCCTGCTAATGAAAGCAACAGGCTGGTCAAGGCAATCATCATTTGTTTGGGACAAAACTGCCCCTATCCCATGTTCAGAGGCATCTGTCTGCACAATGAACTGCTTGGAGTAATCTGGAGCTTTTAGAACTGGTGCTGTGCACATTGCTTGTTTCAGGGTGTCAAAGGCCTGTTGGCATTCTACAGTCCAGTTTATCTTCTTGGGCATTTTCTTAGAGGTAAGTTCTGTGAGGACTGTCACTATGGATCCATATCCCTTCACAAACCTCCTGTAATACCCAGTCAAGCCAAGGAATGCCCTGACTTGAGTCTGGGTTTTTGGAGCTGGCCAGTCCAGAATAGTCTGGATCTTGGGCTGGAGTGGCTGAACTTGGCCTCCACCTACAAGGTGTCCCAAGTAAACCACAGTTCCCTGCCCTATCTGGCATTTGGATGCCTTGATAGAGAGGCCTGCTGATTGCAGAGCCTTCAAAACCTTCTTCAGGTGGACCAGGTGATCCTGCCAGTTGGAGCTAAAGACAGCAATATCATCAAGATAAGATGCACTAAAGGACTCCAAGCCAGCAAGAACTTGATTCACCAACCTTTGGAAGGTGGCAGGGGCATTCTTTAAACCAAAGGGCATAACAGTAAACTGATAATGCCCATCAGGTGTGGAGAATGCTGTCTTTTCTTTCGCTCCAGGTGCCATTTTGATTTGCCAGTACCCTGCTGTTAAGTCAAAGGTACTTAAGAATTTGGCAGCACCTAATTTGTCTATCAGTTCATCAGCTCTAGGAATGGGATGGGCATCTGTCTTGGTGACAGAATTGAGTCCTCTGTAGTCCACACAAAACCTCATCTCTCTCTTTCCATCTTTGGTGTGAGGTTTGGGGACTAAGACCACTGGGCTAGCCCAGGGGCTGTCAGAGTGCTCAATTACTCCCAATTCCAGCATCTTGTGGACTTCCACCTTGATGCTTTCCTTAACTTGGTCAGACTGTCGGAAAATTTTGTTTTTGACAGGCATGCTGTCTCCTGTGTCCACATCATGGGTACACAGGTGTGTCTGACCAGGGGTTAGGGAAAAGAGCTCAGCAAACTGCTGCAGGACCTTCCTACAGTCAGATTGCTGTTGGCTAGAGAGGGTGTCTGAATAGATCACTCCATCCACTGAGCCATCTTTAGGGTTTGATGAGAGGAGATCAGGGAGAGGTTCACTCTCAGCTTCCTGGTCCTCATCTGTTACCATCAACAGATTCACATCAGCCCTATCATGGATGAGTTTTCGGCGGTTCACATGGATCACCCTCTTGGGGGTCCTGCTAGTGCCTAGGTCCACCAGGTAGGTGACCTGACTCTTTTTCTCTAGCACTGGGTAAGGGCCACTCCATTTGTCCTGGAGTACCCTGGGAGCCACAGGCTCCAAAACCCAGACTTTCTGCCCTGGTTGAAATTCAACCATTGCAGCCTTTTGGTCATACCAAAACGTCTGGAGCTGTTGGCTGGCCTCAAGGTTTTTACTTGCCTTTTCCATGTACTCTGCCATCCTTGAGCGAAGGCCAAGTACATAGTCTACTATGTCTTGTTTAGGCTCATGAAGAGGTCTCTCCCAGCCTTCTTTCACAAGAGCTAGTGGTCCCCTTACAGGGTGGCCAAACAGAAGTTCAAAGGGTGAGAACCCTACTCCCTTCTGAGGCACCTCTCTGTAAGCGAAAAGCAGGCATGGCAAGAGGACATCCCATCTCCTTTTGAGTTTTTCTGGGAGCCCCATGATCATGCCCTTTAATGTCTTGTTGAATCTCTCAACAAGGCCATTAGTTTGTGGATGATAGGGTGTAGTGAATTTATAAGTCACTCCACACTCATTCCACATGTGTTTCAGGTATGCTGACATGAAGTTGGTACCTCTGTCAGACACCACTTCCTTAGGGAAGCCCACTCTGGTAAAGATACCAATGAGGGCCTTGGCTACTGCAGGGGCAGTAGTCGACCTAAGGGGAATAGCTTCAGGATACCTAGTAGCATGATCCACTACTACTAGGATGTACATATTTCCTGAGGCTGTGGGAGGTTCAAGGGGACCCACTATGTCCACACCCACTCTTTCAAAGGGGACCCCCACCACTGGAAGTGGAATGACGGGGGCCTTTGGATGGCCACCTGTCTTACCACTGGCTTGACAGGTGGTACAGGAGACACAAAACTCCTTAACTTTCTGGGACATGTTGGGCCAGTAGAAGTGGTTGACTAGTCTCTCCCACGTCTTGGTTTGTCCCAAATGCCCAGCAAGGGGAATATCATGGGCTAAGGTCAGTATGAACTCTCTGAACGCCTGAGGCACTACCACTCTTCTAGTGGCACCAGGTTTGGGATCTCTTGCCTCAGTGTACAGGAGCCCATCTTCCCAATAGACCCTATGTGTTCCAGTTTTCTTGCCATTGGACTCTTCAGCAGCTTGCTGCCTCAGGCCTTCAAGAGAGGGACAGGTTTCTTGCCCCTTACACAACTGCTCCCTTGAGGGTCCCCCTGGGCCTAAGAGCTCAACCTGATAAGGTTCTAACTCCATAGGCTCAGTTCCCTCAGAGGGCAGAACTTCTTCCTGAGAAGAGAGGTTCTCTTTTTGTTGTTGTGTTGCAGCTGGTTTCCCAGCTGACTTTCCTTTCCTCTTGGTAGGCTGGGCCCTTTTTCCAGACTCCAGCTCTACTTTTTCACCCTGAGCCTTGCACTGTGCCCTTGTCTTGACACACACCAGTTCAGGGATACCCAGCATGGCTGCATGGGTTTTCAGTTCTACCTCAGCCCATGCTGAGGACTCCAGGTCATTTCCAAGCAAACAGTCTACTGGGATATTTGAGGAGACCACCACCTGTTTCAGGCCATTGACCCCTCCCCACTCTAAAGTTACCATAGCCATGGGATGTACTTTAGTTTGATTGTCAGCATTGGTGACTGGATAAGTTTGTCCAGCCAGGTATTGACCAGGGGAAACCAGTTTCTCTGTCACCATGGTGACACTGGCACCTGTATCCCTCAGGCCTTCTACACTTGTCCCATTAATTAAGAGCTGCTGCCTGTATTTTTGCATGTTAGGAGGCCAGGCAGCCAGTGTGGCTAAATCCACCCCACCCTCAGAGACTAATGTAGCTTCAGTGTGACACCTGATTTGCTCTGGGCACACTGTTGATCCCACTTGGAGACTAGCCATTCCAGTGTTAGCTGGAGTGGAGTTAGAAGTGGTATTTTTCTTGGGACAGGCCTTGTCTCCAGTTTGGTGTCCAGGCTGATTACAGCTACGACACCAGGCCTTTTTGGGATCAAAGTTGTTACCCTTGTACCCAAAATTGTTTTGTGAAGAGGCTCTGGGCCCACCCTCCTGTGTAGGTTTTTGGGGGCCTGAAGAAGACTCTTTACTATTTTTGTTTTTGGATGTCTCAACACTCTTCCCCTGGGGAGGCTTTGTGACCCCTTTCTTTTGGTCACCCCCTGTGGAAGTCTTGGTCACCCTAGTCTTAACCCAATGGTCCGCCTTCTTTCCCAATTCTTGGGGAGAAATTGGTCCTAGGTCTACCAGATGCTGATGCAGTTTATCATTTGAACAATTACTTAATAGGTGTTCTTTCACAAATAAATTGTACAGCCCATCATAATCATTAACACCACTGCCTTGAATCCAACCATCCAGTGTTTTCACTGAGTATTCCACAAAATCAACCCAGGTCTGGCTCGAGGTTTTTTGAGCCCCCCTGAATCTAATTATATACTCCTCAGTGGAGAATCCAAAGCCCTCAATCAGGGTTCCCTTCATGAGGTCATAAGATTCTGCATCTTTTCCAGAGAGTGTGAGGAGTCTATCCCTACACTTTCCAGTGAACATTTCCCAAAGGAGAGCACCCCAGTGAGCTTTGCTTACTTTTCTGGTTACACAAGCCCTCTCAAAAGCTGTGAACCATTTGGTGATGTCATCACCATCTTCATATTTAGTTACAATCCCTTTAGGGATTTTCAACATGTCAGGAGAATCTCTGACCCTAGTTATGTTGCTGCCACCATTGATGGGTCCTAGGCCCATCTCTTGTCTTTCCCTTTCTATGGCTAGGATCTGTCTTTCCAAAGCCAATCTTTTGGCCATCCTGGCTAACTGGATGTCCTCTTCACTGGAGTTATCCTCAGTGATTTCAGATATGCTGGTCCCTCCTGTGAGGGAAACAGCATCTCTGACTAGTATATTTGGAGTCAGGGCTTGAGCAGCCCTGTTCTCCCTAAGTAGGACTGGAGGGGGGGAATTCTCCTCCAAGTCACTATCTTCATCCTCTGTGTTGCCATCCTCAGAGGGGTTGGCTTTTTCAAACTCTGCCAGAAGCTCCTGGAGCTGTAGTTTGGAAGGTCTGGAGCCCATTGTAATTTTCTTTATTTTGCAGAGTGACCTTAGCTCCCTCATCTTAAGATGGAGGTAAGGTGTGAGGTCGAGTTCCTCCACATTCATCTCTGCACTAGACATTATGCTTCTAAAAGTTGGAATACTTTTTAAGAATCTAAAACTAGTTCTAGGTTCTAATTCAAACTTTCACAAAACTTTTAAACTCTAAAAGGAATGCTAAACAGGGACTAACACAAGGCCCTAGCAGGACTTTTAAGAATTTAGAAAAATAGTTCAAATTGCAAAAAATCAATTTCTAATGACAATTTTTGGAATTTGTCGTGTGATCAGGTATTGGCTGAGTAGTCCAGCAAATGCAAAGTCTTGTACCCCACCGCTGATCCACCAATGTAGGAAGTTGGCTCTGTATGCACTATTTCAAAGTAAAGAATAGTATGCACAGAGTCCAAGGGTTCCCCTTTGAATAATCACAATAGCATATATACTTTTCAAATAAAACACATATAGCTATTTTAAAACTAGACACTTAGTGCAATTTTCACAGTTCCTAGGGGAGGTAAGTAATTGTTAGTTCTTGCAGGTAAGTAAACCACCTACGGGGTTCAAATTTGGGTCCAAGGTAGCCCACCGTTGGGGGTTCAGAGCAAAGTTACCACACCAGCAGCTCAGGGCCGGTCAGGTGCAGAGTTCAAAGTGGTGCCCAAAACGCATAGGCTTCAATGGAGAAGGGGGTGCCCCGGTTCCAGTCTTCCAGCAGGTAAGTACCCGCGTCTTCGGAGGGCAGACCAGGGGGGTTTTGTAAGGCACCAGGGGACACACAAGTCCACACAGAAAGTACACCCTCAGCAGCGCGGGGGCGGCCGGGTGCAGTGTGCAAACAAGCGTCAGGTTTGTAATAGGAATCAATGGGAGACCAAGGGGTCTCTTCAGCAGTGCAGGCAGGCAAGGGGGGGGGCTCCTCGGGGTAGCCACCACCTGGGCAAGGGAGAGGGCCTCCTGGGGGTCACTCCTGCACTGGAGTTCCGATCCTTCAGGTCCTGGGGGCTGCGGGTGCAGGGTCTTTTCCAGACGTCGGGATCTTAGAGTCAGGCAGTCGCGGTCAGGGGGAGCCTCAGGATTCCCTCTGCAGGCGTCGCGGTGGGGGCTAAGGGGGGACAACTTTGGTTACTCACAGTCTCGGAGTCGCCGGGGGGTCCTCCCTGTAGCGTTGTTTCTCCACCAGTCGAGTCGGGATCGCCGGGTGCAGTGTTGCAAGTCTCACGCTTCTTGCGGGGATTGCAGGGGTCTTTAAATCTGCTCCTCTGGAAACAAATTTGCAGTCTTTGTTGAACAGGGCCGCTGTTCTCAGGAGTTTCTTGGTCTTTTGGAAGCAGGGCAGTCCTCTGAGGATTCAGAGGTCGCTGGTCCTGGGGAAAGCGTCGCTGGAGCAGTTTTCTTCTGAAGGAGGGAGACAGGCCGGTAGGGCTGGGGCCAAAGCAGTTGGTGTCTCTGTCTTCTCTGCAGGGGTTTTTCAGCTCAGCAGCCCTCTTCTTCGTAAGTTGCAGGAATCTGATTTCCTAGGTTCAGGGGAGCCCCTAAATACAGAATTTAGGGGTGTGTTTAGGTCAGGGAGGGCAGTAGCCAATGGCTACTAGCCCTGAGGGTGGCTACACCCTCTTTGTGCCTCCTCCCAAGGGGAGGGGGTCACATTCCTATCCCCATTGGGGGGATCCTCCATCTGCAAGATGGAGGATTCCTAAAAGTCAGAGTCACTCCAGCTCAGGTTGCCTTAGGGGCTGTCCTGACTGGCCAGTGACTCCTCCTTGTTTTTCTCATTATCTCCTCCGGCCTTGCCGCCAAAAGTGGGGCCGTGGCTGGAGAGGGCGGGCAACTCCACTACCTGGAATGCCCTGTGGCGCTGGAACAAAGGGGGTTTTGTTACTAGCCACAGAGTGACAAAGGCACTCTCCCCATGTGGCCAGCAACATGTCTCGAGTGTGGCAGGCTGCTAAAACCAGTCAGCCTACACAGGTAGTTGGTTAAGGTTTCAGGGGGCACCTCTAAGGTGCTCTCTGGGGTGTATTTCACAATAAAATGTACACTGGCATCAGTGTGCATTTATTGTGCTGAGAAGTTTGATACCAAACTTCCCAGTTTTCAGTGTAGCCATTATGGTGCTGTGGAGTTCGTGTTTGACAGACTCCCAGACCATATACTCTTATGGCTACCCTGCACTTACAATGTCTAAGGTTTGGCTTAGACACTGTAGGGGCACAGTGTTCATGCACTGGTGCCCTCACCCATGGTATAGTGCACCCTGCCTAAGGGCTGTAAGGCCTGCTAGAGGGGTGACTTATCTATACTGCATAGGCAGTGTGAGGTTGGCATGGCACCCTGAGGGGAGTGCCATGTTGACTTACTCGTTTTGTCCTCACCAGCACACACAAGCTGGCAAGCAGTGTGTCTGTGCTGAGTGAGGGATCCCCAGGGTGGCATAAGATATGCTGCAGCCCTTAGAGACCTTCCCTGGCATCAGGGCCCTTGGTACCAGGGGTACCAGTTACAAGGGACTTACCTGGGTGCCAGGGTGTGCCAATTGTGTAAACAAAGCTACAGGTTAGGGAAAGAACTCTGGTGCTGGGGCCTGGTTAGCAGGCCTCAGCACACTTTCAAATCAAAACATAGCATCAGCAAAGGCAAAAAGTCAGGGGGTAACCATGCCAAGGAGGCATTTCCTTACATTACCTAACCTCACCTATCCTAACTATACTTAACCAACAACTGACCCTAACTACCCTATGCTAAACTTACCTAACACATTTAACTGCACACTCTAAACATTGCCCCACGCCCACCCCCCTTATGTTACGAGACACATGCAGGACAACATATACTAAACTACACATATACTAACTATATCTAAACAAATATATATTTTTTTGGTATTTCTTTAAAATTTGTTTTATTTTTATTATATTTTTATCAACACATATATGCCCCAACATTACCCCCTCACCGACCCACCCACAAAGTAACATGTAAAAAGTAGAAAAACTCACCCTCACACCCACTTATCCTAACTAAACTACTAACCTACTCTAACCTGACACTAATCCCCTAAAACCCAGTATAAAAATGTAAAATCAAATGAGGAGGGAGGGGACAGAACTGGGGGTGAGAGTTACAAAGCCAATCACAGCTTTGCCCTCTTGAGGGTTTCTTTTTTATGAACTTCAGTCTTTTAGTATTTGCTGCCACCTCCTTCTCCAAACTGACCAATCTTTTCAGAACCAGTGTCACATCCTTCTGAAGATCTTGGATCAATTTCTGTTCCATGGCAGCAGGTGGTGTAGGCTGTGGAACAGATGTGGATGGTGTTGCAGCTGGGGCTGTAGTGGTGGTGGCAGCTGTGCCCCCCTGCACAGCTGTGGAGCGTGGTCTCCTCTGTGTGGCAACTGCCATTGTGGGGCCCCCTTGGGTGAATGCCAGCCATTCCGCGGTGGATCTTCCTGTGCGATAGTGCCATGCCATCCTCCGGAACCCAGATTCCACTGCCAGGATGTGTCTATAGCGGACTGCCCTCTTCTGGAATGCCCGCAGTTCCTCATTGCTCATGTTGGCAGCTGTTAAATTGAGACAGGCAACCATCAGTGTCAGCATTGTGTGGAGTATGTATAGATTATTGGTTTACAATCTACATCTAATTGCACATGCACTCCAACTCACATTCCAAAAAAGACAATGGCCCTGATAAATGCAATGACAACGCTGTCTTAGCATCATTTCATTGACACCAAAGCAACGCAGAACAAGATTAGGAACCAAACCATTTAGGTGTGCATTGATTTTGTGCTAAATGTAATAATGCAAAGGCAGCGTAAACTTCACATAGATCAGGCCCAAAATTCCTCATCATCTGTGTCAATTTTCAACCATACATCACCAGTAACTTGAATATGTTATTGGGAGTATGGGATGCAGTTGGTAACCATAAGGGGTCAGTGCACATGCAAGCCTGATCAATATGACTTTCACCTACACGGTGAGCATCACATCTACCTACAAAATTGGTGTCCCTCTCCCCCTGTGCCTAAGGGGGAATGACCATGCAATCCATCATCTCAACTGTCTTGGTCATCCACCCAGACATGCCTACTTATTCATGGAATCAGGGAGGGGACCATAAGTTAGGAGCGCTGACAACTAGGAAGCTGGTATCTATAGGTCTATCACACCTACATTCATGTGTCCAGGTGCAGATACCCATCAATACCTGATCTGCCAATACAATTCCTTACACTCCCATATCCATGCCAGCACACGTCTGGCCTTGACCTGCATGCACGCCTATTACATTCCACATAAGTGTTACGTAAGTGGAGTGCAAAATATGGAGTGCCATGCTGGGGGACAATTGCCCATCCAGTCCTACGTGTACATTACAATACAGGGATGCACCAAATTGGGTCAAAATGGTGCATCAGTGTCTTGGGAGAATGACGGAGTGGCTCAGTACCAATATTCTCACAGCGTTGCAATTCTTAGTCACACATGGCCCTACATGTGGCTTGTCATCACCTTGTTTACACAATACTGTCCATTGAACACCACAGGCCACACAAGATATGACCCTCTGCTCGTGCATGGAGAACCTTTAAATGGGACACAATATCACCATCCAGCCTACTTTGATATCCAATCATTTGACAGCTTATCACATCTAGCATTGTGTGCAACACGCATGACTCACTCACACCAAACTCTGGATTACTTCAGAAGACCCACATTATCACACTTACTGGATACATCTGGGTCCTCAAATCTTGCCACTTTGCTGATGGTGTAGGGGGCAGTTCTACATGTAAGATAAGGATGGAAAACCATGCTTAGTGTCATATCACTGTCACTACTAATGGACAACAAATTACACTGTGTACTATTTTAGAGGAGTGAGCCAGTTATCCTGGTTTAAAACAGTACAACAGACACATCACTACAAACTCACAATGACACTGAGACTCAGGTGAGTGAGAGCCACACATCTGCACACTTACACTGGGCCTGAGCCTCATGTAGTTCTCCGCCCTGCAACAACTATATGTAGCCAATCTATAGAAGATGGAACTCCATGGTATGAGGGAGAGTTGTGTGACAAATACATGACACTATCGTGGTGGTTTGCAAGACAATTGAATCTGGTATTCAAGCTTGTCCTGCAAGGCACCCAGAGGCACTTTGTGATGGACATGTGGTTCAATTATTATTCTGCAACGATCATGCGTTGAATAATCCATGACTGATGTGCAAAGCTGTCTGACGGCTTCAAATTTCCCATTTAAATTGCCTCCTAAGGCGGGTAAGCCACATTTGCTAACATGATGGCAGGGATCATGTATGTGAAATAATGCAAATGTAGTATACATGCATTGCCCTACTTTGTTGACACAATCCTGGCAAATATGGTAGGCTGGCGGTGTCTTGGCGTATCATACATGACACTATGCTGGGGCACAGGTGTCGCCATGGCCCATGAAATGTGCGACTTAGTGATGGTAGTGCATGACTCACCAGACATCTGACCTGCATTGGTATAATGGTAGGACATGTGAACTCCATGTCTAGATTGGTGCAGTTACACTTCATTCTGGTTGCATGCAACCTGTCCATAAGCATTGCATGCAGCACTCCAACACATCTGCTACTGTCTTTCAAGAGCTGTGAACAGTAAATAGAATGCCAATGGGAGACTCACCAACAGGGCCCCCAATCTCCACACCAAGATGATCAAGCAGATCCTGCTCCCTGGCCACCAGATCTGCCCAGCGATGCTTCAGCTGGTGCTCATTCTTGGTGCTCTGAAATACCCTCTTCAGGTGGTGGAGCACCATGCCCCACTGCTGCCGCCTCGATCCAGTAACCTTGAATTACCTCCATCTCCAACATCAATGGCAGGTAGTGGGCCACCAGCCACACAAAGCCACCCAACTCCTCCTCTCACATCCTGGTCAACCTCCCCCTACCAGACATATTATCACAGTACAGGTTGACCACAAGTATTTAAGTAAAAAAATAAAATGAATATAAAGGAAACTTAAGGCCCAATAACTGATCCCAACTAACCCAATTTAATAACTATCCCGGACAGACACCCCACAGTACAAGTACAATTATACACAAAAACACACAAATTTAAAGACACTGGGACAAAGTACAGACAAAAATAGTAAAAACACGACAGGAGGGACACCACAAGATACAAAACGCAGGCAAATCACACCACCAACTCCAGAACACAACCACACGGTCAAAAGAGGCACAGACTGTAAAGAGAAAGTGAAAGTACACCCACTGTACCATGCTTGTAAACAGGATTTCCTATTACATTACTTCCTGTCCCCATGCTTCCTGTTTTCTGTTATGTGTTTATATATGACGCATGTGAAATTTGCATGGGTATTTTAGACACATGACGTATGTGCGTCATTTTTATTGACGCATTACCTTTATGCGTCGAATTCACTGAAAATCAGCATTGAGAAGAGTCTGAAGGTGGAATTCATGCTAAGGGCCTCTGTGTCATATACTTTGCGTTTGCGGATGTTTTAGACACATTTGCGTACATTGTTTTGACTCAATTCCTGATTGTGTGATTTTGTTCCATTGTCCATGGATGCACCCTGTATCAACATACAAATGACATGGGCTGGGCTACAGTGTGGCATAATGTGTATGGCCACATGTGGTAGTCCATGCAACAATGTGATAAGGGTGTGAATGGTCTGTTACACTGATGTGTGTGTTACAGAGTTAACAGCATGCAAACAGTTGCACGTCGTGCATTTGTAGGCATGTATGACAACAGTGAAGCCACATATGTATGGGAGTCAGTACAATGAAATAGTTCTGGTTTGTGATTGTGAACTGTGTTTACTTATGTGATGTGTGTAGTTGTCTTATAGAACATAACATTTAAGACACCATACACAGCTCAGGCATTGTTGATGATGGCTCCCTAGGAAATGTTACCCGACAGCTGTCTCCGTATGTAGATTTGGAGTTGATGGTGACTTGTGTGTGGACTACACATATGTGTGACATGTGATCATCTTTAATACATACTGTGATTGATACACTCTGCCTACATTCCACCCAGATCATGTATTGACCACAAATGTGTGATGAAACTCATTACATTTAACAATGGTTGATGTTTTTGTGTGGTGGACCTGCAGCCCTAGCTGCATATGTTCTCATCCATACTGATGTGCATTCCACAGATGTGTCAGTGCACTGTGTGCAGTCATGTATACCCTGTGTCAGGATTGGGCCCCATGGCAGTGGCAGGACTGATTACCATGGATGTCCTACGCAGGCCCAACTTCTTCCATTGTTTGTTTCTTTCCCTGGTGGGAAGAGCGGAAACAGGCTAACAGTCTGTGCATGGGAAATACCTGCACCACCAATGTGATGGTGTTTAAAGCTAAGCTAAGCACAAAATGGAGTCAATGGTCAAGATGGAGCCGGTGGTTAAATACAGATAGCATTACACTCCACCCTTTGACCAGTGGCTCTCATAACATACTTGTTAGAAATGGGGCCTTTGGTTGGCAGTCAGGTTACCCCCTGTCCAAGCAAGGACCCTCACTCTAGTCAGGGTAAGTCACACACAATCCAAATTATCCTGTGCCCACCCTCTGGTAGCTTGGCACTGAGCAGTCAGGCTTAACTTAGAAGGCAATGTGTAAAGTATTTGTGCAATAAATCATACAATAACACAATATAGCACCACAAAAATACACCACACAGTGTTTAGAAAAATATATAATATTTATCTGGATATTTGCAGGTCAAAACAATAAAAGATGCAATAAAAATTGTAGAGATATCACTGAAAAGTGATATGAAGTGTCTTAAGTCTTTAAAAAGCAAACAAAGGCCCTCATTCCAACCCTGGCGGTCGGTGTTAAAGCGGCGGCCAACCCGCCAACAGGCTGGCGGTCCAAAAAATGGAATTCCGACCCTGGCGGGAACCGCCAACACACCCCGCCACTTTAACACTCCGACCGCCACGGCGGGACAAGCAAACAGCGCGGCGGTCACCGCCAACAGACAGGCGGGAGACAATGTACCGCCCACACTATCACGACCCACCAATCCGCCACCTTTTCCGGACTTTTCTAACGGAAAACGCTCACCTCTACACACTCCACGAGGAATCTGGACAGCATGGAACCGGAACTGCACATCCTCCCAGCCATTGTCTTCCTGCTCCACTACCAGGAGCACGAACGCCGGCGCAGACGACAACAGTGAGTACTGCACCTATGACACAGGGGAGGGGGGAGGCAAAATATTACGGGGACACACATACGCCACACACCCACCCCCACCCTCACCCACTACAACACACACATCAATGCAGAGCAACAAGTCAGAGTGACACCCCCCAAACCCCCCGGAAGAATGCAAAGACAAAATAAAATGATCATTAAAAATGAAGTATATTATAGCATAATTGAAGTTTAGTGAAATATGAAATATATAAATAAAATATATTACATCATGAACAATATATACATAGGTCAAAAGTCCGGCCCATATTGGCTATCATCCATTGTTCGTGGGCCAATGGGCCTAAACACATGGGCAAAGCCCACACACGAGACCCGATTCCATTGGAGAGAACACTGCAGGGGCATCAGATAGTAAATCTACAGGCACCTCAG
The DNA here is from genome assembly GCF_031143425.1 of Pleurodeles waltl. Taxonomy (NCBI): domain Eukaryota; kingdom Metazoa; phylum Chordata; class Amphibia; order Caudata; family Salamandridae; genus Pleurodeles; species Pleurodeles waltl. The sequence goes on along the minus strand of NC_090449.1, from coordinate 894,150,880 downwards.
GGGGAAGGGAAGGGGGGGCACCTCAGCCAGTTGAGTCCACGACGCCAGATTCACGAGGGGCCTCCATGCCCACTGTACCATCCTGGGGAGTGCAAAGCCACAGTCCATCAAGTGGATTACAGACTCCACTGGTTCTGGAGGAGGCATGGTGCCCAGAGTGCTTCGTGAAGCCCTGGCCGACACAGATCCGGCCCTGCCAATGGGCCAGCGGTGCTTGAGATGAAGGGCCCAGTGGAGCGGTGCTTGACAGGAAGGGCCCAGCGGAGCAGTTCAGAGACGGCGGTGCCCAGCAGAGCGGTGCTTGACAGGAAGGGCCCAGCGGAGCGGTGCTTGACAGGAAGGGCCCAGCGGAGCGGTGCTTGAGATGAAGGGCCCAGCGGAGCGGTGCTTGACAGGAAGGGCCCAGCGGAGCGGTGCTTGACAGGAAGGGCCCAGCGGAGCGGTGCTTGAGATGAAGGGCCCAGCGGAGCGGTGCTTGACAGGAAGGGCCCAGTTCGGCGGTGCTTGTCACGGCGGGGCCCTGTTCAGCGGTGCTTGTCACGGCGGGGCCCAGTTCAGCGGTGCTTGTCACGGCGGGGCCCAGTTCAGCGGTGCTTGTCACGGCGGGGCACAGTTCAGCGGTGCTTGTCACGGCGGGGCCCTGTTCAGCGGTGCTTGTCTTGAAGGGCCCAGTTCGGCGGTGCTTGTCACAGCGGGGCCCTGTTCAGCGGTGCTTGTCACGGCGGGGCCCAGTTCGGCGGTGCTTGTCACGGCGGGGCCCAGTTCGGTGGTGCTTGTCACGGCGGGGCCCTGTTCAGCGGTGCTTGTCTTGAAGGGCCCAGTTCGGCGGTGCTTGTCACGGCGGGGCCCTGTTCAGCGGTGCTTGTCACGGCGGGGCCCTGTTCAGCGGTGCTTGACATGTGTTCCCAGGGAACCAGATCGGGCCAATATTTTCCGCTCAGTCGCCATCCGACCTTTCGCTTGCGGGGCCCTCCTGTGCTGGAGTCCTGGGCCCGTGGGTGTCCTCCTTCACACCCGAAATGGGGCTGGTGGGGCCCTCCTGGGCAGCTCACCCGCTGCCGGACTTGTCCGCCCTGCTGCCCTTGCCCTCCTTCGCCGATTCTCTGGGGCCCTTGCCTCCCTTTGTGGATGTGCCAGGTGACGGTGCCAGGGTAGTGCCTTTGGGGGCTGCCGTCTCTGGCCTCTCGCGCCGGCCCTTCCCTTTTTTAGTTTTTTTCCAGTGGGTGGGCTAGCTGTCCCCTTGCTGCTGGCCGATGTTGCTGCCCTAGAAGCTGGTGGACTCCAATAGCCCTGGACTATGGTCCTTGTAGGTGCAAGGCTTGTGGTGGCTGAGGTGCTGTTTGGACTCTTACGAGATGGAGGGGGTGGGTCAGGTGATGCAAAGAGGTTAATTTTGGAGAGGAAATCTTTTTTAGGAGCAGTGGGAAGGGTAGGTGCAGTGGGTATGGGAGTGGAGGAAGAGGATGTGGTTGTAGGAGAGTCAAGTGTGGTGTCTTTGGGTGCAGGTGCTTGTGACGGAGGCTGTCGTGAGGTGGATGGCTGTTGGGTGGGTGGCTGCCTGCGTTTGTGTGGTTTGGAAGAGGGGGTGACAGACACTGGGAGAGGACACAGGGGACGTGTAAATGGCAGTGGGGGTGGTGACTGCACGTGTGCGGAGTGTTCTGGTGGGTGTGCTGGTGATGGACGTACTGGCTGATGGTGGTGTGCATGCAGGTGTGAGTGGAGATGTCACAGGGAGGGAGGAGGGAGACGAGGAGGAGGGGGACACAGAGGAGGCAGTGGCTGTTGGCATGTCTGCATGTGGATGTTGCATGTGTGAATGCTTGTGTGATCTGTGGTGCTTATGTCTGGATGAGCTGCCCTTGGGTGTTGATGTGTGTGCAGGCTGGTCTGTAGGTGTGGCTGGGATAGGCAGAGGAACAGGGGAGTGGGACTGGGATGAGGAAATTGGAGGGGGGAGGCAGGAGACAGGGACAATGGCTGCAGTCAGTGCTGAGGCCAGAGCGTTGAACGATCGCTGATGGGCAGCCTGACCCGAATGAATGCCCTCCAGGTATGCATTGCTCCGGTGCACCTCCCTTTCTACACCCTGGATGGGAATTCAAAAGGGTAGACTGCCCAACAATGAGCGTCTGGAGGAGGTCAATGATCTCCTCACTGAGGGCAGCAGGGGTAACTGGGGCAGGGCCTGAGGTGCCTGGGGCGAAGGAGATGCCCGCCTTCCTGGCCGAGCGGGCACGGGGCGAACGCTGAGGGGCTGCTTGGAGGGCGGAGCTGGTGCGCTAGGTGGCGGCTGTACCTGTTGTAGCGGTGGGCACGAATGTTGCCGCCACCACAAGGGAGCTCCCTTCCGAGGACGTGTCTGTGTCGCTGACGTCTCCACGGGTCCCCGTTGTTGAGCTCCCCTCGCCCTCCGTCTCACTGGTGAACTCGGAGTCGGTTGCATGGCCCTCCGGGGCCATGTGAGATGCAGCTCCCTCGTGCTCCGATGCCACTTCTCCTCCGCCTGATGATGCTAATGCACACATGAACAGGAAGACCAAAAAAAAGGGGGGGGGAGAAAAAATGACATGTTGAGTCCATGCATTGGCGACACCGTTGGCGGAGAGGACAGACACAGAAGCCCCCTGCAGTACTCCGCGCACTCGGTGTACACTACTCAATTATTGTGACTTAGCCTACAAGCCTATGGACGACAACTGCACACATAGGTGACCCAGGGCCATGGATAGCTGTACTTAGCACCCTACAGAGGTGGGGGGCGGGGGCACAGGGCCATGCCTTACGGAGGGGCCTAGCCTACAGAAATCGCCCTGGCCTAGAGATACCCACAGCCCTCCTCCCCCACCCAGACACCTCCACTGTGCGCTAATATAGCAGAATGTGCTGGTACTCACCCCCTTGTGTCTGCTGTGATGTCCTCACGCGCCCATCCAAATGGGGGTAGGCCACCGCCAGGATCCGGGACATCAGGGGGGTCAATTGCCGTGTGGCACCCCTCCTAGGTTGGGAGGCCATCCCCAGCAGAGCCTCTGCGGTCTTTCTGCTCCCGCGGCGGATGTCCTCCCACCTCTTTCGGCAGTGGGTGCCCCGTCTGTTGTGGACCCCCAGGGTCCGGACGTCCTTGGCGATGGCACGCCAAATGTCGATCTTCTGATGGGCGCTGACCTATGTGACATGTACAGGGTGGGAAAATAAATATCATCATTTTCTGCATGGTCGATGTGAGTGGCCCCCCTCCCCAACCTTGCCATATGGCACATGCTCTCATCTGTCGTGCGATGCATGCCTCATTCGCTCCCCTCCCCACCATCTTTCATCCACCCCACTCAACACAGGCATTGCCCACAAAGCATGGTCCCAGTGTACTTACCTGTTGGTCTGGAGGACCGTATAGTAGCGCATACTGGGGGAGGACCCCATCAACAAGTTTCTCCAATTCCTCAGATGTGAAGGCAGGGGCCCTTTCCCCAGTCGCAGCAACCATTGTATCTTCCAGACCGAGGTCACAGCAGCACTTGCAGTATAGGTCCTCTCCTGTGGATGATCAGGTCTCGAGTGATTAAGCAGATAGAAAATGGCGGTCACGCCCGCGGCGGTGCGTACCACGGCGGTGCGTACCGCGACCGCCGGCGCACATCGTCATTGGCTCCTGAGACCCATAGGGTTCAATGGTAACCAATGCTGCTTTGCGCCGCGGTCTTCGACCGCCTACCGCCACGGTGTGCCACGCCAGCGCATTGACCTCACATCCCATTGTCACACTTCAAAAGGTCAGGCAGCAGCCATTTCAAGGGCCCACATGGCTTAATTTCTACTGCGTCACACAGGCCTAGGCCTTGCATTGCCACTCATACAAGCCATTCAATGCATAGCGAATCGTGTACTGTGCAAGCTGTGGTTACGTACCTGTGGGTTGCTTGACTCTGTGCTCCATGTTGTCCTTCCTAGGCACCGTCCGCTGGGACTTGCGAGGAGATGGAGGAATGTTCCCGTGTACAGACTGCTGGTGGACCTGTCGACAATGGAAGAAAGACATGTCATACTGACATACAGACTTGACCGAGCCACTATACAGGAACTGTGTGCCCAGCTGGAGCCAGACCTGATGTCCCCCATTCGCCAACCCACAGGGATTCCCCCTTTGGTGCAGGTTCTGTCAGTACTCCATTTTTTGGCAAGTGGATCATTCCAAACAACAGTGGCCATATCATCAGGGATTTTCTCAGCCTATGTTTTCTAAGGTTTTGTCCAGAGTGTTGTCTGCCCTGATGAAATACATGCGGAGCTACATTGTTTTCCCTGAGGTGGGCGATTTAGCTACAGTGAAGGGTGATTTCTATGCCCTTGGACATATTCCCAACATCATTGGTGCCATTGATGGGACACATGTGACTTTGGTACCCCCCAGAGAAAGTGAACAGGTGTACAGGAACAGAAAAAGTTATCATTCGATGAATGTCCAGGTGGTCTGTTTGGCTGACCAGTACATCTCCCATGTAAATGCCAAGTTCCCGGGGTCAGTGCATGACGCGTACATCATGCGAAATAGCAGCATCCCTTATGTGATGGAACAGCTACAGAGACACCGTGTGTGGCTAATTGGTGACTCTGGTTACCCCAACCTGTCGTGGCTACTGACCCCAGTGAGGAATCCCAGGACAAGGGCAGAAGTACAATGAGGCCCATGGGCGTACTAGGAGGGTGATCGAGCGGACCTTCGGCCTCCTGAAGGCCAGGTTTAGGTACCTGCATATGACAGGTGGATCCCTAATGTACTCACCAAAGAAGGTGTGCCATATCATCGTGGCCTGCTGTATGCTTCACAACCTGGCTTTGCGACGCCAGGTGCCTTTCCTGCAGGAGGATGGTCCAGATGGTGGTGTTGTAGCAGCTGTGGAGACTGTGGAGAGTGAAGAGGAGGAAGACGACGGGGACAACACAGACAACAGGGACACAGTGATACAACAGTATTTTCAGTAGCACACAGGTACGAATCAACTCCGCCATTTTACATTTACTTAAAGTCTCCTGCCTCTCTACTGTATGTGTTTCCCCCCAGTTCCTGTTAACTGAGTTGTGACTTTCCCTTCCGTTTTCAGAGCTGTGGGCCCCACTGCGTGACCTCTGCTTTGTTTGCCCATGGACTACAGCTGTGTGACAGTGGTATGTTGTCATCACAATGTAACTGAACATTTTGGCACCGTTATGTCTAATACATTTGTTCAAAATACAAGCAGACTCCAGATTTTTTAAGTGCAATAAGTGATTTTATTAAAGTGCTAAATTTAGGGACATGATTGTAAAACGGTGATGGGTGATGGTGGAGTAATGTCCATGGCAGAGTCCAGTTTTCAGTCTCACAGGTGCATTGTCCATATGCCTGTGGAAGGATGGAGCAGGGGCAGTTTAAGTTTGGACAGAGTGACAATGTGGGACAGTGGGATGACATCAGGGGGTATTGTTTGCTGGCGGGGGTCTTGGCATCCTACTCTGTCTTCTTCTGAGATCTCAGGTACCGCTTGCGGGGTGGTTCTTCTTCTGCAGGAGGTGGGGTTCTGGTGGCCTGTCGTTGTGTGGGGGCCTCCTGTCCACTAGCGCCGGCGGAGGTGGTAGCCTGGTCTGGGTCCATGCTAGTGACAGGGGCCCTTTGTGGTGCCACATGGTCCCGCAATGAGGTGACTATCTGGTTAAGGGCCACGACGATGGTCCCCATTGCGGAACTAATGTTTCTCAGTTCCTCTCTGAACCCCATGTACTGTTCCTCCTGCAGTACCTGGATCTCCTGGAACCTGGCCAGTACCGTAGCCATTGTCTCCTGGGAGCGGTGGTATGCTCCCATGATGGAGGAGAGGGCCTCTTGGAGAGTCGGTTCCCTGGGCCTGTCCCCCCCCTGTCGCACAGCAGCCCTCCCAGTCCCCCTGTTTCCCTGGGCCTCTGTCCCCTGGACCGTGTGCCCACTACCACTGCCCCCAGGTCCCTGTTGTTGTTGGGGTGGTGGGTCAACCTGGGTGCCCTGTAGTGGTGGACACACCGCTGATTGACGTGTCCTGGAGACAGAGGCATGGGCCCGCTGGGTGGGAGCTGTGCTGGTGTTCCCAGAGGGGGTTAGGTCTGCTGTAGCCTGTGGCTGTCTGTGGGGAACCAACTGTCCCGAGGTCCCCGATGGGCCGGGCTGGTCATCTGGGTCCAGGGAGACAAAGCTGCTGTCATCACTGGGGGCCTCTTCTGGGGGTGGGATGGACATCTCTGGACCCTCCTGGGCGGTGTGGTGGCGTTCGGGTCCTGCAGGTGTATAAGAGTATGGTTATTGCTTCTGTGTGTGCCATTTCGTGTAATGGGTGGGTGGCCGTGTACCCCAGTGCTGGCATTCCCTTGTGGGAGCTTTTGTGACGGTGGCTTGTGGGGGAGATGGGTATGTGCTTTGGTGATGGGTGTCCATGCTTTGGGGACGCATGCAGGGCTAGGTTTTGGGATGGGTGGGTTGTGATGGTGAGCCATTTGCAAGGAGTTGGTGTGATGGGGGTGGGGGTATGATTTGGCATGCAGGTGGGGTGGGGGGAATGAAGTAGTGAAGATTTGACTTACCAGAGTCCATTCCTCTGCCTACTCCTGCGAGGCCCTCAGGATGCAGGATGTGCAAGACTTCCTCCTCCCATGCTGTGAATTCTGGGGGAGTAGGTGGGGGTCCGCCGCCAGTCTTCTGCACCGCGATGTTGTGCCTTGATACCATGGAACGCACCTTCCCCCGTAGGTCGTTCCACCGCTTCCTGATGTCCTCCCGATTTCGTGGATGCTGTCCAACAGCGTTGACCCTGTCCACTATTCTTTGCCATAGCTCCATCTTCCTGGCAATGGTGGTGTGCTGCACCTGTGTCCCGAAGAGCTGGGGCTCTACCCAAACTATTTCCTCCACCATGACCCTGAGTTCTGCGTCAGAGAACCTGGGGTGTCTTTGGGGTGCCATGGGGTGGTGTGGATGAGGTGAGGGGTGGTGTATGTGTTGTAGAGTGTGGTGAGTGTGGTGGTGTATGGTGTTTTGTGCGTGGATATTGTGTGGGTGATGTTGTGATTTGCCTCTGTGTGATGGTCTACTCTATTCTGTGCTGTCTCTCTCTGTCCTTCAGTCGCAATTGTGGTCGTAAGGGTTTGTGGGTGATGTGGGTGTGTGTTTTATATTTAATTGGGTGTGTGGGAGTGGTGTGTGTATGTGTCTCAGGTGTGTGTATTTTGAATTGTCCAATGTGGCTGTGTTTTGTAGAGGTGTGTGTATTTTGAGCGCGGCGGTGTGTACCACCAATGGAATACCGCGGTTGAAAGACCGCTGCGGGATTTGTGGGGTGGAATGGCATGGGCGTATTTCTGTTGGCGTGACGGTGGAGGTTTGGTCATCGCCAGTTTTTCGCTGGCCGTTGCTGTGGCGGTATTTTGTTGATGTCGGGTTTTTGGCGGTTTGCCAGTTGCGGGTCAGAATGACCGTGGCGGTTTACCGCGACCGCGGCGGTGTTATGGCGGTCTTCTGACCGGTGGTAAGCGCCTTTTACCGCCGAGGTCAGAATGACCCCCAAAGTCTCTTTCAAGCACAAAGTACCTGGTTTGGAGTGAAAAATCTCCGCAGAGGGCCGGAAAGGAGGAGATGCGTGGAAAATGGTGTGTGCGTCGGTTTCGCCCCTTCACACACGGACTTGCATCGTTATTTTTCACGCGGGGAAGACATTGCGTTGATTTCCGGCACGCGGACAGTCTCCTCTGTGGGTCGTGGGGTTTTCAGACGCCCCGGGGTCTGTGCCTGGAATCCTGGGCTTGTTGCCCGGCTGCGCTTCGTTCCGGTGGGCTGTGCGTGTAATTTTCTCCCTCACGGCATGCGCTCCATCGATTTCCTCTCTGGAAGTCGGGCGGCGTTGTCCAGGCGGGCCGTGCGCTGAAGTTCCGGTCGCACCGCAGGCGCCATGTCAATCTTTTCCTTGCGGAGTCGAGCGGCGTTGTCCCGGGTCGGCGTGCGGTGCATTTTTCACCGTGGAGCAAGCTGTGCGTCAAATTTTTCGCCGCACAAGGAGTCCAGTTGAAAGAAAGAAGTCTTTTTGGTCCTGAGACTTCAAGGAACAAGAGACAAGCTCTATCCAAGCCCTTGGAGAGCACTTCTGCAGCAGGGCAAGAGTTCAGCAAGGCAGCAGGGCAACAGCAAGGCAGCAGTCCTCTGTAGAAAGCAGTCAGGTCAGTCCTTTAGGCAGCCAGGCAGTTCTTCTTGTCAGGGTGCAGGTTCTGGTTCAGGTTTTTCTTCTCCAGCAAGTGTCTGAGGTGGTAGGGCAGAGGCCCTGTTTTATATCCAAATGTGCCTTTGAAGTGGAGGAGACTTCAAAGAGTGGCTTAGAAGTGCACCAGGTCCCCTTTCAATTCAATCCTGTCTGCCATGGTGCCAGTAGGGGGTGTGGCAGTCCTTTGTGTGAGAGCAGGCCCTCCACCCTCCCAGGAAGACCCATTCAAAATGCAGATGTATGCAAGTGAGGCTGAGTACCCTGTGTTTGGGGTGTGTCTGAGTGAATGTACAAGGAGCTGTCAACTAAACCCAGCCAGGCGTGGATTGTAAGGCACAGAAAGATTTAAGTGCAGAGAAATGCTCACTTTCTACAAGTGGCATTTCTAAAATAGTAATATTAAATCCAACTTCACCAGTCAGCAGGATTTTGTATTACCATTCTGGCCATAATAATTATGACCTTCCTACTCCTTTCAGATCAGCAACTACCACTTCAACAATGTATGAGGGCAGCCCCAATGTTAGCCTATGAAGGGAGCAGGCCTCACAGTAGTGTAAAAATGAATTTAGGAGTTTTACACTACTAGGACATGTAAACTACACAGGTATATGTCCTGCCTTTTACCCACACAGCACCCTGCTCTAGGGGTTACCTAGGGCACACCTTAGGGGTGACTTATATGTAGTAAAAGGGGAGTTTTAGGGTTGGCAAGTACTTTTAAATGCCAAGTCGAAGTGGCAGTAAAACTGCACACACAGGCCTTGCAATGGCAGGCCTGAGACAAGGTTAAGGGGCTACTTAAGTGGGTGGCACAACCAGTGCTGCAGGCCCACTAGTAGCATTTAATCTACAGGCCCTAGGCACATATAGTGCACATTACTAGGGATTTATAAGTAAATTAAATAGTCCAATTGGGTATGATCCAATGTTACCATGTTTAAAGGGAGAGAGCATATGCACTTTAGCACTGGTTAGCAGTGGTAAAGTGCGCAGAGTCTAAAAACCAGCAAACATGAGGTCAGAAAAAGAGAAGGAGGAAGGCAAAAAGTCTGGGGATAACCCTGCAGAAGGGCCATTTCCAACAATACTGGTCTGAAATTAACACTTTGTGGTTAATGTTTGTGAGCAAATTAGGTATGTATTGTACACAGCAGCATAGCATTATTATAATACAAATGACTACAAGCATCCTGCCTAAAATATTGCTCAATTGCCCAAAATCGGGCAGCCAACTGAACAAACAGTTCCCCACCCTTTGTCTACATCCTGTTTTACTCCTTTCACTAATTCATGTAAAGTGTAAATATAAAGGACTAAATAAATTTAGAGTGGTCTGACAGATTGAAACAACAAAGACTTTCAAATTCTGAGCAACCATGATCATGCTTTAACAGTAAATAATCAATAGAGGCCCTGTTCTTCAATGCAGCTTTTCTAGTACCTCGTATGTCTAGTAATAATTCAGCTAAAGCAATGGAAGTATGATTGATGGTCTTCACCATTAAACATGCACATTTTTTTATAACTCAAATATTTTAAACAGCTAATCTTGGAACTCCTACAATAGAAAGACTGATTTAGATAATTGAATTTCAGAATCACAGTCCTCGCTTAATTGCACTGTTTCCCTTGGATAACAAGTATGTACGGAATGAAATGGAAACATCATGAGTCCTAATCATGTAAAGGTACACGGTCCACCACTTATACTAGCAGGAATGTATGTAAAGGTGGTATTTCCACAAGAGAATAACCATCCCATGGGTAGTTAGATATGTTTGATGTGACTAGTAGCAGAAACAATATGAAGACAGAACATGTCATTATCCATCTGTTTGCAATGTTTATCAGTTTGGTAGTGACATAGAGTTTGTTGTTCCCTATTGGATCTCTTGAGGATACCCTGTTGTTGCCTCTAGGCGCAGTTTAGCACATTTTCCGATTTGGTGAGAATTACAGGTTAAATTAAAACATACATCGCCCGTGGTAATATTATAACTAATCACTTGGGTCAAGTTGTCCCATTTTTCATTCATTGTTTCTTGGCAAAACATACAATACTTGTAGGGACTAAAATGGGATAACAAATCACTTTCTTGTACATCTGAATCTTTGTTAGTAACATTGAAAATGCAGAGTAAAACATTTGTAGGCATTGGTATGGCCACCAGACAGGTGGAAATAACATCCACCATACTTTGCATGCATATCATGCAAACATCCGACCTGTTGAGTACGGCTCGTGCCAGATGTGTCCAAACGTTTTCGTCATGTGCAGTAAAAGTGTCAATTGGCGTAGTCGATAGATCATTTCGGAGGTGGGGGCTTTTGGTCTCTTCCGACCCCACGCGCCCGAAGGGAGACCACGTAGCACAGCTTGCACACAGACACCTCATAGAATGGTCTGTAAAAGAAACCAGTATGATTATTCTCACAAATAACATTTGTCAGCTGGTATATATGCCCACTTTCCATTTCCTGGTTTCATGACTAGCAAATTATTATCATTGCCCTTTGCAATGACTTCTGCTGGTTCTGGAGGATGATTTGGGGTTTCTACTCACACCTTAGCACCAGGGTTTTTGTTAGTTGAACTAAAACCTCCCTCCTCACGCACTGTAAGAAGGGCTGAGACAGTGCCCTTTTTCACGATTCCTCCATACACTTTGGATAATAACCACCTGTGCAATTCTGTCTCCAGATTGTATTATCAAGCCAGTGTCTCCAATATTCAAGAGAATAGTTTTGATTTCTCCCTGGAAGTCTGCATCGATCACTCCCCATAAGACCTGAATACCTTTAAGTGCCAAACCAGATCTGGGAGATATCAATCCAAAATGCTCAGGGGGAATCTGTATTCCAACATCTGTTTCACAGAGTGCCATGTCTCTTGGTTTCAATGTGAAAGCTTTTAAAGCATATAGATCAAGACCTGCAGATTCTGGGGTGGCCCAGTAAGGAGCTAAGGCTCCTGGTTTTACTTAAATACATTATGGTGTTAGTCACCACATTGAATTGTATCAGTAAGGTTGGGGTTAACATTCTCATCAATGGAGTCTCTGCATTTGTTAGTGGCCTGTTATTCAAAATTTGGAGGGGTTCCTTTAAATGCTCTCTCCACTTTTTCAAAGTTCCATCTGACAGTTTTCGTAATTGGGCTTTCAGCAAGCTGTTCATTCTCTCAATCAGTCCTGCAACTTGTGGATAATATGGAATGTGATAAATCCACTCAATATTGTGTTGTAAGCAGTAATCTTGTACCAATTTTCTTTTTAAATGTGACTCATTGTCGCTCTGCACTTGTAATGGCACTCCATAATTTAACATTAGCAAGTCCAGAGTCTTTAAAGTGTTATATTGGGTGGCACGTTTGCAGGGGACAGCATTTAGGTATCCAAAATAAGTGTCCACCACTGTGCAAGCGTGTTGACACCCGCAACTAATTGGTAGTGGCCCAATATAATCAATTTGCCCTATCTGTCACGGTAATTTCCCTCTCCCTAACTGACCTTTGACTGTTTGCAGGATAGATCTCTGTTTTGTGTGTTGACAAGTAGGACATTGCATGATCACAGTTTTTATCAAGTCTAGGGGAATGTGCATCCCTCTAATCTCTGCCCACCTGTAAGTGTCTATCTCTCCCAAGTGTCCACATTTTTGGTACGCCCACTTAGCCATCCCCACTGTGAGGGGCCGACCGCGGCGTTGGTTCCGAGGTACCCCAGGGGCACCAATGACGCGGACCTGCTTCCCCTTGGGGCGCTGTCGTCTCCCTCCAATCAGGCACGACTTCCAGGGAAAACAGACATCCAAAAAGGACTCAGAGAAGCGTCCTGGTATCCAGGAGCGGAAGACCAAGAAGAGAGCCCAGGAGCACGACAGGACAAAGAGGATCGAAGGAATCACCGGGAGACATCAAACGACCAAACCGACTGCAGTGAACGGCACAACAGGGACCCGACGCGGCCAGTGGGAGACAGCGACCGCAGTGACTTCTCGAGTTCGGGAGCTGACGAACAGAAGGCGGGAAAACCCACAATCCGGCCACGCTCTGGGGAGAGCGTGGCATTGGCAAGTACAGTCCCACAGTGGACAGCCCTACCTTTTGTACGGGATTAGGTGGGAGGTGGGATTACCGGTTGTTGAGAACCCCAGAGAAGCGGCAGAGAGAGAGAGAGAGACCTACAAAAGGAAAAAAACAAGAGACGCAAGAACAGAGTGTTCAATTGAGCATTTTATTGGCACTAAAAACAAAGTAACGGACAAAACAAAACCACGTTGGTTAAAGATTTTTTGTTTTTTGTATTTTGTTTCCCTTTTGGTATATGATGTGTGCCCACATTTCAAAGAACAGAAACTAAACAAAACAGAGACAGGAAAAGAGAGAAGAAATCCTCAGAAGAGTCAAAAGAGAGCCGGGAAGAGAACAAGGGAAGATAAATCTAGAAGGAAGAGCAAGGAGAGAAATGTCCTATGACAGTAGAAGATAGCCTCAAACGAAAAACTACCTCAGATGAGTTAGGACCCAGAGCAGGGGAAATAGGAAAAAGAACTATAGACAAGAGAAGACAGAAGAATAGAGACACTAGTAAAGACAAAGAAAAAGAAAACCTGAGAATCTTACCATTCCACCAACAGTTGTGTTTCTCTTCTTTCCCCACATGCACCTCCTGAGAGTCCACCTGGAAAAAAGAGAAGAAAGAAGAGGAACACACCTTTTGAATACCACAGAACAGATCAAAGAAACCCAGAAACTTATACCCTATGCTCTATTGATACCATCCAATAGACAGACATTGTCATAAAATACAGCTGCCTACGAGTCTTCCTTACGGTATCCCCTGTCACAGTGGTGTCAGAAGTGGGATTCCGAAAGACAATTCCCAACAGACAAGGGACCGTAATGGAAGAGAAACCTTCCCTCACCGATATGATAGCCCAATTAGCAGAGGGGCAGAGACATTTCTAGTTGGTATGGGAGGAGCAATTAAGAGAAGCGAAGGAAGAACAAGAAGCTTTACAGACTGCTTTAAAATGCCAGGCAACAATTATTGCAAACAACCAACTGGTACATGAAACCGCCTTGGGGAAATTATCCGGAACCATAGCCCATACTAGGGTGCATCCCAACGTTCCGAGCAGTGTCCTTCAAAAGTATCAGGATAATGATAACCCAGAGTCGTTCTTTACTAATTTTGAGAGAGTCACAAGTTCAGCCAATTGGTCCACAGAGAAATGGGGCTGGTATATTGCCACATTATTAACCGGAAATTTGCAGGCAGCATATGAGGCCATCAACCCCGGGAGGAGTCACCCATTACAGTGAAATCAAGAAAGCTATCCTGGAGTGCATTGGGCTGGACCAGGAAAGTTATTGGGTTAGTTTTCGTCATACGAAGTGGATATCACAAGAAAATCCCCATGCGCTGTATTATAGGGTATACCACGCAGGGGGAAAATGGTTAAAACACACTGAGACTTCCAAAGACGATATGTTTGAAGCCATTATCTTAGAGCAATATTTAGATGCCCTCACACCCGCCACCAGAAACTGGGTCAGACAACATCCGGACCTCAGTAACCTGTCGGCAATCGATCTTGCCTGCGCATTCCACCGAGCTCCCGATTTTAGAAAGACTCAACCAAAAAACGTTCCGGGAAACCCACGGGTCACTACTCCCAAACCCCTTTTTCCAAAAGCAATAGCGGGTTCCAGTAGTGACAGATCTAGTATCCCTTGTCAGACTCCCTCCAAAGACTTCATGATGGGTCCACAATGCTTCCATTTTACAGAGTGGGGTCATATAGCCAGGCACTGCCCCTTAAAAAAAGAACAAGAGGAACCTATGGAGATAGGTATGACAAAGGGCCGTGTTTTATGGTTAGGACACAACATGGCGAAATATACCACCTCTATGTGGGTAAATAAAGAAAAGAGAAATGTGCTTATCGACTCCGGATGTAGCCAGAGTGTGGTAAAACAGGCATACGTGAAACCGGATCAGTGGGTTCCCAATGCTCAAGTCCTAATTACATGTGTACATGGAGACCGTAAGACATACCCTGTGGCCACAGTAGAGATCAAGTGGAGAGGGCAGTAGAAGTACCTTACCGTGAGGGTAATTCCAGAATTGGGGGAAAACATGATTATCGGAACTGATTATGACAAATTTTCCCAGCTACTAAACATGGCTAATCAGGAGCACATAGCGACCTCTTGGTGGAGGGAGGCTCCGTTCGTATCCTCCAACATAGAGGAAATGAAACCCAGAAGGAAACTCAGTAAAAACTAAAAACGCGAACAAAAGTGTTCCTTCTAGAAGGAGCCTGTTTGTACCACATACCCGAACTGTGACGTTCCCACAGCCGTGATGTCTGTATCAGGACAATTCCGACAGGCTCAAAGAGATGATCCTACTTTGAAGAATGCGTGGCAACTCGCATTAGCACCTGATTCCCCTTCGGTAGGTCCTACGTTTATACTTACCAATGAATTATTGTATAGAAAATGCCCAGACAACCCGGATAGAAAACCACAGTTGGTGGTACCCCAACTATACCGGGAACAAGTCCTCCACCTAGCACATGGGGACAATGGGGAAGCACACCTAGGAAGGGGAAAAAATGAGGAAGCTATCCTAAAACGGTTTTATTGGCCCGGAGTCTATGGTCATATTAGAAAGCATTGCCAGGTCTGTCTGAAGTGCCAACTAATCAACCCGTCACACAATCGCACTGTTCCCCTTCAACCTCTACCTATAATAGATGTCCCGTTCACCCGGGTAGGAATGGATTTAGTGGATCCCCTAACTCCCTCTGTCAGGGGGTGCCTATATCTGTTAGTCATAGTAGATTACCCTACCAGGGATCCTGAGGCCATCCCACTAGCCAGCATTACCACCAAAACTGTAGCTCAGGCCATGATAGAAGTCTTTTCACGAGTTGATTTCCCCAAGGAAATTCTCACTGATCAGGGAACTCCTTTCATGTCTAGATTAATGTCCGAAATCTGTCAAACCCTTGGGGTGAAACAAATTCGGACATCTGTATATCACCCACAAACCAATGGTCTTGTGGAACGCTACAATAGATCGATTAAAACCTTGTTGAGAAAGATCATAAGTGACTCAGGAAAGGATTGGGAGAAAAAAGTACCCCTTGTGCTATACGCACTCCGAACCCATATACAGTCTTCTACTGGACATAGCCCCTTTGATTTGGTATTTGGTAGACAACCACGGACCCTATTAGAAATGTTGGCCGAGCAATGGGAAGAGACGGAGGATGATTTGAAAGATATCCTCACTTACACTGAAGTCCTCAAAGAAAACCTACACAAAGTATGGGAAGAAGCACATCAGACATTGAGAGAAGCCCAAGAGAAACAGAAATGTCATTATAATGCACATAGTGGCCCTCGCAGCCTAACCGTAGGACAGAAAGTATTGGTATTATTACCATCTTCCGAGAATAAAGTACTTGCTCGATGGCAGGGACCATACACTATTCTGGGCCAAATTACACCTACCACCTGTAAGATTGAAATACCCGACGGGTCGGGTCGAGAACAAATCTATCATATCAATCTACTTAAAACATGGTATGACCAGGGTGAGAATGAGTCCTCCTCAAATATGTATGTAATAGTGGTACTGACAGTAATATTCCGGTGTATCCCACCAAATAAAGCACTCAAACAGAGACAATAATGCCCCAAATCAGTGAGACGCTCATGGTAGATCAACAGACCCAGCTAAAACAGTCAGTCATGGCTAGTATGGACTTTTTTCCCAAAAACCCGCCCGAACCCACCCGATCCAGCACCATATACGTACCGTAGGAGATAGAGTGGCCCGACAACGCCCATATAGGATACTAGAGGCTAAACGACAGGTGGTGGAACAGAAACTAAACACACAGAGACAGGAAAAGAGAGAAGTAATCCTCAGAAGAGTCAAAAAAGAGCCAGGAAGAGAACAAGAGAAGATAAATCTAGAAGGAAGAGCAACAAGAGAAAAGTCCTATGACAGTAGAAGATAGCCTCAAACCAAAAACTACCTCAGATGAGTTAGGACCCAGAGCAGGGGAACTAGGAAACAAAGAACTATAGACAAGAGAAGACAGAAGAATAGAGACACTAGTAAAGAAAAAGAGAACCTGAGAATCTTACCATTCCACCAACAGTTGTGTTTCTCTTCTTTCCCCACATGCGCCTCCTGAGAGTCCACCTGGAAAAAGAGAAGAAAGAAGAGGAACACCTTTTGAATACCAAAGAACAGGTCAAAAAAAAACATGCGCTTATACCCTATGCTCCATTGATCTATCCAATAAACAGACATTGTCATAAAATACAGCTGCCTACGAGTCTTCCTTACGGTATCCCCTGTCACACCCACCAAGTCAGAATCCTGTGTTGCCACTTCTGCCTCTGAGATTTTGGCTTTGTCGTCTGCAAGGGAACTGGACCATTGTTCTAGTGAATCAGTGGGACAGTGGGCATCTACATGATACACAGAAACAGTACTTTTCTCTAGAATTTCCCAAATTTCTTGCCACAACTCTTTGCCCCACACCTCCTTTGAATGTATTTGCCCATTGTGTGCATGCCATGTGAGAAGCCAGATGGCTAACTCGTTGGCGGTAGACCAAGAATCAGAGTAAATGTGACAACTACCAGGTAATTCTTGTTTCAGTGCCTGATACACAGCGTACAATTCTGCAAATTGACTACGCTTCCCTTCTCCTGTAGTAGTTTAACAACTTATTGGTGGCTGGGTTATAAGACTCTGCCTTCCAATGTCTTTTAGCCCCCACACACTTGGCTGAACCATCGGTAAACCATACATGCTTCCTATCCTCTGGGGACAAAGATTCAAATGACTCACCCCACCTCACTTGTGACTCTTTTATTTGCGGCACCACCTCCACCCTCTCCTCATCCTGCACAGGGGCTTGTGACACCTGTTCATGTAGAGCGGCTGTCCCTGCTGGTCCCACTCAAGTCCTACCCTGTATGTACAATTTCCTACGTATGATACTAGCTTCTTGTGCATGTCCTATGCAGTGAGTTTTAGGGGAACTCATCACCCACTGCATTATTGGAATCTCAGGTCTCAGAATCACATTATAACCTAGGG
Source organism: Pleurodeles waltl (assembly GCF_031143425.1). Taxonomy (NCBI): domain Eukaryota; kingdom Metazoa; phylum Chordata; class Amphibia; order Caudata; family Salamandridae; genus Pleurodeles; species Pleurodeles waltl. The sequence continues at coordinate 894,133,485 of NC_090449.1, read as the reverse complement.
TAATTTGCTCTGTATCCACTAGAGCCCAGTAGCAAGCAAGTAACTGTTTCTCAAAAGCAGTATATCGTTCTCCAGCATCAGGTAGCTTTTTAGTCCAGAAACCCAGGGGCACCCTCGTTCTTCCCTGCTCCAATTGGCATATTGCCCTTGAACAGTTGCATGCAACTCAATGTTTCCTGTATTGGCCATAAGTCTAAAGCCTGTTGAATGGTCTCCTTTGCCAAGTCAGACACACACTGCTGCTGTTCATCACATTCAAACTCATGTTTCTTTTGTGTCACTTTGTACAAAGAGGCCAAAATCTGACTCAAGTGAGGGATATGCTATCTCCAAAAACCAAACAATCCAGTGAATCGCTGTATCTCCTGCTTAATGCGGGGGAGTGTCAAACTATAAAATCTTTTGTTTTGCCTGCAGCAATACCTCTCTATGTCCCTGATTCCACTAAATTCCTAGTAACTTCACATTTTGAGAGGGTCCCTGTGTCTCATCTGGATTAATCATCCACCCTTTACTCTGCAAGAGTTCCACACCCACCCCAACTGAGTCTGCACCTGTTCTTGTGTCTCTCCTTCAATCATCACATCATTAATGTAATGGATCAATTGCACACCTGGAATGACAGATATTTCATCCAGGTGCTCTGCCACCAGCCGGTGATAGATGGTGGGGCTATGTATATACCCCATAGGCAAAGATAACATCTTAAATTGTCTGCTAGAATGTGAGAAGCTGAATTGCTCTTGACACTGAGGAGCCAAGGGTATAGAAAAGAAAGCATTATCAATATCAATGGTGGCATACTAAGTCCCTTTATGTTTCTGTATTCTTTCAATCAAAGTGATGGTATCGGGGACCGCAGACATCAAAGGGGGTGTATGTTTATTCAGCTCGCGGTAATCAGCCTTCATTCTATAGCACCCATCAGGTCAACAAATGGGCCCCAGATGATTATTCAATTCAGTGGTGGTTGGAGCTATCACACTAGCCTCAATCAATTCTTGTCTAGTTTTACTTATTTCCTCAAGTCCTCCTGGAATGCAGTATTGCTTTAAGCGAATTACCTTGGTTGCTGAGGGCACCTTCACTGGGGGCATCTTCAGATGGCCCACCCCCATAGCTGCCACTGAAATGTATCTCTTTGATCCAAATTGATAACAACCATCATCCAAGTAGAAAGTCGTCCCCTTTAGAATGTCAATTCCCAGTATATATTCCAGGAAGGGCACAATCAAAACAGTATATTCTCTTTTGATGTTCTTCCTATTTTCATTTTAACAGTAGTCTGCACAGAAGGGTTTTGTTTTTCACTCAGCCCTGTGATGGTGTAGTGCTGACCAGTAAACCTTTTTTTGGATTTCCATAAATTAAAGAGGCCTCCGCTCCATCATCTAATGCCCTCTGAACATTTTTGTGCTTCCAGTGTATTTCTAAATCAACATCCGGTCTGTTATCCTTATGAGCGCATCCCTGTAGCAGAGCTTGGCCTGTTTCCTAATCTAATTTAAACCTGTCAACTTTTGCCTAAAGTTGTCTGGATACATGTTTTCATATCTGTGAGTAGATTCTCTTCCTTCCCTGCTCTCAGCAGTTAACCACTCGCTGTACAAATCTTCCTCCTCTTTCCCTAGTGAAAAAACATTTTTCTCTCTATATTTTCTGTCCTCCTGCATCTGTGGCTGACTCTGATTCACGTGTCTATTATCTTGCTTGTTAACTCCTCTGCTGTCTTCTTTCCGTTCTAACCCTCTCCCACAAGCTTTTGGTATCCATCCCATCAATCTTCTGCTTGTTGACACCATCATTCAGCAATGTCATAAACATATCTCTCCTAGATGCTCTGTTATTATATGTGGAACCCTCAGATCTCTAGGCTCTCTCTGATTTATTACAGTCTCCCAGCTCTCCTAATTTACGAACTGCCTCCAGCACATCTTCTATTTTCTGCCCTGTCTGGTTAATTAAGAGAGTCATTATCACTTGTTTGTAAGCTGGAGGAGCAAGGCAAATAATTTTATTTTGTATTGAAATTGTCAGGGGAGCATCTAACAAATTGTGTGCTTCATCCAAGAAAATAGCAGTTTTCATGCTTTCTTCCTTAATTCTTTGCATAGCATCTCTCAATGTGCACCAAGGCTTATCATTTAGCGGCCAATCTGATTCAGCACAATATATCTGGCTACATCCCATAACTGCCGATTGCAACAAATGAGTTGCTCCTTGATTCCCATAACTTCTAAATTGTTCTTGTATTATGGGGTTAGACATAGGAGTGCAAAACATCCTTGAATCTCCCTCATCTAGTGCCACTCCAGAGGCCCCCATGTCAAACAACCTCAATATCCACATAAGCAATGCTTCCCCAGATTTCTGTTTGAATCTGTCTAAAATATCAATGACTTCTTGCTGGGAGTAATCTTCTAGGAAGTGCATTTCAATACCTCCCGGGTTCTGTGGAATGCCCTGTATTTTTCATCTAAATATTGGCTGTCCGTGAACCACTTATGGCTCATCTGTCTCCAATTGGCCCCCACTTTTTTAACCTCTTCATCGCTGGAATTTGAAAAATCAATACTCTCCCAAATACTCATATCCCATTTTTCAGGGTCCTTGTCTTATCCTGCTTTAGCAATTGCTAAATGGACTTTCTTTTGATTGATTTTACCCCTTTGTTTCTGATACCTGTTTTGAGCGACTTTGACAGCTGCTTTCTCTGTGATAGACTGATAAGTATTGGTCTTATCTTGCAATAACTTATTCTGACAAAACAGCATGGTTGCCTTATTTTGGTGTCGACTAGATGCCTCTCCAATTGCTGGTTTTCATGTTCCAGTTGCTTACATTTGTCATACATTTTTCTAAAAACAGATAATAAAATCCACCCTCTTCTGCCTAAAATAGATACATTGCAACCCTGTGAAAGAGGCACATTTTGTAAACATAATAAAACATTTTTTGGCTCAGCTTCATTAAGGCAATCACCCCAGCTCTCACACAAACTAGCCCCCAAATCCCATTCTTTCACAAGAACATCATATGTTTCTTTAATCCACCCTGGAATCTCACATGAAACTTGGGAAACTGCCTGCGAAGCTGCTTTTGACATCTTGACAAACATTTTACACTTTTCAATCTCCCACCCTCATGCTACCGGACTATGTCAATTTGTCCTGCTCTGCTTCAGACTGAGAGGAAACAAGATAAAAGGAATGCAAAGAATGCAGTACTCTTAGTCTAAGTAATGAATTTATTAAGGCACTTCCCAAGTTTCATAAACGAAAAGAATGACGTGAGCCTTTATTTCAAATACAGCAACACACGTGCAATTCTAAAAATAATCACAGCAATGGAATAATGACCACAGAAATAAAGAAAATGCAATACTTCAACAATGAATAAAATATATATATAGTGACTACTTACTCATGCATGCACACTGCAAAGCTAAAAATAAGAATTAGAAATGCATCACTATGGGGCTTGACACCAACTTCATCCCTTTGTCTGCCAACTCCAGGTCGTGGAACCCTGGACAACCAAAATAGGAGGGAGACCACCCACAATGGGATTATTTTCTAGGCAAGGCGTCCCTTCCCAGAGGAGTTCCTTTGTGTCTCAGTTGTCAAGCTTCCCCATCTTATATACTTTAAACAAAATTAAGAGGAAGGTTCTAGAAATCCCCCTCCCTTTAAGTAAGTTGTGAAACTCATGCGCTGGCTATGTCAGGTCAGTTTTGAGAAAACATGCATCAGACTGGCCGAATCTCATAGTGTTTTTCCAAGATCGAGCTGTACCCTGCTCTGTCATAAACATTCTCAGCCTAGTACCTGCTTATCTTCAGTGCCCCCCATGTTTTGTTCCTTTCTCTGATGAGAAGAGCAAAAACAGGTTGACAAGCCGTGCACTGAAAAATACCTGCGTCATCAATGTGATGGTGTTTGAAGCTAAGATGAAGCCAGTGGTTAAATACAGATAGCATTACAGATGGCCAAGGTGGTAACAAAACTGCCCCAAGGAGGGACAAACATAAAGCATTTACCAATGTCATCAAAGGATTTTTGAAAGGCAAGTCCACGAACAAGTGATAGTGAAAATAGCTGCTAAGATTCCCCTGTCTGTGGGCAATTCAAGCTTCAACAGTGATGTGGTCTAAAATGTAGTGGTATCCCTTATGTCACAAGAGTCATCAAAATGTGACAGTTTATACCTTAAGTTAATCATAGCACTAATGGTTTTAAACGTAAAAATTGCACTGACACTTTTTATTAATGTGCATTCATTATACTGTAGAGCTCAATATAGGTGGTATTTGAACTAAACCAAGTGTTTGCAAGATTTAAATGAAATGATGTGATAATTTAGGCCCTAGACTAACAGAATATATTGAAACAATATTGAATTTCTAAGGATTAATAAATTAAAAACTGCATGCAAAAATTAAAGGAATGTACTTCACTATCATATCTAACGAAATGTGTTAACAAAGTTCTTTTCAATTTAAAATGACTGTAACTTGCATAATATTGAAGCATTTTTTTACAATGAGTTTATATGTTTGCATATTAAAAGTGTGTTTATTAAAACATATTAATTAATTATATTGTTTTAATTCACTTGCGTCAGCCTAAGTGAGGCTTGTTAGATTTGAAATTGGTGAATGTGCAGGAAATGCTGATTTGTTTTTTTCATAATGTGAGTTTTCTTTCAGAGTTTGTTCCCATGAGAAGACTGCAACAGGATCTGTTCTAAGCGTATTCTGCTCCCTGCTCTAGCTGACGCACCTTAGACTCCATCACAGTAAGTTTACTGGTCATATCTTCCAGGGTTGGTGAAATGTCAATCAATCAAAACATGTATTAAGCGCGCTACTCACCCGGAAGGGTCTCAAGGCGCTGTGGGGAGGGAGGAAGGGGGGAATGCCGTTTTACTGCTCAAAAAGCCATGTCTTTAGGTGCTTTCTGAAATTCAGGAGGTCCTGGGTCTTGCGTGGGTTGTTGGGGAGGGAGTTCCAGATCTTGGAGGTTTGGTAGGAGAAGGATCTGCATCCGGAGGTGGTGCGTTGGATGCGGGGGACTGTGGCGAGGGCAAGGTGAGCAGAGCGGAGGAGTCGAGTGGGTGCGTTGAGGTAGGCTGGTCCAGTGTTGTGGAGGGATTTATGGGCGTGGATGAGGATTTTGAAGACAATCCTTTTTCTGATGGGCAGCCAGTGAAGGGTTCTGAGGTGAGCAGAGATGTGTTTGTGGTCTGGAAGTTTAGTAGAGGCGTGTGGCTGCGTTGTGGGTACGCTGGAGTTTCTGCTGAAGCTTGGCTGTGGTACCAGCGTAGAGGGCGTTTCCGTAGTCTAATCTGCTTCTGATGAGTGCATGGGTGATGGAATTTCTGGTTTCTATGGGAATCCATTTGAAGGTCTTCCGTAGCATGCGAAGGGTGTTGAAACAGGAGGATGATATGGTATTGATTTGCTGGGCCATGGAGAGAGATGAGTCTAAGATGATGCCGAGGTTGCGTGCGTGGGTGGAGGGGGTGGTCCGTGGGCAATGGGCCACCAGGAGTCGTCCCATACTGTCTTGTTGGGGCCAAAGATGATGATTTCTGTTTTGTTGGAGTTGAGTTTGAGGCGGCTTGCCGTCATCCATTTGGCGGTGTCGAGGAGTCCAGCGTGAAGGTTTGTCTTGGCGGTTGAAGAGTTCCTGGTGAGGGAATGATGAGCTTGGTGTCGTCTGCGTACGAGATGATGGTGATTCCGTGGGGGCAGAGGATGTTGGCAAGCGGGGCCATGTAAATGTTGAACAGGGTAGGGCTGAGGGAGGACCCTTGGGGGACCCCGCAGATGATCTTGGTTGCTGGGGACTGGAAGGGAGGGAGGCGGACTTTCTGGGTTCTTTCAGCGAGGAAGGAGGTGAGCCAGTCTAGGGCCTTGTGTCAGATTCCTGCGTCGAAAAGGCGTGCGCGGAGGGTTTGGTGGCAAACAGTGTCGAAGGCTGCGGATAGGTCCAGGAGGATGAGTGCGATGGTCTTACCCTTGTCGACTCTGGTTCTGATGTTGTCAGTGCAGGTGATGAGGGTGGTCTCAGTGCTGTGGTTCTTGCGAAATCCAGACTGGGAGATGTTGAGTGTGTTGTTTTCCTCTAGGAAGTGAGACAGTTAGGCGTTCACTATCTTCTCAGTGACCTTGGCGGGGAAGGGGAGAAGAGAGACTGCGCAGTAGTTGGGGAGGTCTTCCGGGTCTGCTTTGGGTTTTTTGAGAAGTGCGGTGACTTTGGCATGCTTCCTGGTGTCTGGGAAGGTAGCGGCGTCGAAGGAGCTGTTGATTACGGTGCAGAGCTGCGGAGCGATGATTGGGCTGGCCTTGTTGAAGATGTGGTGGGGGCAGGGGTCTGTGGGGGTGCCTGAGTGGATGGAGTTCATTTTTTTTCCGGTTTCTTCGTCGTTGGTAGGGGTCCAGGTGTGAAGTTGTTTGGGGTGGGGGGGTGTTGTGTTGTTGGTCATATCGGTGGTGTCAGTGGTGGTGATGGTGGGTGCGGGTGGTGTGAAATTGTTGTATATGTCTAAGATTTTGAGGTGGAAGTAGTTGGATGTCCTGAATAAATAGTAAATGTCCTGAATATATTTTTCAGTGGTGGTGACTCTGTCCACTAGACATCGGTGATCGTCCTGTAGAATGCTCATGTTTGTGGCCACAGAGACTATTTTGGCTTTCTAAGCCTCCTGGGATGCCATAATGGCCTGTAGCACATTGTAGAGTTTGGGGCCACCTGGGATCCCAGTGGCAACAGGCGGTTTGTCACAAACATGTGGGGGGACCAATGCCCTCTTCATGGGGCCACTTCTACAGCTCAATCCTTTTTGTGAGCTGTTGTTACAGTGGGTAGGTGATAGAAGGACTCCAAGACTCAGGTAAGTGATAAGGTGTATTTATTTAAAGGTTCTTATAGGTGTCACAGTATCTCGGTGTTCTCTTAGTCCGTATTCTTTCTTTGTCCTTCTCACAGCTCCCTGCTTGACTGGCGGAGGTCCTCTGACGTGTCTCCCGACGTACTGGAAAAGAATGAAAGGGAAGGTAAGTCGGAGTAGGTATTTATAGGGAGCGTATGAATGACAGGTAAAAAGGGGAGAGAGAGAGAGAGAGAGAGAGAGTAACAGAGTAACCCGGGTGCGTATGTGGACAGAAATGAATGTTAGATCGTGATGATAGTCACCCTCAGTGGTGATTCAGAGCCGTGTCAATACATAATGTCTCTGTATTGTTATGACAGACAATAGAGCTGTTCTTCTACTTTAGTTACTCTTTTGTTCCTCACCTCCCTACACCGTTCCCACTGCTCCCCTCTCTATCCCCTTCCCCCACCTCTCTACCCTCTCCCCTCCTGCCGCCCTTTTCCCGTTTAAACAACTGGCTATCCCTCAGAAGGGACCATACCTTGGTGAGCCACACCCCTCCTGGGACGTGGCGGATTCTAAGTGTGTCCTCCCTCGGTACCTGGTTCCTCAGGCCTCCTGCTGTCTTCACACCGTCAGGATTCTCCGTTTTCGCCCTGGGCTTCTCCTGGTCGTTCCTCTCTGTATCCGGGGTTCCGATCAGTTGCAAGCCTCCCTCGACGCGTCCTTCCATCCGTCTTCTCTTTTTGAGTTCCCTCGAACCCGGAAATCCGGGTGCGCGTCACTGACGCCGGCCCCCCGGTCGTCATGGCAATGAGAGACGCTGTTCGCGCGGCCGCATGAACAGCGCCATTCCGTTGCGGGAGCCGCGTCGCCGGACAACCAGCTACACACCCCATCCCAAGATCAGGACTGATACAGTACCGCAGGATCCGGAAACCGGGACAAAAAGTCGGCGGGGCCTTGTTGAGAGCCAGGAACATGCCGGACCTGGAAGAAAAAAGGTTGGAGTTCCATAAACCAGCGTAGCACCCGGGAGTTAGAGTCTTTATGGGAGGCCAACCAGGTCAAAGGGGCATGGTCGGTGAAGAGCACAAAAGGGCGACCCAAAAGATAATATTTCAGGCTATCCACTGCCCACTTAATGGCCAAACACTCCCTTTCGATAATGGGATAATGACACTCACGTGGAAGCAGCTTCCGGCTGATATAAACAATAGGGAGGTCAGGGTTGGGTAAGGACCGCCCCAAGACCCACATCGGACGCATCGGTATAAAGATGGAAGGGCTGAGAAAAATCGGGACACCGTAACACAGGTTCAGAAGTGAGGGCTGTTTTGAGGAGGTGAAAACTATTCGACTGTATCAAGGAGAAGGGAGGTAATTTTGCAGGATATTGTTTTTTTAGGAGATCAGTGAGGGGAGCGGCTAAGGTGGAATACTGGGGGATAAAATGACGATAATACCCTACGAGACCCAAAAAGGAACGTAGACCTTTCTTAGTAGTGGGAGTAGGCACTTGAAGTATGGCCTCCACCTTATTTTTTTGGGGTCGCAGTTGTCCTTCTCCAATAAAATACCCTAGGTATGCAATTTTATTGTTCCCGAGATTGCATTTCTTAGGATTGGCAGTGAGACCTGCTTGACATAGGACACAGAAGATGTTATGTAGGTGATCTAAATGTTCATCCCAGGTATTACTGAATATAACAGTATCATCCAGGTATGCTGCAGAAAATGAATGGAAGGGTTTTAATAAATGATCCATTAATCGTTGGAACGTTGCAGGGGCTCCGTGGAGGCCGAAGGGAAGAACTGTAAAGTGATAGAGGCCCGATTGAGTGGCAAAGGCCGTTTTCTCCTTATCTTCGGGTGCTAGAGGAATTTGCCAATATCCCTTTGTGAGGTCTAGGGTTGACATATATCGTGCTTTTCCCAGTCTTTCTAGTAAATCATCAACTCGGGGTATGGGATAGGTATCAAATAGCGATATTTCGTTCAATTTGCGGAAATCAATGCAAAAACGGATAGATCCGTCGGGCTTTGGTACTATAACTACTGGGGAGCACCACGGGCTGGAGGAAGGTTCTATAACGTGTAAGTTAAGCATCTTTTGTACTTCCTCTTCAATGAGGTGTCTGCGAGCCTCCGGTATACGGTATGGTCTTAATCTTACTGTTTGTCCCTCCGGGGTCCTAATGTGATGCTGCACGATTTCGGTTCTTCCGGGGGTTCTGGAAAAGAACTTTTGATATGATCTTAATAAACCGATAAGTTGGGACTTCTCACTTTCTGTAAGGTGCGGATTGATGGGTGGAGTTTCTTCTATTTCCTCCAGATTGGAGGGAAATAGTTCTATTCCTAGAGGGGCTTCAGGAGTTACTAAAAACCCCGAAGCCTCCATTGGAGGGTTCTCATTGGGTTCTTCCCATTTTTTTAGTAAATTAACATGATATATTTGGGTTCTTTTGGGATGTCTGGAGAGCTCAATTAAGTAAGTGACTGGGGATACTGGTTCGATGATGGTATATGGACCTTGCCACTGGGCTAGAAGTTTGTTATCAGAACAGGGTCTTACTATTAGGAACCTGTCATTTGTTTGGAAGGAGCAAGGTCTGGTTCCTCGATCATAATATTCCTTTTGACTGATTTGGGCTTTTTCTAAATGTTGACGGACATCTTCCCACACCGACTGAAGCTTGGTTTTTAATTTGTATACGTATTCTAGGAGAGGTCTCTCCTCCTTGCCCTCTTCTTCCCAGTGTTCTGCGGCCATATCTACCAGATTGCGGGGTTGTCTCCCAAAGACCAGCTCAAATGGGCTATGTCCAGTGGAAGCCTGTTCGTGGGTTCTTATTGCACAGAGTACAAGAGGACGTTTCTGGTCCCAATCTCTCCCTGTCTCTGATACCATCTTTCTGAGTAGTGTTTTGATGGTACGGTTGTAACGTTCGACTAGGCCATCCATTTGTGGGTGATAAACCGAGGTTTTTAACTGTTTTATCCCGAGAATCTTACAGATGTGCTTCATCAGAGCGGACATGAAAGGTGTTCCCTGATCCGTTAGGATTTCCCGAGGAAATCCCACTCGTGCAAAGAACGTGATCATTGCTTGGGCCACTGCCTTAGTGGTCATGCTGGAAAGGGGAATGGCTTCTGGATACCTCGTAGCATAATTGACTAATACCAATATATAAGTGTATCCCTTGGTGGAAGGTAGGAGGGGGCCTACCAAATCCATACCGACCCGGGAGAAAGGTACGTCGATAACAGGAAGGGGTTGTAGTGGGGCCTTCCTGTGGGGTCCGGGGTCGATCAGTTGGCACCGAGGGCATTGTGCACAATACTTTCTAAGTTGACCATAGATTCCTGGGCAATAAAACCGTCTTTGTAGGTATTCTTCGTTTTTTTCTCTTCCATAGTGCCCCCCCTGGTTGGTTATGTGCTAGGAAGAGGACCTGTATTCGATAGGGTTCGGGAACCACTAATTGTTTCTTTTCAATGTTGTTGGATTTAGGACCCTATATAAGAGGTTATTTTGGATAAGAAAGTAGGGACCCACCTCATTAGTGGATTTGGACTTTGCGGTTCTCCACGCATGACGTAGGGTTGGGTCTTCTCGTTGACACGCCCTAAATGACGGTGGAGACAAGGTGATATTGGCTACCTCTTTCCCTGTACATGTCCCCTGCCCAGAGATCAGCAAATTTAGTTTTGCTTGTCTCTTTTCCCGTCTCGTCAATTTGATGCGATAAGGTTTGTTTTCGATGTAGGTATCATGAAAGGGTGCTTCTATCCACCAGTTAGTATTCAAGGTATGGGATTTAACCTTCTCTAAGAGTTCGGGAAACCTTAGATAATCCGTGACCAGAATACACTCTTCCACCAATCGGTCCATGACTCCCACCGGTAAGAGATCCTGGTTCTCTTCCCATTCTACTCGAACTAGTGCCAATAGGTAATTGTTCTTGTCGCCGTGGATGCAACAGATTGATACCCATTGATTAGTGGGTGGGTCGGAGGTATTTAGTATTTCGGCTCGCATCACTGATTGACTGCAGCCTGAATCTATAAGTGCTAGGACAGCCCGTCCATTTATTTTAATAGTTTGTTTATACTTGAGCGTACCCGTCCCTGTGCACAAGACCCTTCCCCGGGTGACCCCAATTTCCATTGGTTCCCCTCTTTCTCCTTTTCTTGGGAATGATCTGGGTATATGGATTCAAGCTAGCCTGGCTGATGAGGGGTGAAACCCCGAAACCGGTCCCAGGATGCTTGTTTCCGGTCCAGTGAGGACCTGGCTTGGCAGTTCGGTCTGGACTGTTCCCATGAGGAACAGGGTCAAGACTGATTTGCATATGGCTGGGTCCAAACTGGGGTGGCATGGTGAGCAAAAGAACGATGGATTAAACCCAGATCTATGACTGGGGGTGAGTGTTTGACAATGTTCAGCATTCCGCCCATGACTTGTTGTTTTTGCTTTGTCGCCCTAAGTGGGAAGGGTATGCCCAGACGTGGGTCCCGTGCTTCGCATGCCACTGGATTCAAGCTAGCCTGGCTGATGAGGGGTGAAACCCCGAAACCGGTCCCAGGATGCTTGTTTCCAGTCCAGTGAGGACCTGGCTTGGCAGTTCGGTCTGGACTGTTCCCATGAGGAACAGGGTCAAGACTGATTTGCATATGGCTGGGTCCAAACTGGGGTGGCATGGTGAGCAAAAGAACGATGGATTAAACCCAGATCTATGACTGGGGGTGAGTGTTTGACAATGTTCAGCATTCCGTCCGTCACTTGTTGTTTTTGCTTTGTCGCCCTTAGTGGGAAGGGTATGCCCAGACGTGGGTCCCGTGCTTCCCATGCCACTGGATTCAAGCTAGCCTGGCTGATGAGGGGTGAAACTCCGAAACCGGTTACAGGATGCTTGCTTCCGGTCCAGTGAGGACCTGGCTTGGCAGTTCGGTCTGGACTGTTCCCATGAGGAACAGGGTCAAGACTGATTTGCATATGGCTGGGTCCAAACTGGGGTGGCATGGTGAGCAAAAGAATGATGGATTAAACCCAGATCTATGACTGGGGGTGAGTGTTTGACAATGTTCAGCATTCCATTGTCGCCCTAAGTGGGAAGGGTATGCCCAGACGTGGGTCCCGTGCTTCCCATGCCACTGGATTCAAGCTAGCCTGGCTGATGAGGGGTGAAACCCCGAAACCGGTCCCAGGATGCTTGTTTCCGGTCCAGTGAGGACCTGGCTTGGCAGTTCTGTCTGGACTGTTCCCATGAGGAACAGGGTCAAGACTGATTTGCATATGGCTGGGTCCAAACTGGGGTGGCATGGTGAGCAAAAGAACGATGGATTAAACCCAGATCTATGACTGGGGGTGAGTGTTTGACAATGTTCAGCATTCCGTCCATCACTTGTTGTTTTTGCTTTGTCGCCCTAAGTGGGAAGGGTATGCCCAGACGTGGGTCCCGTGCTTCCCATGCCACTGGATTCAAGCTAGCCTGGCTGATGAGGGGTGAAACCCCGAAACCGGTCCCAGGATGCTTGTTTCCAGTCCAGTGAGGACCTGGCTTGGCAGTTCGGTCTGGACTGTTCCCATGAGGAACAGGGTCAAGACTGATTTGCATATGGCTGGGTCCAAACTGGGGTGGCATGGTGAGCAAAAGAACGATGGATTAAACCCAGATCTATGACTGGGGGTGAGTGTTTGACAATGTTCAGCATTCCGTCCATCACTTGTTGTTTTTGCTTTGTCGCCCTAAGTGGGAAGGGTATGCCCAGACGTGGGTCCCGTGCTTCCCATGCCACTGGATTCAAGCTAGCCTGGCTGATGAGGGGTGAAACCCCGAAACCGGTCCCAGGATGCTTGTTTCCGGTCCAGTGAGGACCTGGTTTGGCAGTTCGGTCTGGACTGTTCCCATGAGGAACAGGGTCAAGACTGATTTGCATATGGCTGGGTCCAAACTGGGGTGGCATGGTGAGCAAAAGAACGATGGATTAAACCCAGATCTATGACTGGGGGTGGGTGTTTGACAATGTTCAGCATTCCGTCCATCACTTGTTGTTTTTGCTTTGTCGCCCTAAGTGTGAAGGGTATGCCCAGACGTCGGTCCTGTGCTTCCCATGCCACTGGATTTAAGCTAGCCTGGCTGATGAGGGGTGAAACCCCGAAACCGGTCCCAGGATGCTTGTTTCCGGTCCAGTGAGGACCTGGCTTGGCAGTTCGGTCTGGACTGTTCCCATGAGGAACAGGGTCAAGACTGATTTGCATATGGCTGGGTCCAAACTGGGGTGGCATGGTGAGCAAAGGAACGATGGATTAAACCCAGATCTATGACTGGGGGTGAGTGTTTGACAATGTTCAGCATTCCGTCCATCACTTGTTGTTTTTGCTTTGTCGCCCTAAGTTGGAAGGGTATGCCCAGACGTGGGTCCCGTGCTTCCCATGCCACTGGATTCAAGCTAGCCTGGCTGATGAGGGGTGAAACCCCGAAACCGGTCCCAGGATGCTTGTTTCCGGTCCAGTGAGGACCTGGCTTGGCAGTTCGGTCTGGACTGTTCCCATGAGGAACAGGGTCAAGACTGATTTGCATATGGCTGGGTCCAAACTGGGGTGGCATGGTGAGCAAAAGAACGATGGATTAAACCCAGATCTATGACTGGGGGTGAGTGTTTGACAATGTTCAGCATTCCGTCCATCACTTGTTGTTTTTGCTTTGTCGCCCTAAGTGGGAAGGGTATGCCCAGACGTGGGTCCGGTGCTTCCCATGCCACTGGATTCAAGCTAGCCTGGCTGATGAGGGGTGAAACCCCGAAACCGGTCCCAGGATGCTTGTTTCCGGTCCAGTGAGGACCTGGCTTGGCAGTTCGGTCTGGACTGTTCCCATGAGGAACAGGGTCAAGACTGATTTGCATATGGCTGGGTCCAAACTGGGGTGGCATGGTGAGCAAAAGAACGATGGATTAAACCCAGATCTATGACTGGGGGTGAGTGTTTGACAATGTTCAGCATTCCGTCCATCACTTGTTGTTTTTGCTTTGTCGCCCTAAGTGGGAAGGGTATGCCCAGACGTGGGTCCCGTGCTTCCCATGCCACTGGATTCAAGCTAGCCTGGCTGATGAGAGGTGAAACCCCGAAACCGGTCCCAGGATGCTTGTTTCCGGTCCAGTGAGGACCTGGCTTGGCAGTTCGGTCTGGACTGTTCCCATGAGGAACAGGGTCAAGACTGATTTGCATATGGCTGGGTCCAAACTGGGGTGGCATGGTGAGCAAAAGAACAATGGATTAAACCCAGATCTATGACTGGGGGTGAGTGTTTGACAATGTTCAGCATTCCGTCCATCACTTGTTGCTTTTGCTTTGTCGCCCTAAGTGGGAAGGGTATGCCCAGACGTGGGTCCCGTGCTTCCCATGCCACTGGATTCAAGCTAGCCTGGCTGATGAGGGTTGAAACCCCAAAACCGGTCCCAGGATGCTTGTTTCCGGTCCAGTGAGGACCCGGCTTGGCAGTTCGGTCTGGAGTGAGCAAAAGAACGATGGATTAAACCCAGATCTATGACTGGGGGTGAGTGTTTGACAATGTTCAGCATTCCGTCCATTACTTGTTGTTTTTATATGACCCCACTCCCCACAACTGTAACATTGTGGTTGTTGCATGGGAGGGGCGTCTCCGCTGCAGTTCTGCCCTGACACTTCTGGGTATTTTCCGGTAAAGGACTTATAGGGTACCATAGGTGGTTTGTTTGTTGACTTAAGACTGGGATTCTTAAAATCTACGGATCTATGGTAGGCACAGGCCAAATCTACTGCCATGTCTGTGTTCACATTAGGGTGTTGTCTTATCCAACTCCTGGTGGATAAGGGAAGAGACTCCAGATATTGTTCCAGTATTACTGCTTTAATTACATCCTCCCTCTCCGTTCCTGGGGGTCCTAGCCATTTTAACCCGAGGTCCTTAACTTTAAAATAGAAGGTCCGGGGATCCTCAGCCTGTCCCCACTTGATTTTCCGAAATCTCAATCTATAATATTCGGAATCGTGGCCCACTCTTTCTAGTATGTTTCTTTTAATTTCTTTATAGGGTGTTGTGCCTCCCGGGTTAGCGGCTTGGTAGGCTGTTTGTAGAATGCCGGTTAAAAGTGGTGCGATATATTGTCCCCAGCGTTCTTCTGGCCATTGGGCAGAGGAAGCCACACGCTCGAAGTTCGTGAAGAACGCGTCTGGATCTTCCCCGTCCTGGAATTTTTGGAGGACCGAACTAGGGACATTGGGGTGTACCTTACTCGCCGCTATGGTGTCCGTCAATTTCTGTAGGGCCGTTTCGTGCACTAATTGGTTATTGGCCATGATGGTAACTTAGCTCTTTAGTGCACTCTGTAAGGCTTCCCGATCTTCCTTGGCCTCCCTCTGGTCTGCCTCCCATACTAATTGGAGGTGTCTTTGTCCCTCAGCTAGTTGCTGGATCATGTCCTCTAGGGTAGGCTTCTCCCCCATTATTTCTGGTCTCCTTCGTATCACCTTTTAATTAATATCCCACTTCTGACACCATTGTTACAGTGGGTAGGTGATAGAAGGACTCCAAGACTCAGGTAAGTGATAAGGTGTATTAATTTAAAGGTTCTTACAGGTGTCACAGTATCTCGGTGTTCTCTTAGTCCGTATTCTTTCTTTGTCCTTCTCACAGCTCCCTGTTTGACTGGCAGAGGTCCTCTGACGCGTCTCCCGACGTACCGGAAAAGAATGAAAGGGAAGGTAAGTCGGAGTAGATATTTATAGGGAGCGTATGAATGACAGGTAAAAAGGAGAGAGAGAGAGAGAGAGAGTGTAACCCGGGTGCGTATGTGGACAGGAATGAATGTTAGATCGTGATGATAGTCACCCTCAGTGGTGATTCAGAGCCGTGTCAATGCGTAATGTCTCTGTATTGTTATGACAGACAATAGAGCTGTTCTTCTACTTTAGTTACTCTTTTGTTCCTCACCTCCCTACCCCGTTGCCACTGCTCCCATCTCCAACCCCTTCCCCCACCTCTACCCTCTCCCCTCCTGCCACCCTTTTCCCGTTTGAACAACTGGCTATCCCTCAGAAGGGACCATACCTTGGTGAGCCACGCCCCTCCTGGGACGTGGCGGATTCTAAGTGTGTCCTCCCTCGGTTCCTGGTTCCTCAGGCCTCCCGCTGTCTTCACGCCGTCAGGATTCTCCGTTTTCGCCCTGGGCTTCTCCTGGTCGTTCCTCTCTGTATCCGGGGTTCCGATCAGTTGCAAGTCTCCCGTTCGTCTTCTCTTTTTGAGGTCCCTCGAACCCAGAAATCCGGGTGCGCGTCACTGACGCCGGCCCCCGGTCGCCATGGCAATGAGAGGCGCTGTTCGCGCGGCCGCGCGAACAGCACCATTCCGTTGCGGGAGCCGCGTCGCCGGACAACCGGCTACAGCTGTCTTTTGCATGGCAGGATTGAAGGGGGGTTTCAACCTCCACTTGGAGTGTCTTAGGTCTGGTGCGTTGGTTTATGCGAGCTGGGAATTGCATGCACCATCAAGTAGCCCTTTCAATGTTGTTTCTTCACAATCAAGCCAACCTCTGTGTGCTCAGGGTGAGGTCACAGAAAAGAGGGGACGTCCCTCAACACACACACTCCCGATGATGGTAGGTGCTTGGGCTGGCAGTCTGCAGTTCCTCGTCAATGAGTATCAGCCAGGAAGGGGGGTTCTCCATCTGTGATCCTCTGGCAGGTATGGCCTGAGATTGCGAGGGGGGTTTCCACAAAATTCACGTCCCCTCAGGCCAAGTTTCACTACGGATGCCAGAGGGGTTGCATCGCTGGGTGCCATATTTCTGGGGGTCCCCTGGGGGGGCCACAAGGACTCCAAGCATCCCCAGGGAACCCCTGGCACATGTGCTCGACTATTTAGTTGTTTGTTACTAGTGTGTGTGTGTGTGTCTAAATATTTAGGTACCATCTGTGCTTTATTGTCCCTATACTTCCCAGGGATCACCACTCAGAGCCAGGGGGGGGGGGGTCCGGGACCCTATCAATCACCCCCTCCCCCGCTCACCTGCAGACACTCTGGTGCTCCAGGGTAGTAAGACAGCAGTGGGGGAGGGGGACAGAGTGAAGGGTTGACCCGATGTGATCTACCCTGCTCAGGTCATCTTCGATGGTGCACCACCCACTATGCAGGTTCCCAGTAGGCCCAAAAATAGGCCTCTTCGTTGTAGGCCACAGAGCCAGGAGATGTTTCTCCACTGCAATTCAGCGGAAATACTACACGTCTACACAGTCTGCCTCAGAGCAACCGCCAGGGTGCTTGGTGTCAGCTGCTCAGGGGGAGGCAGCAAGCATCGGCCACGACCCCGGGTGGTCTCCCTGCTGCTGCATTGTAGGTTAGCGCGTCACCTTCGTATTGTGCCCCCTTCACGGGGGCAATGCGCCCTGTGAAGATCAGCTGCTGCCTCAGGTCAGGATGCCGGGCCGGCCAGGGCTATCCCTCCTCCACCCAGCAGTACCCTGCAAGGCAATCCCCTGATGCAGACTGTTCTGCAGTCACTGCTGGTATCATTGGCGTTGGCAGCTCACAGCAGTGAGTGGGACCTGGCTGCCATTTTGTGCGGTCTCGATAGTGCCGAATTGGACCTGATTTTTTTCCTCTCGCCTTGGCTCTCTAAATCATGGTCCTGGGGAGTTGCCATCGGCAGCCGTTGTGTATGGCTCTCAGGGCTTGAAACGCGGACCCTCTTGGCCAGTTATGGGGGACAGGGTGAGGCCGGATAGGGGTCGCTAGCGGTAGCACTGTGGAATGTTGCCTACTCAATCGCTGTTAGGCTATGCCCCGGTAAACTAAATTGACTGGTGATTGCTAACCCTGGGCAATGTTTAATTTCTGGATCACAGATATTTCTTTTGATGATATGTAATGTTCTTCTTGAATGCATAGTTTTAATGATGGTAATTTGTCTGAATTTATTTTGTCGCCTTCGGCAACCCTTGGTAATTATGTTCCTTTATAACTTGGTCTGCAAATTGTCTACAGGACTTTGAGCTTAAGTTTGTAATAACCGCCTTCTCTTTATTCCTGACTGGAGTTTTCCTTCCATGGCCACATTGGTCATGATGCATAACAATTGGGTTGTATTGAAATTGTGTTAATGGCTCTACCACACCCTCTTGCAGGGTCCAAATGTCCATTGGCTTCGATGAGCATTGATTCCTGGAAAGGATGAAAATGCTACAGCACCAGCAAAACTCTAAGATGTCTGCTCTTCCAAATTAGATCTCCCAGCTTGAAGCCCAGTGAGAAAAAATCTTTGCTGGTAAGGAATAGGAAGATTGGTGAAGTAATTCAGGATCATGATCAGTTTGGAGAAAGCAGTTCTGACCATCACAAAGAGTGGGAAAAATCTCCAGAATGCAACTTGGCTTTGGTTCGCTTCTACCGCTCTGGTGATGTTGCCCTCCAGATGATCTATTGCATCATGATAAATTTGAACTCCTAGGTACCTGAACTTTCAGGATGGCCAGCATACCACCTCTCCAAAGTCTAGTCAAACTTCAATAGCATTGGGAAGGAGATTTAGCAGGCATGATTTCTGCCATTTGACTTTCAGCCCAGAAGACCTGGCAATAGCACTGAGAATGGAGACGATTTTGGACTGATCTATCGCTATGTTGTGGATATAGAGCAGCACATTGTCGGCATGGAGGGAGACAGAATGGGTTCTTTTGCAAAAGGGATGCCCCATCAAAACCCCCTAGAAGCAAACTAATTTCTACTGGCTCCATCGCAAGGAGAAAAAGGCGGGAGGACAGCAGACAGACTTCTTTGGTACCCCTAAGGATGACTGTTGTGTCTGAGACAAGGTTCCCTGTCCGCACCTGTGCCATTGGTGCAGTGTAAAGAAGTTAGATCTTTCGTAATATGCACTTGCCTAGCCTGTACCTTTCAAGCAGCAGGAAAATGTAAGTCCATTCTAGAGAGTCAAATGCTTTTTTTTTCAAGGTCCAGGACCATGCAGGTCACCCGGGGCAGACTCCATGATCCTGAAGAACCTGCAAATGTTTTGCGACATGCTGCTTCCATGCACAAATCAGTTTTTGTCTGGGTTCAACAGCTGAGGGATCAATAGCAATAGGTGCTCTCCTAGCATCTTTCTTAATATTTTATAGTCCGTGTTAAAAATCATTAGCAATCTGTTCGAGGAAATGTTGTTAGCCTCTCTGCCCAGTTTTGGTATGGATTTAAGTTGGGCTCCACTAAGAGATGAAGCGAGGCACCCATCTACTGTGGCTGCCTCATACAGCTGTTCCAATTGGGGAGAAAGGTCAGAGAATGCCCAGAGAAACACCAATGAAAGGCCATCAGGGCCAGGGGTCTTTTTGGTAGCCAGAGAACATATCGCTTCTTTCATTTCCATGGATGATATAGGGAGGTCTAACTCTAGGCGCTGTTGTGGGGGGATCTGGTCAGAGAAAGGTTAGCTAAGAAAGCCACTATGCTGGGACCCAGTCTGGGTTGCGCCATATAGTTTCTCATAATGGTGGGTAGGAGGAGTATGATTTCTAACTCCGTGTGCGCGGATGCATAATGAGTGAGTTGGATATAAGAGATGAAGAAGCGGGATTGGTCCTGCCTGATCTGCCAAGTGAAAAGAATGCTATGCCTCTCCTCATCTGTGTGGGTTCTTACTGCATGTGTGGTGTAGTTGATATGGTGAAGCCACGCAAACAAGACAGAAAGTTGTGTTTGTGCTACCAGAAAAGTTTGTTTGTAGCTAACATTGTTCACGCCTTTCCCTTCTAAGCAAAGCAGAGAGTCTTTGCTTGTTTTTAGTTTGACGTCTAGCAGTTAGTGGGTGCCCCACTACCATGTTGATTCTAAGCCCTCTGATCATGACCTTAAATACATTATACTCTGTTGTGCAGGTAAAGGCTGTGTTGTGCAACAGACAGAGACCTTGCAGCAAAGAGTGAAGTGAACAGCTGAATAATCCAGCAGTGAGGGCTGGAGTTTCCTCTTTGGCATCGGAGGATGAAGTGTAGTTCAAGAGAATCCTGCAATTAGAGGATTATGGTTAAGAGACACTCTGACCCAGGTAGTTGACTTGAGTAAATCAGGAATTTATGGAGCTTGAGCATAAAATCTGTTCAAGTAGCATGTTGAGATTGTGCAGAGTGGAATAATACTTTAGACTCCAATTCCTATGAGGCGGTGCCACCACCAGATGTCCACTAGGGACCAATGAGCAAGCCAATGGACCAGATGCTTGGTGTTGTTGTGTGTGTTGCTGACGCTTCTAGATGAAGAAGAAGTGACCTGTCTAGGGAGACATCAGACACAGGTAAAATCTAAACGAGTATCCAAGGAGTGCCAACCTATTGTGTAAGGACATTGGATATGTGGGCAGGAAAGGTGGGCGGCTCAGGCTTTCGGCATAGAGGTTACCTATGACGATCCATTTGCCGTACAGAGTTCCTTCTGTTAAGGTGTACCTACCCTCCTTTTCCAGGACGGTTGGAATAGGACCCCAGCCTTAATCCAAATTAATAAAACCTGGGAAAAGACAGATAAGAGAAAATCTTACCCCGCCAACGCTTCTGAGGCACATTACCTGTAAGTCAGCAATATGCGATTCCTGAAAAAAGTTCTACGTGCATCCCTCTGCGTTTGTAATAAGAATATGGCACACTGCTTACTAGTGATAGCGGGTCCAGTCCTTATAAATTACTTATACTTGGACACGCCGGAGGTCGGTGAACCTTTTGACTGGGTTGAGTTCTCCTCATCCAAAGAATTTTCGGATCCCTCAAATCAATAATCAATAATCATTTATTATCAATAACCAATACTCAATTAGTAATCAACCAACAATTTAGGAATCAATAGTAATCAGTAATTGACACACAATGACCTTTCAGTCATGAATAACCACACCTGTTTATTAAAAGTTAATGAGTTTATTTCCCTATATTAACAAAGCTAACACAATGTAAGTAAGTCTTAAAATCAAATGATACACATATACGAACATTACTAGCTGTCCATAGCGATGGAAGAAACGCAATCTACGCAAAATTTGGATTATAATGCACTCAGTTATAGCAATGCAAATCACTAATAAGAGTAACTGAATTTGACTAATTGCATACATCGGTCAGCATAACAAGATTTCAATTCAGCACGGTGCATCAAGTGAATACCTCAACTAACCTCTGATTAGCATTGGCATGTGGGGCTTCATGCAAAATGAATTTAATCAACACAAATTTAGAAGACTTCTAGCTTAGGTTCTGTCAAAATAAGCAGTTGGTACCTTAGAAGGAAAATACAATGAATAATACATTTATCCTTTCATAATTACCAAATACAATCAGCACCCAAGGTAAGTCTTCGTCCTTCAGGTACCGGTTCGATCAGCATGGGGCAGACTTCAAAGGGGCAAAGTTTAAGGCAAGTTTTCCTTGCAGCAGCAAGGAAATGGGGGGGAAAAAAGTTATGGAATGGGCAAGGCAAAGTAAAGTTAAAGTTAAACCCTCTAGGTTAAGAATTCTTTAAAGTCTCTCTGTCTCTGGGATAGAGGAAAAGCATCAAAGTGTCATCAAAATGGCTTCTCAAAACTGGCTTCAAGATGGCATCAAAGAAAATGGCTGGCTTCTCTTTGTCCGGTGGGTTTAAGTAAGAAAACGTTCCAAATTCTTCAGGTTCTTCCATTGGAGGGTCCATGGGGTGGTTTCTCTTTAACCAATGAATAGTGTCCTTCTCTTAATGTTCACCTACACATAAGGTGTCCTTGGAGTTTTGGAACACAAGTAGCAACAAGGTTGCCAATTAATTCTGCATCAGTGTCTTTATTGTCTGCACCTACAGAAGCTGACCTTGCTTCAAAGGGGATGAAACTTGCCTAGCACACAACTTTTGAGATAAGTGTATTAGTCATTCTACTGGAAAAATACAGCTTTTAAAGGTTTAAAACATGTCTTTGTTATACAAGTGAAAACTACGCAGTTAAAACTGAGACCAGGCGACTAGGCCAAAGCCTCTGCTAAATTTAAGCTAAGCATATAACAGTTTTAACGAGAAAATCATAGAATATAACTGCAATTATGAAAAATTGATACATTGGTCAGTTTTCATGATTAATTAAGCTTGTTTATAATAATGGCGAACTACTTTGTGGGCACATTTTTTCTACATACATTATTTTTCTTTGCTAAAATCACATTGTCTTATATGGTTTTGTTACATGATATATGAATATTTGTTAGTCTTTCTTTTTTCTGCTTCATCAATCCCTCCTCTGATGACTAATTATGTCATCACATTAAATTTTCCACCACAAATTTTATTTCATTAAAATTCTGTTTTAGTAATTTGGCATTTCAGTCATCTCCCTTTTCCTCTTCACTCCCTTTGATTTTTCCCTGTATAGTTTTACCATTTCTTTCTGTTCTTTCTTTTCAATTCTTCTCTTATTTCTTGATTTCAGTATTTTAATAGCTTTCCATATTCCCCAAATACCTATTAAGCAAATTAGTATTATTAATCCCTTTTACTATTTTCAGTAATATACCGTTCCAAATGTTGCTGAGCCAATTTCCCACGGAAGCAAATCCTTTTCCAACCTTTTCCCATACTCCTGGTTCTTTCAATTCTTTCAAATCTGTACTATTGTTAGTTAAATTTGCAAGCATATTTCAATTTTTTTTACTGTTGTCTGGTATATAAGAGCAACAGTGACATGCACTAAGCATTTTGCAAACGCCGCCATTCTTTGCTAAAAGAATGTCTAAAGCAAGCCGATTTTGAAGAGTCATAGCTCTTTCTGCAGCAAGTTCAGTATCCATCAGGATCATTGCTCCTGAGAATTTTGTCAGCATGTTATCCACAATAGTAGACAACTTTCGTATTTTGATTGAATTCAATATAACTCCTACTGAAGGAATTATTGCTCCAAATATGTCTCCTACCACACCAGAAGCTGTCTCCCTTTTCTGAATTCAGACAGCTTTGGAATTTTTTTTAAGTCGTCTAGTTGATAAATCTTTGGAAATACTATTCTCAAATAACATCTCCCATACCATCCTTTTGGAAGACGATAATAGGCATTGAGTCCACAAATATAGTATACTCCTGGAGTAGCTGGATCTAGGCCATTTAACATGAACGTCCTGTTCCTACAAAGATTGTGTCATAATATGATTTAGGTCTACATTTACAAAGTTTCCCTATGTGTATTGCATCTAAAGCTAGTTCCCCTTGTGTCTTTATTGCAGCAAAAGCATAGTTGTCTACAGATGTCCTTTTGTGTAATTATTTTTCTAATTTTTCCTTTACCATTTTCCTTCTATCTTCAGTGTGATCTAAAAAGCTTTTCTCTACTGGTGAAAGCAAGCATGTAAGATTTTCTTTATGAGCATGAACTGTAGAAAAAGGTGATAATGGTTCAAAGAAACCTCTAACTAATTTTATATAATAATCTCTTGCTACTTTACTCAAGTACTCAATTATGGGGACATATGAAAATACGACATCATGATTGGAATAGAAGTATTGAATATACTCCTGGCCATAAAATCTGGTAAGTAACAAACTACATGTTATTCCATACGTAAGAGGCATGCTATGATATGTCACCCCTTCTATTACTAAGGTAGATATTTGTGTACATACATAACAATCTTTCGCGTCCATTGTCTCAACATACTCATTCAGCAAACTATAGAAAACATTAGATGAGAGTTCTTTCTTGTCATGTAAATATTTTTCGTCTTGTTCGAGTTAATTCAGTAGTAGTTTTAAAAGTAGAAGCATCATTCGTTTCTCTTTCATTCCCTCCATGCATTCCAAGAATTATTGCCATAGTTATTAGTACACATGCAATTATTAGACCTATACACATGTATTTACAATATTTCATTTTATGTCCTTATGTAGTATTGCCTGTCATGATCTATAGAGAATCAGAAAGTTGAAGATAGTTTATCAAATCAAATTTGCAGATATATATATATATATCTATATAGGATCAACGAGGTCAAAGTTCACATGGTTTTCTTTAGCAGCTTAGTCTCTTATCTGTTTAGCAGCTTTGTCTCAAAATCGGTTTCAAAAGTCAATCAGGTTATCAATGTCTTATTCGGTAATGTTTATGAAATGTTCACTTTTCAGGTACCAAAGTGTCGTTCTGCTTCTTCGTTTTCAAGACTAAGAGATAGAAATTCGTCTGACCAATCGTTAGGGGCTGTGTATGCCCATTCTGGACCAGAATATCTTCTGCTCGCTATTCTTTTCCTTTTCAATTTTGCATCTCCTTTCGATTCCCTTTCGCTTATGTCTTGTTCTTTAGCTGTGTCGTTTTCTTCATTCAGTGTTGTTACAATAGACACTTCTTTTCTTTTCTCCTTCAATTTTGGCCATTTGTTTTCGTTTAATGTCTCTTTAGCCGTTGATTTCACTGGTAATATGCTTTGTTTTTGTTTCGCGTTGCTTTCACCTGATGGACCTGCAACCGGTTCTGGAAGAATTTGAACAATTTCACTTTGCTCTGTCTTCTCTCCTTCCCCTACGAGGTCAATCAGGTTTTCTCCTTCTTTTCCCGAATCGTCTGCTTCTGGGAAAGCCCTCCTCTTATTAGGCTCTCCTGCTTCTTCACCTGAGGTAGGATCTTTGTCACCTCAAGAGGCTTCTTCTCTGTTGTCCTCAAAAGGATCGACTTCGTCTTCCTCAGAGAATATTTCTTCTGTTTCAATTTCTTCTTGTTTGCTTTCAGGCTCTCTTCGTTCTGTCTCAGTGCCTGGTACTTTCCTGTTAGTTGTTGGTAATTTCAGTGCTTCAATTTCCTCTTCTGTGGGACACGTCACCCTTTTCGTGTGACTGGCGTGAATCCATTTGGGAACTCCCGCACACTTCACAGCGGTGGTAGTTGTCAGAATCACTTGAAAAGGTCCTTTCCAACGGGGTTCCAAACACGACTTCCTCACGTGCTTCTTTATCACCACCCAGTCACCTGCTTTCAGGGTGTGTCCTGGACCTTGGATCGGTGGTAAGGTGGTTGCCTCCACCTGGTGAGAAAAAGAGCGGACCACATCAGCCAGACCTTTGCAGTAGTCCAATACCATATCATCTGTAATATTTACAAGAGCATTCACAGGAACTGATGAAAGTCTCATGGCTCTGCCCATGAGTATTTCATGCAGTGATAGTCCAGTTTTTCTATCAGGTGTATTTCTCATTGACATTAACACCAAGGGCAACGCGTCAGGCCATTTCAAGTTTGTGGATGCGCATATTTTCGCCATTCTTGATTTCAGCATGCCATTCATTTGCTCCACTAGTCCTGATGCTTCAGGGCGGTAGTTACAATGCAATTTTTGTTCAATGTTCAGTGCTGCACATAGTAATTTGATTACTTTGTTATTGAAGTGACTTCCCCTATCTGATTCTAAAGAGATCGGGAATCCGAAACGTGGTATTAGTTCTCTCAAGAATAGTTTTGCAACTGTGAGACTGTCATTTCTGCGTGTACGGTATGCTTCAATCCAATGACTAAAAATACACACAATCACCAACACATATTTCAAGCCTGCATGCATAGGCATCTCAATGAAATCCATTTGCATCCTGCTGAATGACCCACCTGCTCTTCCAATGTGGCTCAAATTTACTACTGTTCCCTTCTCTGCGTTAATTTGTTGGCAAATGACGCAACAATGGCAAACTGCTTCAGCAGCTTGGCGGAATTTGGGATTAAACCAATCAATTTTGAATAATCTAATCATGGCATCTCTTCCAATGTGTGCTTGTCCATGGTATAACCTAGCTATTTGCGTCAAAAGACTATCTGGCAAAACTAATCTCCCTTCACTTGAAACCCACAAATCATCTGGCTTTTTTACGCATTGTAATTTACTCCATGAGAGTTTTTCATCCTTACTAACATTATTTTGTAGGAATTTCAATTCTTCTATTGTGTCTACAACTTTTAGAGCAAAGGCTTCACTTGGTTCAAGTTCTGGCTCACTTATCAAATTCCATTAGTCTCTGAGCAATATACAGTTCAATGCGCAAAACCTTGCAACTTGATCTGCATATCCATTTCCCAAAGAAATGAAGTCTTGTGATTTCGAGTGTGCACTGCATTTTACCACTGCTACTTCTCCTGGTAACTGGATAGCATGTAACAATTCTCTTATTCTTTCACCATTTTTCACTGGTGATCCTGAAGAGGTCATAAAGCCTCATTGTGACCGCAATTGTCCAAAATCATGCACTATTCCAAATCCGTACTGACTGTCAGTGTAAATGGTGACTTTCATTAATGCGGAAAGTTGGCAAGCTCTAGTAAGGGCTACTAGTTCCGTAACTTGTGCAGAGTAAACTCCTTGAAGCCAAGATGCTTCTAGAACACAAGTTATTGTACATACAGCGTATCCTGCTTTCAATATTCCTAGTGCATCTCTTAAACATGAACCATCAACAAAAATAATCTGATCATTTTCTTCCAATCGAGTATCTTTGATATCAGGTCTTGGCTTAGTACAAAATTCAGACACTTGAAGACAGTCATGCTTGATATCATCGGCGTTTTCAATTACAACATTTTCACTGGGAAACAAAGTTGCTGGATTTAATGTAGCGCATCTTTTTAACTGCACATTAGGTGATCCCAAAATTATTGTCTCGTACCTTGTAAGCCTAGCACCAGTCATGTGCTGTGTTCGGGAACGTGTCAATAGTATTTCGACTGAGTGAGGGACCAGAACTGTTAAAGGATGTCCCATCACTATTCCTTCACTTTGATTCAGGCTCATACCAACTGCTGCCACAGCACGCAAGCATCCTGGTAAGGCTGCTGCGACTGGATCCAAAGTAGCTGAAAAATATGCTACGGGTCTGTTTACGCCACCATGGGCTTGAGTCAAGACAGACAAGGAACATGCATCACGTTCATGACAAAACAATGTGAAAGGCTTTGTGTAATCAGGAATACCTAAAGCTGGAGCTCTGCACATGCATTCCTTTAATTCAATAAAGGCATACATTTCATCTCTTTTCAACATTATTTCATCCTGCGCATCTTTCTGGGTCAGTTTCAGTGAAGGTTTGGCTAGAGTTGAGAAATTGGGAATCCATTGGCAACAGTAGCCCACCATTCCCAAAAACTTTCTTACCTCTTTTCTTGTTTTGTTTTGGGTGGACTCATTTGAAGTACACTCGTTATTCTTTCTTTCATTATTTTTCTCGACCCTTTTTCTATTTGGTGACCCAAATATTTCACTTTCTTTTGGCAGAATTGCAATTTTGAAGGAGACACTTTGGGGGTCATTCTGACCTCGGCGGTAAAAGGGCCTTACCGCCGGTCATAACTCCGCCATACTACCGCCGCGGCCGCGGTAAACCGCCACGGTCATTCTGACCACCAACTGTGAATCCGCCAAAAACCCGACATCCAAGGAAGGCCGCCTCATCAGCGGGCCGCGGAAAACTGGAGATGACCAAACCTCCACCGCCACGCCAACACAAACACGCCCATGCCATTCTGATCCACGAATCCACGCGGCGGTCTTTCAACCGCGGTATTCCATTGGCGGTACACACCGCCACGCTCAAAATACACACACAGCTCCAAAACACAGCCACATTGGACAATTTGAAATACACACACCTGACACACATACAAACAACACTCCCACACATCCATTCAACTATAAAACACACACCCACATCACCCACAAACCCCTACGACCGAAGATCAGAGACGAAGGAGAGAGAGACACATAACAGAATAGAGAGCTACATCACACAGAGGCACACTACACCATCACACACACCACATAGAAGCACAAAGCACCACACACCAACACACTCTTCACCATATACACCACCCCACACCTCATCCACCCCACCCCATGGCACCCCAAAGGCACCCACGCTTTTCGGACCAAGAACTCCGGGTCATGGTGGAGGAAATCATAAGAGTCGAACCCCAGCTCTTCGGCTCACAGGTGCAGCACACCACTATAGCCAGGAAGGCGGAGCTATGGCAGCGGATCATGGACAGGGTAAACGCAGTGGGACAGCATCCCAGAAATCGAGACGACATCTGCAAACGCTGGAACGACTTACGGGGAAAGGTGCGCTCGATGGTCTCGCGACACAACATCGCAGTGCAGAAGACTGGCGGGGGACCCCCACCCACTCCACCCGAATTCACAGCATGGGAGCAAGAGGTACTAAACATCCTGCATCCTGATGGCCTCGCTGGAGTACACAGAGGAATGGACTCTGGTAAGTACAATCTCAACTACTTCACCCCCCCCCCAGCATGCCAACCCCCACCACCACCCTCACCCCCAACCCTCCATCACACATCCTCCCTGAGAATGTCTCTCCAGCACAACCCACCCAACACCAACTAGGACAGGTCAATCAGCGGTGTGTCTGCCACTACAGGGCACCCAGGCTAACCCACCACCCCAACAACAACAGGGACCTGGGGGCAGTGGTAGTGGGCACACCGTCCAGGGGACAGAGGCCGGGGGAAACAGGGCAACTCGGAGGGCTGCTGTGCGACAGGGGGGGGAGGAGAGGCCCAGGGAACCCACTCTCCAAGAGGCCCTCACCACCATCATGGCAGCCTACCACCACTCCCAAGAGACGATGGCGACGGTACTGGCCA
This sequence comes from Pleurodeles waltl, assembly GCF_031143425.1. Taxonomy (NCBI): domain Eukaryota; kingdom Metazoa; phylum Chordata; class Amphibia; order Caudata; family Salamandridae; genus Pleurodeles; species Pleurodeles waltl. The sequence continues at coordinate 894,104,937 of NC_090449.1, read as the reverse complement.
GGTTCCAGGAGATCCAGGCACAGCAGGAGGAACGCTACATGGGGTTCACCAATCATCTCACCAACATCTCTACCGCTATGGGGAGCATAGTCCAGGCCCTCAACCGGATAGAAGACACGTTGCGGGACCATGTGCCACCACACAGGGCCCCTGTCACTAGCCCGGACCAGGAACAGCCTACCACCTCCGCCGGCGCTAGTGGACAGGAGGCCCCACCACAACGACAGGCCACCAGAACCCCACCTCCTGCTGAAGAGCAACCACCCCGCAAGAGGAGCCTGAGATCCAAAAAAAAGACAGAGTAGGATGTCAAGACCCCCGCCAGCATGAGATACCCCCGGAAGTCATCCCACTGTCCCACATTGCCACCCTGTCCAACCTTGAACTGCCCCTGCTCCATCCTTCCACAGGCATATGGACAATGCACCTGTGAGACTGAGAACTGGACTCTGCCATGGACATTACTCCACCCCCACCCATCACCGTGTTAATATCATGTACCATTATCTAGCACCAAAAATAAATCACTCAATGCACTGAAATCAATCAGGAGTCAGGCTGTATTATTTACAAATGTATAACACATTACAGATCAATTATGTTCTGTTAACTTTGTGCTGAACACATACCGAGATCAATAAGCATTAGTCCATGGGCTAACCAAGCAGAAGTCACGCAGTGGGTCATACAGCACTGAAAAGGGAAGGGAAAATCAAACATCAGTTTGAAAGAACTGGGGGTTCATAGACAAAGTTGAGAAGCTGGAGACTTTCAGGAAAAGTAAAATGGCGTGTGTGATTCTTACCTGTGTGCTACTGAAAATACTGTTGGATAACTCTGTCCCTGTTGTCTGTGTCGTCCTCTGAGTCTTCCTCCTCTTCACTCTCCACAGGCTCCACAGCTGCTTCAACACCACCATCTGGACCATCCTCCTGCAGGAAAGGCACCTGACGTCGCAATACCAGATTGTGAAGCATACAGCAGGCCACGATGATCTGGCACACCTTCTTTGGTGAGTACATCAGGGATCCCCCTGTCATATGCAGGCACCTAAACCTGGCCTTCAGGAGGCCAAAGGTCCTTTCTATGATCCTCCTAGTTCGCCCATGGGCCTCATTGTACCGTTCCTCAGCCCTGGTCCGGGGATTCCTCACTGGGGTCAATAGCCAAGGCAGGTTGGGGTAACCAGAGTCACCTATTAGCCACACACGTTGTCTCTGTAGCTGTTCCATCACATAAGGGATGCTGCTATTACGCATCACATACGCGTCATGCACTGAACCAGGGAACATGGCATTCACATGGGAGATGTACTGGTCAGCCAAACAGACCACCTGGACGTTCATAGAATGGTAACTTTTCCTGTTTCTGTACACCTGCTCATCGTCTTTTGGGGGTACTAAAGCCACATGGGTCCCATCAATGGCACCAATTATGTTGGGAATATGTCCAAGGGCATAAAAATCACCCTTCACAGTGGGCAAATCAACCTCCTCAGGGAATATAATGTAACTCCGCATGTGTTTCGTCAGGGCAGACAACACTCTAGACAGAACTTTTGAAAACATTGGCTGAGACATTCCAGATGACATGGCCACTGTTGTCTGGAATGAGCCACTTGCAAGAAAATGGAGGACTGACAGCACCTGCACCAGAGGGGGAATTCCTGTGGGTTGGCGGATGGGGGACATCAGGGCTGGCTCCAGCTGGGCACACAGTTCATGGATAGTGGCACGGTCAAGTCGGTATCGTAGTATGATGTGGCGTTCTTCCATTGTCGACAGGTCCACCAGCGGTCGGTACACGCAAGGATTCATCCTTCTCCTCGCAAGTCCCAGCGGACGGTGCCTAGGAATGACAACATGGAGCACAGAGTCAAGCTAATCACTGGTACGTTCACCACAGCTTGCATAGCACACGGTTATCTATGTATTGAAAGGCGTGTATGTGTGGCAATGCAAGGCCTAGGCCTGTGTGTCGCAGTAGAAATTATGCCATGTGGGCCCTTGAAATGGCGGCTGCCTGACCTGTGAAGTGGGACAATGGGATGTGAGGTCACTGCGCTGGCTGAGCACACGGTGGCGGTAGGCGCTCGAAGACCACTATACGGAGCCGCATTGGATAACATTGAAGCCTATGGGTTTCAGGAGCCAATGACGATGTGCGCCGGCGGTCGCGGTACTCACCGCCGCGGTACGCACCGCCGCGGGCGTGACCGCCATTTTCTATCTGCTTAATCACTCGAGACCTGATCATCCACAGGAGAGGACCTATACTGCAAGTGCTGCTGTGAACTCGGTCTGGAAGAGACAATGGCTGCTGTGACTGGGGAAAGGGCCCCTGCCTTCACGTCTGAAGAGTTGGAGAAGCTCGTGGATGGGGTCCTCCCCCAGTATGCGTTACTCTACGGTCCTCCAGACCAACAGGTGAGTACACCAGGTGCACATGGAATGGGCGATGCCTGTGTGGAGTGGGGTGGATGTAAGTTGGTGGGGTGGGGGGCGAATGAGGAGTGCAACGCACGACAGATGAGAGCATGTGCTATATTGCAAGGTTGGGGAGGGGGGGGGCAATCACATCTAACATGCAGTAAGTAGATTAATGTTTCCTTCCCACCCTGTACATGTCACATAGGTCAGCGCCCATCAGAAAGTCGAGATTTGGCGTGCCATCGCCAAGGAAGTCCGGGCCCTGGGGGTCCACGTCAGACGGGGCACCCACTGCCGCAAGAGGTGGGAGGACATCCGCCGCGGAACCAGGAAGACCGCCGAGTCACTGCTGGGGATGGCCTCCCAACCTAGGAGGGGTGCCAGTCGTACCCTGACCCCCCTGATGTCCCGGATCCTGGCGGTGGCCTACCCTGATTTGGATGGGCGCTTGAGAGCATCACAGCAGACACAAGGGGGTGAGTATCAGCACATTCTGCTATCTTTCTGCGCAGTGGAGGCGTCTGGGTGGGGGAGGAGGGTTGTGGGTGACATTAGGCCAGGGCGCTTTCTGTAGTGTAGTCCTCTCCCTTAGGCATGGCCCTGTGCTCCTGGCCCCCACCTCTGTAGGGTGACAAGTACAGCTATTGATGGTCCAGCCTCACACATGTGCGCGTCTGTCGTCTCTTGACCTGTTGTCCTAGTCAGAAGTACTGAGTAGTGTACCCCGAATGCGCGGCTTAGTGCATGCGGCTCCTGTGTCTGTCCTCTCCGCCAACGGTGTTGACATTGCATGCACTCAACCAGGTCTTCTTTTTCTCCCCCCACCCTTCTTCTTCATCTTCTTGTGCATGTGTGCTTTAGCATCATCAGGCGGAGGAGATTTGGCATCGGAGCACGAGGGAGCTGCAAGCCACAAGGCCCCGGTGGGCCCAGGAACAGACACCGAGGGCACCAGTGATCCGGAGGGCGAGGGGAGCACCACAACGGGGACCGGTGGTGACACCAGCGATAGCGACACGTCCTCGGATGGGAGCTCCCTAGCGGTGGCGGCAACATCCGTGCCCCCGCCTCTACAGGTACAGCCGCCACCCAGCGCACCAGCCCCGCCCTCCCTGCAGCCCCTCAGCCTACGCTCCGTGCCCGCTCGCCCAGGAAGGCAGGCGTCTCCTTCGCCCCAGGCACCTCAGCTCCTGCCCCTGTCACCCCTGCTGCCCTCAGTGCGGAGCTCATTGACCTTGTGAGGACGCTCATTGTTGGGCAGACTACCCTTTTGAATGCCATCCAGGGGGTAGAAAGGGAGGTGCATCGGAGCAATGCCTACCTGGAGGGCATTCATTCGGGTCACCCTGCCCATCAACAATCGTTCACTGCTCTGGCCTCAGCACTGACGGCAGCCATTGTCCCTGTTTCCAGCCTCCCTCTTCTGACTGCCTCCACCCTGTCTCTGTCTCCTGTTCCTCAGCCTATCCCATCCACACCATCTGACCAGCCTGCACACACCTCAACACCCAAGGGCAGCTCATCCAGACACAAGCACCACAGATCCCACAAACACTCACCCAAGCAACACCCAGATGCAGACATTCCAACAGTCACTACCACCCCTGTGTCCCCCTCCTCCTCGTCTCCCTCCTCCCTCCCTGTGACATCTACACTCACACCTGCATGCACACCAACATCAGCCAGTGCTTCCATCACCACCACACCCTCCTGTACAGTCTGCACGCGTGCAGTCACCACCCCCACTGCCATTTACACGTCCCCTGTGTCCTCTCCCACTGTGTCTGTCACCCCCTCTTCCAAGACACACAAACGCAGGCAGCCACCCACCCAACAGACATCCGCCTCACGACAGCCTACAGCACCAGCACCTTCACCCAATGACAGCACACCTGACTCTCCTACAACCACATCCTCTTCCTCCACTCCCATCACCACTTCTCCTACCCTTTACCTTGGCCCTAAAAAACTTTTCCTGGCTAATCTTGACCTCTTTCCCTCCGATGACCTACCCCCTCCATCTGCAAAGAGTCCCAAGAGCACCACAGCCACCACCAGCCCAGCTTCGGGTGTCACTGTTGTGCATGGGTTCTGGAGTCCACCCTTTGCCAGCAGTGACACCTCCATCAGCAGCAAGGACACATCCAGCCCCCCCCCCCGGCAAGAGGACCAGGAAACACAAGGGCCGCCGAGCGAGGACTGACACGGCTGCCACCAGGGAGCAGAGTTCGCCCACTTCACCAGCCACAACATCAAGGGGAGGCAAGGGCCCGAGAGCCCCATCTAAGGAGCGTAAGGGCAGCAGGGCGGAGAAGTCAGCCAGCAGGAGCGCGGAGCAGGTGGGCCCCACATGCCACATCCCAGCTGTAAAGGAGGACACCAAAGGGCCCAGGACTCCGTCACCGAAGGGTCCAGAAACATCACGGTCGGAGGGCGACTGAGCAGGGAGTCCAGCCCAGGTCTGGCTCCCTTGGACCTACTGGATGTGCACCGCTGAACAGGGCCCGCCGTGCAGAAGAGCACCGCTGAACAGGGCCCGCCGTGAAGATAGGCACCGCTGAACAGGGCCCCGCCGTGAAGATAGGCACCGCTGAACAGGGCCCGCCGTGCAGAAGAGCACCGCTGAACAGGGCCCCGCCGTGAAGATAGGCACCGCTGAACAGGGCCCGCTGTGAAGATAGGCATCGCTGAACAGGGCCCGCCGTGAAGATAGGCACCGCTGAACAGGGCCCGCCGTGCAGAAGAGCACCGCTGAACAGGGCCCCGCCGTGAAGATAGGCACCGCTGAACAGGGCCCGCCGTGCAGAAGAGCACCGCTGAACAGGGCCCCGCCGTGAAGATAGGCACCGCTGAACAGGGCCCGCCGTGCAGAAGAGCACCGCTGAACAGGGCCCCGCCGTGAAGATAGGCACGGCTGAACAGGGCCCGCCGTACAGAAGAGCACCGCTGAACAGGGCCCCGCCGTGAAGATAGGCACCGCTGAACAGGGCCCGCCGTGAAGATAGGCACCGCTGAACAGGGCCCGCCGTGCAGAAGAGCACCGCTGAACAGGGCCCCGCCGTGAAGATAGGCACCGCTGAACAGGGCCCGCCGTGCAGAAGAGCACCGCTGAACAGGGCCCCGCCGTGAAGATAGGCACCGCTGAACAGGGCCCGCCGTGCAGAAGAGCACCGGTGAACAGGGCCCGCCGTGAAGATAGGCACCGCTGAACAGGGCCCCGCCGTCTCAAGCACCGCTCCGCTGGGCCCCGCCGTCTCAAGCACCGCTCCGCTGGGCCCTTCATCTCAAGCACCGCTCCGCTGGGCCCCGCCGTCTCAAGCACCGCTCCGCTGGGCCCTTCATCTCAAGCACCGCTCCGCTGGGCCACGCCGTCTCAAGCACCGCTCCGCTGGGCCTCGCCGTCTCAAGCACCGCTCCGCTTGGACCCGCCGTCTCAAGCACCGCTCCGCTGGGCCTCGCCGTCTCAAGCACCGCTCCGCTGGGCCCTTCATCTCAAGCACCGCTCCGCTGGGCCCCGCCGTCTCAAGCACCGCTCCGCTGGGCCCTTCATCTCAAGCACCGCTCCGCTGGGCCCGCCATCTCAAGCACCGCTCCGCTGGGCCCTTCATCTCAAGCACCGCTCCGCTGGGCCCCGCCGTCTCAAGCACCGCTCCGCTGGGCCTCGCCGTCTCAAGCACCGCTCCGCTGGGCCCTTCATCTCAAGCACCGCTCCGCTGGGCCCCGCCATCTCAAGCACCGCTCCGCTGGGCCCTTCATCTCAAGCACCGCTCCGCTGGGCCCCGCCGTCTCAAGCACCGCTCCGCTGGGCCTCGCCATCTCAAGCACCGCTCCGCTGGGCCCCGCCGTCTCAAGCACCGCTCCGCTGGGCCCCGCCGTCTCAAGCACCGCTCCGCTGGGCCCTTCCTGTCAAGCACTGTTTATGGTTCACTGTGCCCACCATGCCACCTCCTTGACCAGTGGAGACTGTCATCCACCTGATGGACTGTGGCTTTGCACTCCCCAGGATGGCAGAGTGGGCAACCCACCCACTGTAGAGACTTGAGAGACTGTGGCTTTGCACTCCCCAGGATGGCACAGTGGGCAACCCACCCACTGTAGAGACTTGAGAGACTGTGGCTTTGCACTCCCCAGGATGGCACAGTGGGCAAGCCACCCACTGTAGAGACTTGAGAGACTGTGGCTTTGCACTCCCCAGGATGGCAGAGTGGGCAAGCCACCCACTGTAGAGACTTGAGAGACTGTGGCTTTGCACTCCCCAGGATGGCACAGTGGGCGTGGTGGCCCCTTCGTGGATCTGGCGTCGTGGACTCATGTGGCTGTGGTGCCCCCCCCCCCTTCCCTTCCCCCTGAGGTGCCTGTAGTTTATTCATCAGATGCCCCTGCAGTGTTCTCTCCAAAGGACTCAGGTCTCCTGTGTGGGCTTTGCCCTTGTGTCGCTACACTGTAGCCCACGGACTGTTCGATTTAACTTTGATGTAGAGGACTAATTGCCTCGGTTCTCCATGGCAGTGTGTATAGTATTATTTTGTTATGGATATTTTGCATAGTTGACCGATACATATCAGAGTCTATTTTTTATATAAATTTTTCTTCACAATTTAATTATGTCTTTGCATTTTTCAGGGGGGTTTGGGTGGTGTCACTGTGCATTGTTGCTCTGCATTGGTGTGTACATAGTTTGGGGGGGTGGGGGTCGCATATGTGTGTGCCCGTAACCTTTCCTCCTCCCCCCTCCCGTGTGTCGTAGGTGCAGTACTCACCGTTGTCGTCTGCGCCGGCGTTCGTACTCGTGGTAGATGAGAAGGTAGACGAGAGCAGGTAGGATGTTTAATTCGGGTTCCATGCTGTCCTCGGTCCTCGTGGAGTGTGTTTTGGTGAGCGTTTTCCCGTCCGTAGTCTGTTTCTGCTGTGTTTTTATCGGCGGGGCTCCCGCCCCGGAAAAGGTGTCGGATTGGTGAGTTGTGATAGGGTGGGCGGTACATTGTCTGCCGCCTGCCTGTTGGCGGTGACCGCCGCGCTGTTTGTCTGTACCGCCGTGGCGGTCGGAGTGTTAATGTGGCAGGCTGTGTTGGCGGTTGCCGCCAGGGTCAGAATTCCATTTTTTCGACCGCCGGCCTGTTGGCGGTTTGGCCGCCGCTTTATCACCGACCGCCAGGGTTAGAATCACCCCCTTTGTGTCCATTCCTTCCCAAATGATTCAGTAGGGCAATAGTGTCAACTGTACAGTCATTTTCTGTTTTGGATGCGATCAGTAAATCGTCAATATACTGTACTAAGGTTGATTCAAAAGGTAATTCCAATGATTCCAAATTTTCTTTAGAATTTGGTTGAAAATTTATGGTGACTCCGAAAACCCTTGAGGAATTCGACACCAACTGTAGACTCTGTCCAGGAATTTGAATCAAAAGAGAAATTGGCTGTCCTCATGAAGAGGCACAGAAAAGAATGCTTGTGATAAATCGATGACTGAGAACCACTCTGCATCACAGGGAATTTGAAACATTATCACAGCTGGATTTGGTACTACGGGACAACATTTGACTATTATGTCATTTATTTTTCTCAAATCTTGAACACTTCGGACCTTTCGACTTGGTTTTATTAGTCCCATGATTGGTGAATTACATGGACTACTTAGTACTTCTTTCAGTACTCCCTGTGTCACAAATTCGTCAATGAGTTGGGCGACTTTCATGAGAGTATCTTGTGACATATGGTATTGTGGAGTCTGAGGAAAATTTACATTAGGTGTTACAGTCACTTTCACTGGTTCTGCTCCTTTGACCAATCCTACTTCTTTCCCTGTCATATCCCACACTTCTTTTTCAACTGTTTCTTGTAAGTCAGCTGGAATATCTGCTTAAGTGAGCATACGATAAAGAGTAATCAGGGGATACTCTTCATCAACAGTTTCCATTTCGTCTTCTTCTAAACTGTCCTCTTCTTCCTCATCACTGTTTGTCTGAATTTTAATTCCATTATGTGAGCACATAATCGAGCATCCTAATTTGCATAATAGATCTCTTCCTAATAGAGATATTGGACTTGAGTCACACACCACAAATTTATGTAACCCTTGAAAGTTACCAATTTTGACTTGCACTGGATCTGTAATTGGGTTTGTCAGATACCTATTTGCTACTCCTACTACTTGAACTGTTCTCCCAGGAAGTGGCAAATTTGGTACTTCGATGCTTCTAACTGTAGAGCGTGTAGCTCCTGTGTCAACCAAAAATGAAACGCTGTGACCCATAACTCTTCCTTCCACATATGGTCCCTTTTGATCAACTTCCAAAGATGCCGCAAGCATACAACTTCCCTCCTTTTCTGAACTTTCACTCTCCCATTCATTGTTTATCCCATTCTCACTGTGTAACGGGAATTGGTGTACTGTGTTACTTTGATTCATTCCTTGACCTGTAACTTGTTGAGGAAGCATTACTTGTTGCTGATTCATTGGTGCTAAGGGTACTTGCATTTGCTGATTAGGTACCATGAGAAACTGCTGTTGCATTGGCTGAGATTGTACCATTTGTACACAAGGCATTTTCACCTGCTGTGATTGTATGGGTTGTAGACCTTGCATCTGATTTACATTATTTTGGAAATTTGGGTTTGGACCTCTCAATTTTGGTCCTCTCATATTCTGAAATGTATTGACATCATTGTTTTGTTGACCTACACCTTCCTGCACCAACATTGGGCACTCCCGTTTCCAATGTCCAACGATTCCGCACGTGTGACATGGCATCACTTTCTTCATTGCCTGTATACCATTTGGAATCACAACAGTATTTAAATCAGGACCATTATTCACAAAACCTCCTCGGCCTCAGCCTCTCATCTGTGGCTGAAACATAGCATTTCCCTGCTGTTGCTGCTGCGGCAACTGTTGTTGGAAACCTTGCAAACCTGTCTGGGCTGCTCTAATCTGCATCACCATCACTTTTTCTTTCAACCTTTTCTGCTTTGTCTCAATCTCATCACTGCAGTATTTTGCATAGTTCAACACTTCATCGATCGATTTTGACTGCCAACAAATCAAATGCATTTTAATCATCTGGCTAATTTCGGGTCTCAATCCTTCCACAAATCTGAATACAAAATGGAGCATGTCCTTTGCCTCAATCGTTTCCGTGCCACTGTAATTTTTAAATGCTTTCAACAATCTCTCATAGTATGCATGTATCGACTCCTTAACCTCCTGTGCTGTTCTGTCAATTTTCTGTCAATCTACATTTTTCGACGCAACCTTCGTTTTCCGATACTCAATCACTTTATGGTATATGCTCATTACCCTAGGCGATGGTGCACCTGTGTCCCTATCTGTTTCTGGTTCATGTGTTGGCCAATCTACAGCCCTTTTACAATCTTCCCACAAATCTGCCGGAACTACAATTTCGAATAAAGTATTCAGGTCTTCCCAAAGACATTTTGCGAGTTTCACAAATCTATCTGTTTGTTGATACCATTCGATCAGTTTCTCTCTTAACTTAGGGTAATCATCCGTAAAGGATTGAATATCACACCTGTGCCATGGTACATGGATAAGTTTTCCCCCTTCTGTTTCTCTCATTGGTAACATGGTTATAAGATCATCATTCAGTTGTACTTTATCATTCCGATCTGAGGTACTTTCTTTCTTCTTATCCTTTTTCTTAACCCACCTACTCTCCCACTTGTCTAAACATCTCCAAACCTGCGCGCTTTGCAATATTTCTTTAAGGTATGTTTTCATTCCTGCAGACCTCATGTGTTCAAAATCTTTTGTCTCAAAGTCTAAACTGTAACTTCTGCTCAAATGCTTGGTTTTATTTATGTCTATTTTGTGTCTGTCTGCAATTTCTTGTAACCTCTTATGCATGCTGCTTACTTCTCTTGTAGTTCTAGGGCAAATGTATCTCAGCTCTTCTTCTGTGTATGATTCTAACCTGTTCAGACCCATCGTTCCATCTACGAGTTCACCTGCTTCCATGCCCAATCTTATTTGATTCAAATATTCTTCTCCTTTCCCCTTGGGTGTACTTTGTGGGGAATTCAGACTGTTCAACCATTGTGTTAACTGTTGTGCGTTTAATCCCATTAATGTGGCATCTACGTCTACTGCTACTGATGGTTTCTGTAATATTTCTGTTTTTTAAGTTAGCGGTACTATTAGTGGTGGACTTGACCTTACCACAGTTGACGGAACACAATTGGAATTGGACTAAATTCCAACAAAGACCTAGATCTATTTGACAGTGTTCCTACGGTAGTCGTTTCTTGGGTATTTTCTATGTATCTTCTCCCTGTCTCATTCTACGTCATTACACCTTGATCGCATACATTTGGCTTTGCTTGTATATATAATGGTACTGGCGGACCTACAGTGATAGGCAAAGATATTGCATCCGGATTCTGTCTGTTACCCAAATTCTGTTGCATGTTAATTCCCACATTATGGTTCATCATTGCTGCCATGTCTAACTGTGTTTCTGTTGTTTGAATGTACTTTGGCACTTCTAGCATCTGCTTTTGAGGCATCGGTTTGAATCAATGTCGGTCTTTGGTAATTCTGTCCTCCCTGCACCATTAAATTAGAAGTCATTTCCAAATTATGCTCATCATAATAGCGTCTTTGGACCTGTGGCTGATAATCATTAACAGGTTTCAGTTTAGTCACGTCAGGATATATTCTCTGAACTTGTGGTATTTCTGGTGTAAAAGGCATATCGGGACTACTTTGCCTCTGCAATATTCTCAAATTCGGAGTTACAGTACCCTGTATTGGTTCTGGAGGGGCAGTACTGGTGCTTGGGCCATTTTCATTTTCCACATATGGTGGTGGACGGTCATTTAGCAATTGCAGAATTAACTCCTCATCATCCGATTCGTCTGACCTTCTTGAGTTTCTCTTGTTTTCTCTATCTCTGGACTGACTCCTGTTTGTTTTATGGGTAGCTTTCTTTCCTTCCATCTCTGCTTCGTCAGTAATTGCTGGAAACTATTTAACTCCCTGCAATATATCTGATCTCCAGACTTTTTGGGTGCTATCCCATCTAGCATCCGCTAGTGTCTTTTCTACTTTTCTCACTCTTGTCTAAAAATTTCTTTTGTAGTTGCCTTCTAGCCATTTGTTCCCAAGTTGCTAATGCTTCAAACTGTGCTGGTCTTGGAGGTATTTTCATGTCGTATAGCGCAAATCTTAAATCGTCCAAGATTCTTTGGTTAAACGACCCATGGATGGGAAACGCTACACTCCCATGCTTTTCTGTTAATTTACACCATTGTTTTAACCAAAGACATGGTGCGACACCCTTTTCTTCAATTACGATGTAAGCTGGTGTACCCTCAGGTTGTGTTTCTTCTCCTACATTTGCTTTAATATATACATCTCCCCTCAAGGCACTCTTAAGTGCTTTGAAAAATTTCATCTTTCCGTCTTTTATTTTCTCAAAGTGTAATCAATAAGTGACTTTAATTCCCAGAATACTCTTCGCTTGCCTTTCCCCACCAATTGCACTTCACAGACTGCGTCCAATCCGTGCGCGACCCTTCTCACCAACCTATCCCAGCGCGGCTCCTAGTGACGTCACACTCACACACTGCAGCTAACAAAGTCTCGCGGGTTGTCCTCCTTCATTCAGCTTTGCTCAAAACTAATTTCTGCAATATATCGCGAGCACTAATCAAAAAGAAGAAAAAAATCTGTTGGTTTACTACAGGAAAGGTAATACAATCGCTTCAGAAACCTTAGGGATTTTTCACTAGCCTCTGCAGTTATTCCATCTTTCTCGGTTTCCCACTTCGCAAGCAAAATTTGACCTGCAAACTTTACTCTCAACTGATCAATGAACTATTCTCGTGCACCTTAGATTTCGTCAAATCTCAAAGTCGAAAATTTTCTTTCATTCCTTAACATTCATACTGACTCGTTGACCATGCCCGATCAACCTATTAAACCGAACAAATTACAACATCAGTCAAGTGTCTCATACACTTTTCAACATACTCCGGAGTCTCTGGACCTCGCAGGGCCCGTCTCAATATCAACAGCCACTTGGACAATTTTTCCTGCACAAAGCGCTTCACACATATGAAGTTCGACGGCTTCCCTACTCTCACACTTTGGAGTACCACTCCTCTAAAATTTTGATTGGAGTTAGTGACCCCCTAAAAATCCTCACAAACTTCACAGTGCATCTGCGGCTTAAGCTATGCAAGCCCGAAACCCTGACTTCATTCATACCGTCACTAGAAATGCTGAAAACATCCTGACACCTCCATTTCCTCCATTCGCAAGCTCCGAGATTCCGGGAAAGTCATTGGGGATTTAGGGCATCATCATCTCTCCAACTTGTTTTATTAAAGAAAATTCTAACTTGAATCCATCTATTGTTCGGATGGGGTCCCAAAGGGCCAAACCATCAAACTCTGCTACCATCTACTGATAGCGCGTCCAGTCCTTATAAATTACTTATACTTGGACACGCCGGAGGTCGGTGAACCTTTTGACCGGGTTGAGTTCTCCTCATCCAAAGAATTTTCAGATCCCTCAAATCAATAATCAATAAATTTTGGATTATAATGCACTCAGTTATAGCAATGCAAATCACTAATAAGAGTAACTGAATTTGACTAATTGCATACATCGGTCAGCATAACAAGATTTCAATTCAGCACGGTGCATCAAGTGAATACCTCAACTAACCTCTGATTAGCATTGGCATGTGGGGCTTCATGCAAAATGAATTTAATCAACACCAATTTAGAAAACTTCTAGCTTAGGCTCTGTCAAAATAAGCAGTTGATACCTAAGAAGGAAAATACAATGAATAATACATTTATCCTTTCATAATTACCAATTACAATCAGCACCCAAGGTAAGTCTTCGTCCTTCAGGTACCGGTTCAATCAGCATGGGGCAGACTTCAAAGGGGCAAAGTTTAAGGCAAGTTTTACTTACAGCAGCAAGGAAATGGGGGGAACAAAAGTTATGGAATGGGCAAGGCAAAGTAAAGTTAAAGTTAAAGTCTCTAGGGTGAGAATTCTTTAAAGTCTCTCTCTCTCTGGGATAGAGGAAAAGCATCAAAGTGTCATCAAAATGGCTTCTCGAAACTGGCTTCAAGATGGCATCAAAGAAAATGGCTGGCTTCTCTTTGTCCGGTGGGTTTAAGTAAGAAAACGTTCCAAATTCTTCAGGTTCTTCCATTGGAGGGTCCATGGGGTGATTTCTCTTTAACCAATGAATAGTGTCCTTCTCTTAATGTTCACCTACGCATAAGGTGTCCTCTGAGTTTTGGAACACAAGTAGCAACAAAGTTGCCAATTAATTCTGCATCAGTGTCTCTATTGTCTGCACCTGCAGAAGCTGACCTTGCTTCAAAGGGGATGAAACTTGCCTAGCACGCAACTTTTGAGATAAGTGTATTAGTCATTCTCCTGGAAAAATACAGCTTTTAAAGGTTTAAAACACGTCTTTGTTATACAAGTGAAAACTATGCAGTTAAAACTGAGACCAGTTGACTAGGCCTAAGCCTCTGCTAAATTTAAGCTAAGCATATAACAGTTTTAACGAGAAAATCATAGAATATAACTGCAATTATGACACATTGATACATTGGTCGGTTTTCATGATTAATTAAGCTTGTTTATAATAATGGCGAACTACTTAGTGGGCAAATTTTTTCTACATACATTATTTTTCTTTGCTAAAATCACATTGTCTTATATGGTTTTGTTACATGATATATGAATATTTGTTAGTCTTTCTTTTTTCTGCTTCATCACTAGCGGTCTGCATGCCTCTAATGTTCCACGTAAAAAAGTTGTAATCCCTTAGTAGCGTCAAGATGTTCTGGGGAATGTGAAGCTTTGTGTGTACTGACTAGAATGAATAGGATTTCAGAAACAGGCGGTAACACATAACCTGCCCATCAACCAACACGAGGACTAAAAGTAGCCTGCAAGAAGAAAACAAGAACAGATGTGGCAGAGGACAGGCGGCTCCCGTCCAAACCTATTGCAGCAGAATTGCACATTTTATGGGGAACAGGGACGTAGCTATCAGTGGTGAAGCCAGTGAAATTCACCTCAGGCCAGTGGATGAGGGGGCCCGGTCTGCCCTACACTGGCATAGATACTAGTGATGCTTTTTAATTCTGCTTTTATGCATCTGCACGTTAGGCTTTAGTATTTAGGTCCATATTTATACTTTTTTTAGCGCCGCATATGCATAATTTTTTTATGCGAAAGCGGCGCAAGCTTGCAAAATACAATTGTATTTTGTAAGTTTGCACCATTTTTGCATCAAAAAGCGGTGCAAACGCGGCGCTAAAAAAGTATAAATATGGGCCTTAATTTTGACCATCTAAGGCCCATATTTGTACTCAGTTTGTGCTGAATTCATGTAATTGTTTTTAAGCTAATTCAGCGCAAACCTACCTCCATATTTATACTTTGGCGCTAGACATATCTAGCGCCAAAGTTATGGCTTTTACATCATTTTCTGGATGTGGAAACCTACCTTGCCTCAATGAGATGCAAGGTAGGTGTTCCCATGCAGAAAACAACGATGTGGTCTTAGCGCCATATTTATCCCCCCATGCTAAAATCTAGCATGGGGGGATGGGGGCCTTAAATAATGGCGCTAAGCTTGCTTAGCGCCATTATTTAACGACTGGGTATGGGTAGGCGTTAGGGGACCTTTGGGCCTTTTTCCAAGGTCAGAGACCATGGAAAGAGCCCACATGGGCCCTTCCCTGGCCCGAAGGGCACCCCCAGCCACACCAGAGGGACACCACAGGATGGGGGACCCATCCCAGGTAAGTCCGTAAGTATATATATATATTTTTTTTATTACCCACTCGGGCCCTGATTTGGGGCACCTGCATGGCCCTGGCCCTAATGGCCATGCCCAGGGGACATTTTTCCCCTGGGCATGGCCATTGGGGTGGTGAGCCTGGCTCCTGCCTTTACTAAGACAGGAGCCATGTCCATGGGAGTTGTGCACCAGAAAATGACGTTACACTGCTTAGAGGCATTTCTTGCCTCTAAACAGTGTAGCACCATAATTCGGCGCACAAGCTCCGGTTTCCCCTACGCTTCCCCCACCCAGTTAACGTCCTTTACAAGGACGCTAACAGGGCTGGCGCTATACTTTTACACGCAAAAATGTACTAATGCAGTTTTGTGTGTAAAAGTATAAATATGGCCCTAAATATTGAAGGTTTAAAGCAAAAATGTCCTCTAGGTAACTGCTGTGTAATGATCGAGATTAATGCATGCTAAACTATCAAGACTCACATTTTATTTGTTTTGTATATTTTTCAGATAGTGAAAGAATATTTTCTTTATTACTCTGTTTCTCACGATAATTAATTAAGAAGAACCTGCACATCCCTGGAAATGCTGCCTGCCGTTCAATAGTACATGCACCGTTTGTCTTGTGAAACCTGCACATGCACCTATTGTCCTTTAGGACATCAGTGCTTGCATCCGTCTCGTGATACTAGTGCACTGGTTGTTCCACTGCTTTGCATGGATGCAGCTTTCCCAGTGCACCTCACTTATGATCCTAAATACTGCCTGCTCTCCTGTTGTTGCGCCTGCACAAAGCTCTCCCTATTATGCGCCTCAGTTGTGAAGTAATGTGCTGCCTGCTACTCCCATGTATGGCTCTGCCATAACATCCTAGGTCTCATCCGATAATCTGCCTTCTTCTGGGGCTGCACACATCTTTCTCAGTGCACACAATTCCTAATTTGATGAAAAGCTGTGGTAATGTCTCTTTTACATTTATACTTATATTCATTGCTTTCTTTCTTCGTTTCTTTCTTTTGTCCTTTCTCTCTTTTAATAGTATGTTGATTTCTTAATGGTTAGCTAGCAAATGTTGCGTTTAAGTTTACATTTGAATGTGTACTTGTAGAGGCGCCTGTGTTATGTATGATTTCATGCCGGGGCTATATTGATAGTTAAATCTTTTCTTACTTTAGTTGTCTCTCTACATCTATCTCTAAATCGGAATTTCATTTGAAGATAAAAAATTACCTAAAACAAGTGCCAGAACCCCTTTCAGAGGCTCACGGGGCATTCAGGGGCTACTGGGGCCAACCTGGTGGTTGAGGCTTTTTACTCCTGATGTCCTGATGTCCTGGGGCCTGACCTACTATGGATCCTGGCCAACGGAGTTAAGTACATCTTCAGCACTGGACTCTCAGTGATAGCAGTGGACCAGCAGTCAAAGGCTTCCTTGCGGGGGAAGTGTGGATACAGATTAGTCAAAATGACTCAACTCAAACAGTGCACAGCAATATCAATAAATCAATGCCCAGTTAAATACTTCTTTTTATTATAAAAATAAGTATTTTATTTCTAACTTTACACATTCAAAGTCAGGGTTCTACATTTATACAGAACAACACATTTCCCCCTTGAGGTCGGGGCTCTAGTGCTTCACTGGCAAATCTCTGTCCCACCCGCTCTTTGCAATGTGATCGGGGTTATTTCCCATTCACTGGTGGCTGCATCAGGGAACGCTCACTAACAGTCCCCCACTCCACATCTTAGAAAATGAAAAGAGTTTTGGTGCGGTAGCGATCTTAGCTGCAAGTCCCCAGGGCTAGATGAGCTGTTACCAACCTAGTAGAGAGGAAGCATGCTCTGGCTCAGCAGGTGCCCCACCTGTGGGCACTCTTACAGCTCCGGTCTTGCTCACTGAGTTGGCTGTACACAAAAGGCCTGACTGCATTTGGCAAGCACTTCTCGGAGCCTAAGGGGTTGTCTCCATCAGCGACTGGAGTTGTTCCAGTGCTCCTCCTTCCTGCACAGTAAGTTCTGCGCTCCCTGTAGGAAAGTACCATCTTTCTTGGCATGTTACCCCCATTTTAACTGTATGTCAGTATGTTTTTGCCTGTCTCACTGGGATCCTGCTGGTCAGGACCCCAGTGGTCATAGTTTGTGGACTAATGTGTGTGTTGTCAGTAGTGCTTAACTGTGTCACTGAGGCTCTGCTAACCAGAACCTCAGTGCTTATGCTCTCTCTGCTTTTAAATGTGTCACTATAGGCTAGTGACTTCATTTACCAATTTCAATTGGCACTCTGGACCCCCACTTATAAGTCCCTAGTATATTGTACCTAGGAACCCAGGGCATTGGGGTTCCAGGAGATCCTTATGGGCTGCAGCAATTCTTTTGCCACCCATAAGGAGCTCAGACAAACCCTTTCACAGGACTGCCCCTTCAGCCTGCGTGAAATAGTGCACGCACTATTTCCCAGCCATTTTCACTGCCCTTAAGTAACTTATAAATCACCTATATGTCTAACCTTCACTTGCTGAAGGCTAGGCGCAAAGTTACTAAGTGTGAGGACACCCATACACTAGCAAAGGTGCCCCCACGCAGTCCAGAGCCAATTCCCCGACTTTGTGAGTGCGGGGACGCCATTAGACGTGTGCACTACATATAGGTCAATACCTATATATAGCTTTACAATAATAACTCAGAATATGGCCATGTAAGGTGTCTAAGATCATGGAATTGTCCCCCCTTTCCAAAGCTGGTATTGGGGAGCCAATTCCATGCATCCTGGGGGCTCCACCATGGACCCCCAGTATTGCTAAGACAGCTCTCTGAGGCTTGCACTGCAGCTGCAGCTGTTGCCACCTCGCAGACAGGGTTCTGCCCTCCAGGGTTCTGAGCAGCTCAGTCCCAGGAAAGCAGAACAACGCATTTCCTTTGGGAGGAAGGTGTTACACCCTCTCCCTTTGGAAATAGGTGTTACAGGCTGGGGAGGAGTAGCCTCCCCTAACCTCTGGAAATGCTTTGAAGGGCACAGATGGTGCCCTCCTTGCATAAGCCAGTCTACACCGGTCCAGGGACCCCCAGTCCCTGCTCTGGTGTGAAACTGGACAAAGGAAAGGGGAGTGACCACTCCCCTGTCCATCAACACCCCAGAGGGGGTGCCCAGAGCTCCTCCAGTGTGTCCCAGACTTCAGCCATCTTATTTTCCAAGGTGTGGGGACAGTATGGAGGCCTCTGAGTGGCCAGTGCCAGCAGGTGATGTCAGAGACCCCTCCTGATAAGTCCTTACCTGATAAGGTAGCCAATCCCCCTCTCAGGCTTATTTAGGGTCTCGCCTGTGGGTTTCTCTTCAGATTCTATTTCAGGACCGGAGGCTCCGATTATGCTATCTCCTTCTTTACTGACCCAAATATAGCAGCCAATTAAAACAAAGAAAAACAACAAACTACATTTCCCATGATGCTCATGATATAGATCACATGGACCAATCACCACTCTTGCCCTCTGTCCATAAATGCCTTGACCCCCAATGTCACTTCCTCTTTCTTTGCTGCTCCGCAGCAGATAAGTGACATTTTTGTTTTCTCCTATATAATGCGTTTATGTGATTGTGACTGTTGTTATTTGCAGTGTTTATTTTAGCACCGCGATTTCACGCCGTTTGTGTCATTGAAGAAACGCGTTTCGCGTTCTTCCTCTTTGGCTTAGTGCCGATACTTCAGTTAAGCCCCTGTGGAGCGGGAGCCTCTCTACACGTCCCGTGTAGTCCCATTTTTATTTCTATTACACGCGCTTCGCACGCTTGCTTCGAGCCGATCCTTTCACTTCTTAAAGTGTTGAATCAACTCGATAGTGGACGTGCGAGGCAGCAGCAAGCCCCATTTATAGCCCTACAATCTTATTTAGCTCCCTGATGCCCAGTTTATGAAAGAACTTGGGCTGTAACAATTTAAAAGGCTCTGCCTAGAGTGCGAGTGACAGGTTGCTCCCTCCACATTCTATTTGGGCTGATTTTACCTGTCAGGGGTTTGCACTCCCCCTTTTGTTGAACTACAGATTGATTATCAATAACATCTAATGGCTCCGTGGAGCGAAGATGATGCATGGTATTACCCTGAAGAGCTGGGCAATCAGCTAGAGGTGAACTTGGTGGAAGCCCTCGACAATAGGGTCCAACAATCTGTAAATGACACCCTGGTAAGAGCTCTAGGTCCCTTTTCAGGGCAACTCTTCAATTACGCTAAAACCCAGGGTTGGCTTAATGAACAACATCCTCCTCTAAATGAAAAATGAGCGAAATGCAAATCAAAATCCAAAAACCTAGAGGAAAAGGAAGGGACTGCTGCTAATTTACATGCAGACGCTTTTAATATATTGTGTAAAAAACGCTCGGCTGAGCACAACTATAGTTCCAATAAAGATATGATATCCTCTCAGTCCTCTTCGGATTCTAACTCCAACTCCACTGATTCAGATGTCCCAGATAATACGCTCCCCCGTAAAAGACATAAAAAACAGGCATCCACGCCTAGAGTGCTGGATTTTGACCCCTCAGAAATTGTACATCCTAGGGCCTCCAATTGGGTTCCGTCTCCAGAAGTGGCATTGTGGGGGTCATTCTGACCCTGGCGGTCCAAGACCGCCAGGGCCACGAATGACGGAAGCACCGCCAACAGGCTGGCGGTGCTTCAATCCCCATTCCGACCGCGGCAGTAAAGCCGCGGTCGGATTGCCGGGGCCGGCGGTCATCCGCCGTTTTTGCCCCGGCTGGGAGAATCCGCCAGGGCAGCGCTGCAAGCAGCGCTGCCCTGGGGATTCTGACCCCCGTACCGCCAGCCTGTTTCTGGCGGTTTTCACCGCCTGGCAGAGGCTGCCGGTAAGGGGTGTCCTGGGGCCCCTGGGGGCCCCTGCACTGCCCATGCCACTGGCATGGGCAGTGCAGGGGCCCCCTAACAGGGCCCCATGAAGCTTTTCACTGTCTGCCTAGCAGACAGTGAAAAGCTCGACGGGTGCAACTGCATCCGTCGCACCGCCGCAACACCGCCGGCTCCATTCAGAGCCGGCTCCTGTGTTGCGGCCCCCATTCCCGCTGGGCCGGCCGGCGCTAACTTGGTTAGCGCCCGCCGGCCCAGCGGGAATGTCAGAATGGCGGAAGCGGTATTTTGCCCGCATGGCGGCCAAATGCCGGTTCCCGCCTGGCGGACGGCTACCGCCGCCCGCCAGGGTTGGAATCAGGCCCTGTATGTCCACGACAATATCAGAAGGAGCTTTGATAAAGAAGTTCGTTCACGACTTAGGGCAGAATGCCCTAGACCAGATATAGATGAGAAGGTTACGGACACTCCTGACATTGACCCTACGATGGTCACATTTATGAAAAAGTTCGGCAAAGACCCCAAGAAAGGCTTAGACAGATCTTGGCGTATATGCCAAGACAAATTACTTGATGTCACTGGCCCGCTGACGAAAATCCTAGACATGGCATTTCTTGCCAAAGAGTCAGGTGAGCCCGTTGACACAGATGTCCTGATTGGCTGGGCCCAGAGAACTTTGTGCCTTTTGGGCAACGCAAACTGTGCAATTTCGTCAGAACGACGCAAATCAGTTCTCATGAGGATTGATCCTAAGCTAACAGACCTTGCCACTTCTGAAGCAGGTCCTTCTGCAGATGGCCTCCTATTCGGTTCATCGTTTATTAAGGAGTTAGCCAGATTTTGCTCCACTTTCTCGCTTAAAAAAGTGTTTAAGAGAAACCTTTTTGCCAGGGCCGGACGTTTCGGAGGATGTATGCCCGGCCAAGGATCTTTTCAAATTCCTCAATACCAATACCCAAGAGGGAGAGGAAATTGGCATACAGACCAGTCGGACACCACCTTGTACCCCACTTGTTATAGAGGAGGCCGCTCCAAATACCGAAGAGGAACCCGCAGAGGTCAGCAAGGGGCAATCCAGGAATCCAATTATACAGGTGAGCATTATTCAATATTCTTAAGTACGTCTTGGAGGCAGAGTGGGCTTGTTCATGGAAAACTGGAAAAAGATTACAGGAGATCCCTGGGTTCTTCAGACTGTACTAGGTTTTCATCTGGAATTCATAGGGTCCCCGATTCAACTCACCCCCCCCCCCCCCAAACAAATGTATTTTTCCCTCGCAGAGCAGACTTTCATAGACTTAGAGGTTCAGGCCTTAATTCACAAAGTAGCAGTGAGCTTTTCGTCTCCTCATCCTTCCGGATTCCTCAGCCCCATATTTGTCGTAGACAAGAAGGGTGGGGGCCATCGTCTGGTATTGAATCTAAAGGATTTCAACTACTGGATATTATACAGACATTTCAAGATGGAAGGGATCCACATGTTACGAGATATCCTAGTAGAGGTAGATTGGATGGTACAGCTAGACCTGAAGGATGCTTACCTTTCGGTCCACAGGAGGTTCCTGCAGTTCCTATGGAATGGACATTGTCTAGAATTCAATGCGCTTCCTTTTGGTCTCTCGTCAGCCCCCTGGTGCTTCACAAAACTGTTGAGACCAGTGATGGAATGGCTGAGAACCAAAGGAGTCAGATTGATAATTTACCTACACAACATTTTGTTGATGGCCCAGAACCCTCTAACTCTCATGTCTCACCTGGAATGGACCATCAGTATTCTGCAGGATCTGGGTTTCCTGATCAATGTGCAGAAGTCATTATTGACCCCCTCTCAAGTGATAGATTTCCTGGGCTTCAAGATAGATTCTCTCCGATCTCTACTGATTCTTCCATCTCAAAAAATTTGAAATATCAATAGGGAATTGAGATCCGCTCTATCCAATCAGATGGTTTCTTTGAGGAACATTGCCAGAATAGTGGGCCTTCTAGCCTCGTCGATTCAGGCAATCCTCCTAGCTCCCCTGCACTATTGAGCTTTACAGACACTCAAGATCAGACACTTACAACAAGGACTGAGTTACTCGGAAATGATTCCTCTGTCCAACGAGGTAAAGACAGAAATTCGTTGGTGGCTTCAACATATGGAAGCTTGGAACGGCAGGGCGATATTCGGATCTCATCCGGATGTAGTGATTGAATCCGACGCCATCCGATGGGGATGGGAAGCCCGCTGCGGCTCAATAGTAACTGGAGTCCGTTGGTCAAATTGGGAACAGACCCTACATATCTATTGCCTATAGCTTCTAGCGGGGTTATTTGCCATAAGCAGCCTTTCTCCTCAGAAGACGGATTGTTGCATCCTATTGAGGATGGACAACATCTCTGCAGTGAAGTACGTCAAGAAGTTAGTGGGGACGAAATCCAGAATCTTGGCGGAGATAGCCAAGGTGTTCTGGCACTATTGCCTCAGTCATTGTCTGATGCATGGCGCAGATGGAATGATTGGTGTGTTAGACGGGATATTAATCCAGTGGAATCAAGTGTTGAAATAATAGTCAATTTTCTAGCAGAATTGGCAAGCTCAGGCTTAGCTTACAGAACCATTAATAATTTTAGATCGGCCATTTCAGCTGGACATATTCATATAGAAGGTAAGCCTGTTGGTGAACACCCTCGTATCTGTAAATTGCTTAGAGGTATTCGTTTATCTAATCCCCCTCAAACCAAGTATTCGGTATTGTGGGATGTGAGCATTATTTTGAGATTTTTAGATTCCTGGCCATCCAATAGATACCTGTCTCGTAAACAGATTTCGGCCAAATTGACAATGTTGTTATGCCTAATATCCTGTAAGTGTGAATCGGATGTCAAAGCCTTGGACTTGGCTGGTAGAGTTTACACTCCGGACGGAGTTATAATATTACCAGGCAGACAAAAACTAATAGCAGGTCGGTAACATACCCAATGTTTGTGGACAACTCAAAACTCTGTGTAGTTCAATGCTTAAAAGAGTATGAAATAGTTACTGACGAATTCCGTCAAGACGCTAGGGGACAGTTACTTATAGGTTTGCAAAAACCTTTCAAACCAGTCTCATCAGCCACATTATCTCGATGGATTAACTGGTTAATGAAGTGAGGCTGGGATAGATACCGACCAATTTGGAGCCCATTCAGTTAGAGGAGCTATGGCATCCAAATCTTATGCAATAGGTTCTCGCCGAAAGGATATTATGAAGACTGCTGATTGGTCTTCAGAGTCTACGTTTTGAAAATGTTATCATAAACCTGTAGTAGATGTGGCTTTGGTTGTTATTAATCAGCTTTAAACGAGCATAATCGGAGCCTCCGGTCCTGAAATAGAGTAAAAAAAATTCTAGCTTACGTGTCAAGAATTTTCAATTCTATTAAAGACACGGAGGCGAGGATTATCCCTCTCATTCATTTAATACTGTATAGAGTAAAATATTATCATACTATATTGATATATATGTCAAGATTTTATTTTTTCCCACCCTAAGAATTATGTATAGACTTAAAGTTCTGTTTGCTATACTAGATACTATGATATTACCTATGAGTGTTATTTTTTTTAGGCTCTGATCAGAAGAATTCTTATAGTATTCGGTGTAATCCTTTCCGAGGAGATCGTTATTCGGACCTGTTGTCTGGTTCAGTCGAAAGACTTGGTTCCAGTAGAGATGGAGTCGTGTTGCACTTAAGAGTTGAGGACCCGTTACTCTTCGACTATGTAAGAAGTTTTGTTTCTGAAGTTCAAATTGTCGGATCTGGACAAAGAATGAGGAAGTGACATTGGGGGTCAAGGCATTTATGGACAAAGGGCACGCGTGGTGATTGGTCCATGTGATCTATATCATGAGCATCATGGGAAATGTAGTTTGTTGTTTTTCTTTGTTTTAATTGTCTGCTATATTTGGGTCAGTAAAGAAAGAGATAGCATAATCCTCGCCTCCGTGTCCTTAATAGAATTGATAATTCTTGACACGTAAGCTAGAAACATTTTTATTCTGCTTGCAAGTCTCCATCAGGAATCCTCTGTAACTGCTACTTCATCCTCTGACCTCGGATCGACAGCAGACTGCTCCAGGAACCGCTGTAACTGCAACAAAGTATCCAGAAGGGCTACTTTGAGTCTGTAACTTCAGCTCCATCCAGTAACTGCAACGTTTCCACGGTGTGCACACTCTGGTGACTCCCTGTCTTCACCCTGCACCAGAAGGACCAAAGAAATCTCCTGTGGCACTTCCCTGCTCAAGCAGGCACCTTCTAAGACGACAACTGGTTTTCTTGGACTCCTCTCCTGGCGACGAGCATGCTCCTTGGAACAGAGGTGGTGGACCCCTTCGACACAGACTGTCCTAAGGTCCTGCTGTCCAAATTTGGAGGAGGTAAGAGCTTGTCTTCTCCGTTTACAACAGTACCCCTTTGCACAGCTTCATCTTTACCTCCTGAGGCCTCTGTGCACTATTTGCAAGAATCCTTCTTGCACAGTCAGGCCCAGGTCCCCAGCACTCTATCCTGTGATGCTCTACTTGCTGAGTTGTACTCCGGCAGCGTGGGACCTTCTTTTGTAGTGTTGCAACAACCGCAATTTGCACTTTCTTTGTCCCCATGTCCTGGGACCTCCGTGGGTGCCGCCTGGTCATCTGTGAGTTCCCTCCAGTGTTGGGAGCCCCTTCTGCCTCCTCAGTCCGAGTTTAGACCCCAGGTCCCTCCAGTGCCGAAGCTTGCCTGCATCCAACATCTCTTCGTGGGACATCCATTGCATTATGCAGGAACCCGCAGCCGTCTTCCTTTGGTGCATTTCTGCAGTCTTTGTCAGAGGGTAGTGTTAAGCATTTGTTGTACACACATAAGCAATAAATGAGGAACACACACTCAAAGACAATTCCAGGCCAATAGGTTTTAATATAGAAAATTATATTTTCTTAGTTTATTTTAAGAACCACAGGTTCAAGATTTACAATGAATACTTCAAATGAAAGGTACTTCACTTAGGTATCATAGGAACTTTGAATCAGCAAAATAGCATGTACAGTTTTGGCAAAAATGACAGTAAGCTATTTTAAAACTAGACAGTGCAAATTTCAACAGTTCCTGGGGGAGGTAAGTATTTGTTAGTTTTGCAGGTAAGCAAACCACCTACAGGGTTCAAAGTTGGGTCCAAGGTAGCCCAGCAGCTCAGGGCCAGTCAGGTGCAGAGGTCAAAGTGGTGCCCAAAACGCATAGGCTTCAATGGAGGAGGGGGTGCCCCGGTTCCAGTCTGCCAGCTGGTAAGTACCCGCGACTTCGGAGGGCAGACCAGGGGGGTTTTGTAGGGCACCGGGCGGGACACAAGTCAGTACAAAAAGTACACCCTCAGCGGCACGGGGGTGGCCGGGTGCAGAGTGCAAACAGGCGTCGGGTTTGCAATAGATTTCAATGGGAGACCCAGGGGTATCTTCAGCGAAGCAGGCAGGCAAGGGGGGGGGGTTCCTCGGGGTAGCCACCACCTGGGCAAGGAAGAGGGCCACCTGGGGGTCGCTTCTGCACTGGAGGTCGAATCCTTCAGGTCCTGGGGACCGCGGGTGCAGTGTCTTTACCAGGTGTCGGGTTCTGTAAAGCAGGCAGTCGCGGTCATGGGGAGCCTCTGGATTCCCTCTGCAGGCGTCGCTGTGGGGGCTCAGGGGGGTCAACTCTGGCTACTCACAGGGTCGCAGTCGCCGGGGAGTCCTCCCTGTAGTGTTGTTTCTCTGCAGGTCGAGCCGGGGGCGTCGGGTGCAGAGGGGAAAGTCTCACGCTTCCGGCGGGAAACGTGCAGTCCTTTAAAAGTTGTTTCTTTGTTGCAAAGTTGTATCTTCTTTGGAGCAGAGCCGCTGACCTCTGGAGTTCTTGGTCCTTTTAGATGCAGGGTAGTCCTCTGAGGCTTCAGAGGTCGCTGGACCCTGGGGGACACGTTGCTGTTGCAGTTTTTCTTGAAGTGGGGAGACAGGCCGGTAGGGGTGGGGCCAAAGCAGTTGGTGTCTCCGTCTTCCCTGCAGGGCTTTCAGGTCAGCAGTCCTCCTTCATCTTCAGGTTGCAGGAATCTCTTTTCCTAGGTTCTGTGGGCCCCTAAATACTCAATTTAGGTGGCGTGGTCAAGATGGTGGAGCGCTGAGACATTCCTTACTGCGCTCCGCCGCCTCAGCCCGAATTAGCGACCTGTGATCAGCCTGGGGGAGGCCCAGAGGCTTCCCCGTGTTTTGCAGCTTTTTCCGCGTGACCCGGGCGCGACGGTGCTGGTCGGAGCCGGGCCCTGCCGCGCCGGTGGGAGAAGAGGAGCTCGGCCTGACGGCCTGGGCGCGCCCGCGGCGCGGCGTGGTACGCTGCCTGCGTAGCGAGACGGGCCTTCCCCCTAGTGTCCCTGGAGCCAGGGCCCTGGGCTTGGAAAGCTTGGGAGCCCTCCTGGGGCTCTCCAACGACTGCAACGTGCAGAGGGGCCTGGCGCTAGATGCTCGTGGCGCCTGAGCAGCGAATGCGGCCTTGGGAGCCCATTTAAACTCGCGGAGACCGGCGGAGACGTCGTCATTGGGCCCCAGGACTGAGATTGGTGAGCTGCGAGAGTTGGTGGACGGCAGGAAATTGGTTCCTGGCCCTTTGGGTGGTAAACCCCAACATCTAAAACTTTGCCCGGGCTAGCCTGCAGTTCTGTGCCTGAGCGAGCGGAGAGGCCCTTGTTGCCTGGTGGCTGCTGGAAGCGGTGCCCTGGTGTCGTCCCGAAGGGAGTGGTGCAAAAAGACCGGCTCTGGTGAAGTGATATTGGTGGTCCCACGGAGTTGAGCTGGTGACTTGTGATTGGTCGGGCATGCCATGGCAATGGCGAAGTCCAAACGCGACCGCTCAGTGCGTGACATGTTGGCAGGGGCGCGCTCCACGCCGGGGCCTGTTATGGAGGACTTGCCTGAAACGAGGGCCTTGGAGGGTCACATTGAGACGGAGTCAGAGGAGAACTCTTCAGTGACAAAGGGTTTTCTGACCTCCCTGTTTGAGTCGCTTCGGGGGGACATACAGGAGCTGTGAAGGGACATCTCACAGGAGGTAAAGGAGATCAGAGGAGAAGTCGCCTCCCTGGGTGAGAGGGTATCGCAGCTAGAAGATGGTAAGATCCCTCGTGGCGAAGAGGTTGCGGGCCTGCAACAGGAGGTAGTCCGCCTCCGAGAGAAACAGGACCTCCTCCAGCTGGCGGTTGAGGACTTGGAAAATCGCTTGAGGTGACAAAATATCCGCATCCGGGGGGCCCCGGTGGGCACCGAAAAGGGAGACATTGGGGGTTATGTAATGGATTTGTTTAGTTCCCTGCTTGGCACAGAGGACACACAGCAGGTGGTCCTGGACCGCGTGCATCTTGCTGGGCGCGCGGGGGCCCTGGAGACCGCCCCCCAGACATTTTGGCCTGTCTCCACAATTGTGTCCTCAAGGAAAGGATTCTACAGCGGGCTCGTAACCTCTCGTCGGTCCTCTTTCGAGGGCATGAGCTCCAGCTCTTCCAGGATCTATCAGTGCGGACTCTGCAGAAGCGGAGAGAGTTCAGGCCGATCACGGATCACCTGAGGGCAAATAATGTGTCCTATTCCTGGGGCCACCCGTTTCGCCTGGTCTTTCGGTGGGAGAAACAGCTGCGGCAGGTGAAGTCAGTCGTGGAGGCCGGTCGAGTCCTGGGCCTTGAGGACCCGGGTAGGGAGCCGAGTGAAGGGGCGGCTCTATCGGTGGGGGGACCCCCTCGGTTGTGGAGAAGAGAGAAGAAGAGGAAGCTGCAGCGCCCGACAGCAATGGAGCGGCGCTCGGAGAGAGAAGCTGTTTTGAGCAGCGTGGCAGCCGGCATGTCGGCCTAGTCTGGAGGCCCGGGGGCGCCTGGGAGTACTGTGAATTACAGCTGTCAGATTATGTTGATGTTTGTAGAGGGTTGGGGAGGCGGGGCAATGGATCGAGTTACTGATAGTATGGAACTTACTGCCCCGTGGAGATTTTGCTTCGTGAAGATGGATGACCGAGGACTTTGGTGTCACATGTTCTTGTTGTGCTGTTTTGTTTTTTGCTGTTGGTTTCCCCGTGATGCTGGTCTTCTGAGAAAGCATCTCTAGGCCTGCTTGCACTAGGCGATCTAGATGTTCCTGTGAAAGGTAGTCCCAGGCTGTGCCCTTGTCTCCATGGCATGCTCTTTTCAGTCTAGGTTATGTCCATTAAATGCATAAGCTTAAATGTTAGGGGGTTAAATAACTAACCTACTACACCGATATTGCATTCCCCAGACGGTGCCTTGTTGCTGGGAGGGGATTTTAATTTGGTAATGGATGGGGACCTGGATCGTTCAGGTCAACGGTATGGTCAGACTGGGTCCTTGTCGGATGCTGGGCGGCAGTGGCTTAAGGAGTGTGGGCTGGTGGATGTGTGGAGGAGGGAGCACCCCACGTTGAGGGATTACTCCTTCTACTCACAGGCAACCAAAACATACGCTAGACTAGACCTCTTTCTGGCATCCCAGGAGCTTCTCCCCAGGGTTAGAGACCCAGCAATTGAGCCGCTGGACTTGTCGGATCATGCTCCGATAACAGTCGAGATTTGCACAGGCATGGAAAGGGTTGGTCCATCAGGATGGCGATTTAGAGACTCAATGCTTCAGAATGGGGAAACGGTTGAGGTGATCCGAAGGGCTATAAGAGATTACCTTAGCTTTAATGATAACGGGACAACAAGCATTACAACACTATGGGAGGCGTTGAAGGCTGTCCTGCGGGGTGAGGTGATGTCGCTCTCTTCTAGGGATAACAAGGCGAGGACCCGACTCCCGGGGGACCTGGAGCAGCAGGTGAGGCAGTTGGAGCGCTTGCATAAGCGTACCGGCGCTCCTAGGATATGGCGAGAGCTAGAGAGGGTCCGGAAGCAGTTGAGCCGGTTGGATTGGGACAGGGCAGAGTATGCGGTGGCCCGACTCAAGCACAAGTTTTATGTAGGAAGCAACAAGGCCGAGAAGGTACTGGCGCATAGGTTGCAAGCACAGCGTGCAGCGTCTTTGATAAAAATGGTAAGATCCACTTCGGGGGCAGAGCCACGCACAAGCGACCAAATTGCGCAGGCTTTTGCAGAATTCTATTGAAGTCTGTATATGGCTGAGATGCCCGGTGACGTAGCCCCAGAATCCTTCTTAGAGGGCATAGCAATCACACCTTTGTCGGCGACGGACTCTGCCTCGCTAGATCATCCTATAAGGGCTGAGGAGGTTATATCTGCGATCGCTCGCTTGCAGATTGGGAAGTCACCTGGTCCAGACGGCTTCTCTGCGCTTTTCTATAAATCCTTCTGCGCAGAACTTGTTCCCGTTCTTGTGTGACTTTTTAACTCTTTTCGGCAGACGGGTGTGCTTTCGCCTAGTATGTTAGATGCCACTATCGTGGTTATTCCGAAACCTGGGAAGGACCCAGAGGAATGCGCTTCGTATAGGCCGATTTCCCTCCTGAATATTGATGCCAAATTGTTTACCGGTATTTTGGCACCCCGTCTTAATTATTACATGCCGGGGCTTGTGGACCCCGACCAATCGGAATTCATACTTGGGCGCCACGGTTGCCAGTACGGTAAGGTTAAACAATTTGAAATTAACACGGGAGGTACAGCGCGACTTGGAATCATGGGGGAGGCTTAGACTTTCTTGGTTGGGTAGGGTTGCAGCGGTGAAGATGACCATTCTGCCACGTAGACTTTATTTGTTCCAGGTGCTCCCGCTGGAATCTCACCAGAGGACGATCGCATCCCTCCAAACAGCGGTCTTAAGATTTATTTGGGACGGGAGGCCGGCGCGGGTGTCACGGCAGGTCCTGTACCGCCCTACGCGCGAGGGGGGACTGGTGGTCCCATGCATCCTTCGATACTTCCAGGCAGCATAGCTGCGCTTTCTTTTGGAATGGAGTCGACCAGCCTCGGAAAAGCATTGGTGTTTCATGGATCAAGCAGTGGCGGGCTCTCACATATGGAAGGAACCTTGGCTTAGGGGCCGTCATAGGGCGCTGGGGCTATATATTTCCCCGATCACGGAGGTTACGATGAGAGTGTGGGATCGGGTGGCTGGCAGAGCAGGCGTGACGACCTTCCCGTCTCCGCTGACTCCACTGGGCGCGAACCCTGACTTTGGTCCGGGCCTTCAGCCGGAGGCATTGCATTGGTGGTATAAGGGGGGATGCAAAAGGGCAGGAAACTTATTTGACGAGCATGGGGTTATCCCCTTTGATCAGCTGAGGGAGCAATATGGCCTGATTGAAGCTGATAGGATGATATATTATTAAGTAAGACACTGGGCACTGCTCCCGGCCAATAGGATATTAATCAACAGGATGTTAACTCCATTTGAAAAATGGATACTAATGAAAAAGGATGATAAGCGTGTGGTCTCGGAACTCTATGCCCTCCTGCAGGGAGAGACCCGTCCAATCAAAACTAGGGGTCAATTGAGATAGGAGAAGGAGCTTGAGAGGGAACTTTCGGAGGATGAGTGGGAGAGTGTTTTTTATATGGTGCATCATACAGCTTATAATGCAGCGGGTGCAGAGACAGCTTACAAAGTAGCCTCTTACTGGTACTACACCCTTAACAGGATTCATGCTTGGAATCAGGCTAAATCCAGTAGCTGTTGGAGGGGCTGTGGGGGGGGCACGCTTGTGCACCTACTATGGCATTGCCCCAAGTTGCACAGGTATTGGAAGGACATAATAGACTCCGTGGATAGGGCATTTGATACTCAGATTCCCAGATTTCCTGCTTATGTTTGCCTAACCCGCTCACCTTTCCCCTAAGATCTTTGAAGGGTCGGCAGATGGCTCTGGCATTGAACGCGGCCGTACAACTTTTGCTTTCAGTGTGGGGGACAGAGCAGATCCCGTCAATAGTCTATTGGCAGCACAAGCTATGGTTTATTCTTGCCATGGAAAAGTTATCTTTGGCTTCACAGCTGCGAAGTGGGGACTTTAGGGAACTTTGGCAACCGTTCCTACGTATTCTGTCTGGGGAGTTTTCAGAGTTGACATGCCCAACCTATCTGAGGGTTCTTAACTTGATCTGATTGCCTGAGAGGTTACCTACGAAGAGAAGGCAAGTCTGGATTTGTAACACATGATAGTAGAGCCTGAGATCGTTTGATTAATGTATATCAAACCAGCAGTGGGGAAACATAGTTGTGTTCACTGTCTTATCTTTTTTCTCTTTTATTGTTTCGCATGTAATATGCTAATGATGCGCCTGTTCGCAATATAGTGATGTTGTATATGTATAAGTGTGATGTTCTAAAATTGAAAACTTAATAAACAGATTTGATCTATAAATACTCAATTTAGGGGGGTGTTTAGGTCTGGGGGGTTAGTAGCCAATGGCTACTAGCCCTGAGGGTGGCTACACCCTCTTTGTGCCTCCTCCCTGAGGGGAGAGGGGCACATCCCTAATCCTATTGGGGGAATCCTCCATCTGCAATATGGAGGATTTCTAAAAGTCAGAGTCACCTCAGCTCAGGACACCTTAGGAATTGTCCTGACTGGCCAGTGACTCCTCCTTGTTTTTCTCATTATCTCCTCCGGCCTTGCCGCCAAAAGTGGGGCCCTTGCCAGAGGGGGCGGGCATCTCCACTAGCTGGAGTGCCCTGTGGCGCTGTAACAAAGGGGGTGAGCCTTTGAGGCTCACCGCCAGGTGTTACAGTTCCTGCAGGGGGAGGTGAGAAGCACCTCCACCCAGTACAGGCTTTGTTACCTGCCACAGAGTGACAAAGGCACTCTCCCCATGTGGCCAGCAACATGTCTGGTGTGTGGCAGGCTGGTAAAACTAGTCAGCCCACACTGGAAGTCGGGTATGTTTTCAGGGGGCATCTCTAAGATGCCCTCTGGGGTGTATTTCACAATAAAATGTACACTGCCATCAGTGTGCATTTATTGTGCTGAGAAGTTTGATACCAAGCTTCCCAGTTTTCAGTGTAGCCATTATGGTGCTGTGGAGTTCGTGTATGACAGACTCCCAGACCATATACTCTTATGGCTACCCTGCACTTACAATGTCTAAGGTTTTGCTTAGACACTGTAGGGGCATAGTGCTCATGCACCTATGCCCTCACCTATGGTATAGTGCACCCTGCCTTAAGGCTGTAAGACCTGCTAGAGGGGTGACTTATCTATGCCATGGGCAGTGTGAGGTTGGCATGGCACCCTGAAGGGAGTGCCATGTCGGCTTAGTCATTTTCTCCCCACCAGCACACACAAGCTGGCAAGCAGTGTGTCTGTGCTGAGTGAGGGGTCCCCAGGGTGGCATAAGACATGCTGCAGCCCTTAGAGACCTTCCCTGGCATCAGGGCCCTTGGTACCAGGGGTACCAGTTACAAGGGACTTACCTGGATGCCAGGGTGTGCCAATTGTGAAAACAAAGGTACAGTTTTAGGGAAAGAACACTGGTGCTGGGGCCTGGTTAGCAGGCCTCAGCACACTTTCAAATCATAACTTGGCATCAGCAAAGGCAAAAAGTCAGGGGGTAACCATGCCAAGGAGGCATTTCCTTACAGGTGTCTAGTGTATATAATGTGTATACTACTTACCTCCAGTAGGACTATTGCATCTAAGCTATTTTTGGCCTTGTGTCACTCAAATAAACTATCTTTATTTTTGGTAACACTGAGAATTGTCTTTACTTGTGTATACAGTACGTACTGTGTAACTATAGTGGTATTGCAGGAGCTTTGCATGTCTCCTAGTTCAGCCTAAGCTGCTCTGCTACAGCTACCTCTAGCAGCCTAAGCTGCTAGAACACTACTACATTTCACTAATAAATGATGACTGGACCTGGTATAAGGTGTAAGTACCCAAGGTACCCACTACAAACCAGGGCAGACTCCTACACTCCCTTACAGGGAGCTGGAGTTGTTTTTGGCACTCCTGATCTGACCTCCCTCCCTCCTGTGCCCTCTTCTTCCTCAGAGGGCACACTGGTCATGGCACGCAAGCAAGCAGGCATTGTACTCCACAGCAGGTGGACTTTGCTTCCCTGGGTGACTTACGCCTCTCACCCAGCATGGAGACTAGCAGGTCTTGGCCCCCAGTCCTTGTCACAGGCCTGAAATCTTGAAGAGTTTCTCCTCCTCACACACCCTGTCTAACTGCTTGGCAGATGACCAGTTTTTTTGGGTTTCAATAAACTCTTATAGTCCATTTCCAGGCACCAAATGTAATTTAGGGTCTGTGGCGGTCATTCCAACCGCGGCGGGCAGCGGTAGCCGCCCGCCTGGCGGTCAAAAGACCGCGGCGGTCATTCTGGCTTTCCCGCTGGGCCGGCGGGCGACCGCCAAAAGGCCGCCCGCCGGCCCAGCGGGAAAGACCCAGCAACGATGAAGCCGGCTCCGAATGGAGCCGGTGGAGTTGCTGGGGTGCGACGGGTGCAGTGGTACCCGTCACGATTTTCAGTGTCTGCAAAGCAGACACTGAAAATCATTATGGGGCCCTGTTAGGGGACCCCTGCACTGCCCATGCCAGTGGCATGGGCAGTGCAGGGGCCCCCAGGGGCCCCACGACACCCGTTCCCGCCATCCTATTCCTGCCGGTAAAAACCGCCAGGAACGGGATGGCGGGAAGGGGGTCGGAATCCCCATGGCGGCGCTGCAAGAAGCGCCGCCATGGAGGATTCCCTGGGCCAGGGGAAAACCGGCAGGAAACCGCCGGTTCCCCTTTTCTGACCGCGGCTTTACCGCCGTGGTCAGAATGGCCCAGGAAGCACCGCCAGCCTGTTGGCGGTGCTTCCGCGGTCCCCGGCCCTGGCGGTCATGGACCGCCAGGGTCGGAATGACCCCCTGTATCTTTTAAGTTTTATGTTGGGGTTCTGCTTGTTGTGAAGTACACACTCCCCTTCTCCCTCCTAAAAGTCCGTCTGTCACAGCAGGAGAGCCTGTAAAGATGATAGTCCCACAACACAGGCTATAGGAGTGACTCCAGTTCACACCTGTATGTCAGCTCTAGGGATACGAGCATCAAAAGGTTAATCCTGTGCTCCCAGGCCCCCTCTTTCTGATTCCCTTAACAACCACATCTCCTTCCTGAGATGTGTCCAGGCCATTTCCGTGTGACCTATCATTGCATCAAAAAGAACCTTTTGAAGTGTACGGGGGGAGCCTTCTCTCTCCCTTCTCCAGTGTGTCGCACTCAGCTCAGAGGAGTACAGTAATACACAAATGGGCCTGTTCACTCCTACTGATCACTGTACAATATGCTGGCACAGCTCTGTTTGTGTAGCTGAACTCTTGGCAAAGGCAGTAACCTTACACCACTATGATTGCAGTCCTGTTCGACTGGGAGGAGTGGCCAAAGAGCTGCAATCAGTGGGACAGGCTTGTCCCATGCCCCATAGGATGATCAATGTTTGGCTATGACACCAAAATTCTGCATTAGGATCAAGAACACAGTACAGTTGGACACTTAGGGTAGAGGTACATATCCATTACCATGCAGAAGAGTTTTCCATCCCAACAGCTAGTAATTTAGGTGCTTGTTCTAAACAGGATTGATTATGGGAAAGCTCCCCTGCTAATCTTCCTAGATCCAGCTTGGCAAAAGGGGTGTGGCTTCCATTGGTGCAGCAGCTGCAGAAGCCCTGGAACCCAGAGGCTTAAGGGGCTCCCTTAACCCAGATTATTGATGTATTTTGGAATGCAATCAGCACCCATGGGCTATTTTTATTCCTTGCAGTGCGGTCCATGACACACTGGCTATGGCACTGATGGGGAGTGGACTACTTTCGGTGCCAGGTAGAATTCCGCTACAACAATTTAGTAATCCATGCAGGGTGAGGAGCCCTGGGAAGGTAGCCGCATCTGAACCCTATCAGACCTTTCTTTATTATTTAAGAGTTTTCTATTGTGCTGGCTAGACCTGAGGGTATCAGAGCGCTTTACACCATTGTTACGCAATATCAATTGTTAATCATACTTTATAATACTGTCAGAAGCATTGGCTATCAGTAGTAATACAGTTATGCATAGTGTTGTGTTGTGCCAATGTAGAGTCCTTGGGAGATACATGTGTGGAGCAAGGTATTACTTCAAGAGTGTGTCAAGTGTCATTTCCTGGAAGGTTAAGGTGTTGATTGGGGAGGAATCATTTCAGTTGTCTCGTGAAGCTCATGAAGGAGGGATTAGTTCTGATATGTACTGGGATGGAGTTACAGATTTTGGGGGTATTGCATGAGAAAGAGCGGGAGAGGGCTTTTTGTTATGTTTTTTGGGTGGGATGAGAAGAAGTGTGTGGTGCTTCTTAGATTTCTCATTTAGCCTGTCTTTGTGAGTTTTGACATGAGGCAGACTGGCTTGCCAGTGTGTAGAACTTTGTGTGTGAGACAGGCAGTTTTTAAATAACAACGAGCTTCGAATGGTAGCCACTTTAGACTTCTCAGTGAGTGGGAGATGTGTTTGTATCATTTTGCTGAGGTTAGCATCCCTATTGCTGCATTTAGGATGGCTCTCTTTGGGGCGAAGTTGTCATTCAGGGTGCCCGTGAAGGTGGCATACCTGTAATACAGCCTGGACAGAACCATAGCTTGAGTGGCAGATTTTAGGTCATTTGGTGTGAGGAAGTGCTTGATTTTGTTAAGGGTTTTTAGGTTGTAGAAGGCGCCCTTTGCAGTGGTGTTTCTGTGAGAGCTCATGTTTAGAGTTGAGTCCAGGGCATCACCTTTTTAGGTGGTGTAAACTTCCTGAACTAGTTTTCCAGGTTGATCACTTCAGCTTGGCCTTCTTTTTCTTATTCAAGGCCCACAAGTCGGATGTTGCTCCGGCGAGACAGGTAGGTTGCACTCGTTCCAGGGTGTCTGTCCGGCCTGGTCCCATATCCATTCTTGCAGGAACACTGAAGGGGAAGCCACTGGACAGATGATCCAAGCCTCAGGCACAGGTGGAGGAGTGGTGCATGTTGAGAAGCCGATTGCTGCCTCAGATGGAGTCACTGCAAAAGCCGCCTCCAGCTCAGAGCCTGGCAGTAACCCCGTGCCCACAGGTCCTTCAGGTGACATCCACTTCTGCCTCAGTAGCAAATTCCGCCACGTTCTGCAGCTGTTCAAGGTGATCAGGGCAATGCACATGCCACCCAGCTCAGGCTCTGTGGCACAGTGTGAGGTGTGCCCTTCCAGGACCTCCACATTCGCAAGACTGACCAGTGACAACCAGCCATCAATGGCCTCAGGAGCACCAGGGAAAGCCAGCAATTTTGATGATCCACCAGTGCATCCACAGGAAAGGTGAACACTGGCACAGCAGCCAGTGTCCTGATCTTGGTTCCAATGTAGCCTCAAAGCCCCGTGGGAATGCTGGTCCTGCAAGCCCTTTTCCCTCCCCAGCCACACTAAACTGGGATTTGTCCACACCTTGGACTCTAGGAATGCTTGGATGCAACTTGGAACAAGGGAGGTGGTCCACTGAGAAGGGAAAAGGTGACACTGTTGGGCTGAAGTAGCAGGTGAATATTGACCAGGGCTGCTGTAGCCATACACCCATGAAAATACACCCCTAATGATGAGTAATAAAAACTTTTAATTTTGTTTACAGTTTATACAAAACATAAAATGCAGATGGATTTAATCTATTATCACTGTTAGAATAGAAAACTCTGTTTTTAGAGGTTTTAGGACTGTTAATTGGTGGTGTCTTACAATGCTCCCGCTGTATGAAATTGTGGGAAAGATTTTCAACAAACCAGTGCAGCGCTGTGCTGCTCTAAAATTAGCAGCGCTGCCCCTGTTTACAATTATAAGACGCACTCCTGAGTTTCCCTCTGTGCCACTGCTAAATTGAGCATCCTGCTCCAACGCAGGTGTCGTTGCACCATAGTGCAAGTGTGACTGCTTTGAGGGGTGTGATTGTTTATGAGCAGGAAAGCGTTCCTTCCTGCACATAAACAATCACCCATGGTATTTTTCTTCTTCTATGTGTGATGCATTCTGCAGCACACATAGAAAAAGCAAAAAATTAGGAGGAATAAAAGTATTCTTCCTCATTGTGCCATGTTAACCCCACACAAATTCTTGTAAATCTGGGGCAGCGTCAAAACAATGGATATTGTGGTGGAACACAGAAAAATGCGTCGGAGGGTCACATATTTGCAAGGAGGCATAAAGCCACAAAAAGTGGCGTTACACCTACTTGTAAATATGGAGAAGTGGCTAGCGCCACTGGAGCAACACAAAATGTGACGCTGTAGTGGCGCTAGGGTCTTGTAAATCTAGCCCCCTATATTTTTTCTCTTTGGCCACTTGATTGATGAATCTGATGATGTTTAAAATTATGAAAATAGAACAGGTCCTGATAGCTATCCATATTTAGATGAAGGATCATCATTGTCCAATGAGGCATATAAACTGAAATCAGTCACTAGCTCCTTGACTACATTGATGCCCAATGAGCTTGCAGATCTTGATGATACAGTAGCAGGAATATGATCAGGAATTTGGTCAGCGGCCAACCGTTGCATAAAGCAGAAGTTGCAGCGGGAGGCTGTATCGAGGCCGGGAGGCTGGTCCCTGATCATCAGCCGCATCAAGCGGGTGCCATATGGGTGCCTACCTCATCTCTCTGGCACCTTCTGACACCTCTCCGGTACACCAAGCCCCCACCACTGAGGGGGCGACGCAGGTGACACAGGCCACGCAGCAAGGTTTGCAGCCGGTGGCTGGCACTCCCGAAGGAAGCAGAGATGCTCCTGAAGGACCCAGACACGTGGAGACTCAGGCCGGGAGGCCCAGACTATAGGCTTCCGGCCAGATGTTGCTACGGTCAGGAGCCGGCTGACCGCATGTTGTTGGCAGTGACAGCACTGTGCGGGGGCCATGCAGGTGTGACTTTCACCCACTGGTTCCCTAAATCCAACGCGGGCTGCCACTGAGGGGCCTGGGCAGGCTCTACAGGCTGTGTAGTAAGGCTTGCAGCCAGTAGGCAAACTAAGAACGCAGAGATGCGGGCCGTGAGGCCTCTGACCACAGGCTTCAAGTCACAAGCTCCGAGCAGTGGTGAGACCAAGAACGAAGGTGGCCACATCGCCTGGGGCAGTGAATCTGACAGATCTGGCTTCCCACGGGCCTGCTACTGAAGGGACCGAGTGGGCAGTGAACACGGTACCCAGTGCGACCTGCCACGAGATAAGACGCGTGGCTGCGCGAGCATCACATCTGGTGCTGGGAGTGGCGCATCTGGAAAAGGAGGTAAAGAGTACTGGGAGCGCCGGGAGGCACTTGGAGTGCCCCAGTGTACCATAGGGGAGGTAACATCCGGGAGAGGATAGCAGCGACTTGGCAATGGAAGCAGCCACAGGAAGCTCGTGGTGAGGCTTGTTGCCTTTTTCTCCCCTTCACATTATCCACGCTGCTTACCTTGCCCCGATCTTTGATAGCTCAGAATTCTAAACTCTAGGAACTCTTTTCTCTCCTTCACAAAAAAGGAACTGCTGACCTCGTTGTAAAGTTACTCTTGATCCAAACCTTCAAAGTGGCGTTTCTTATCCCTGATTGGACTGACACTTACGCCCTAAGCATCTTTAGTAGAATTATCCACTTACCGAAATAATATATTGGTGCCTAGTGGAAGTAGGAAGTAATACTTGTGATTGATTACTAAAGGCATCGGAAGGGTGCAATGACTGCCAAAAAGCTAAGATCGGGTTGTTTGCTCCTGGGCAGGTCTTGTTTGAAAACTAAATCTAACCCTCTCGGCAATAGGGAGGCAGGAGCCCCGGGGCTGAAATGTAGAAATCATTTTTTTTCCTTCTGGGAAAAGGAGATGGTCCCTCTTGAACCCTCGGATACCAGATCTTCTGGCAACCAGGACATGCTTAATGCAACGTAACTGGGAGATTTACAGCATTCTAGCCTCAAGGGGTCAGCATGTATTGACATCCCCGAAGAGGCAGTTCAGAAAACACTTGCATCCCTGGTACCCCTCTGCCATACAGAGCATGGCTTAAGCAAAGCACCTTCTCATCCCCATAGCACAATCCTCCCCCCAACTTGCAACCCCAAGGGTTTTGTCCTCAAAAGGGAGGGTATATTAGCTGGAGTTGGGAAAGAAGGTCCTCCACAAAGCAAAGACTTGGAACACCATTTGAATGACTTTACACTCCCAGACCTGGACATAGAACTATATAAAAGATATGGGTCACAACAGGGGGTGGATACACTTCAGTCTTCTCCCTAGCCGCTGTCTATGGGCCTACAGATATTTAGAAGTACTCCTTCTAACCACCCCTCCTTGTATTCACATCTCTATGTGACTCCTGATTTAGATATAACTGTTGATCTCCCAAGCAACCCCCGATCAAAATACGCAGGTTTCTACCTCTCTTTTTAGTCTACTGAGACTCTTTTAATCCATTTTAAACATACTGGAAACATTTGTTGGGGATCTGACTGTATTTTGACACTGTTACAGCTACCCTGAAAAAACTGATTGCCAATAAAGAAGGCAGTCATGAATCGAACCCATTACATTTAGAAGGAGTGTCAACACAGTCTTGTGTAGCAGAGAACAAGGTTGCTCACCCAGGGATTGCTCCCAGGCTGGTAAGCCTCAGGTTAAGGAGCTATCTACGAAATATGCTTCAATTGAGAGCCTGGTAGACTCTAACAGATTTGAGTTGAATGGCTTCTCTCCAGAGAGAAGCCTGAGTTATGAACCCCAAAGTATAGAACAGGAAGTTTTTCCAATCAAAGGTAAATATGGTGATTGGAGAATCCTGCTCATTGATGCAAAAGCCTATGAACAAAAAGAAAAATCATAAGAGGGCAAGGAAACAGAATTACCAAAAGAGGTGCGAGAAGAGTGTGATTTACAGAAGTCCCCCCTTCGCCGCAAGATCTTCAAACTCTGAAGGAACCTATTCGACATCACCATATTGCAACCTTTGAATCTTGAGTATTGAATGCTCCATTGTGCACTCCTTGTGGGTCAGTGTGGATGGTCCAATCTTTGGTCATAACACGTCTCCATCACAGTCAAGTACGCAACCTTTGAATCCCCTGACGCAATCATTTGAGGACCTAACATGGCTAATACCTCGGCCGGAACGGTTGCTTCCCAAGGGAAGGAAGCAGAGACTGAATTATATGGACACTTTGGTTTTAAATTTTACCTTTCTTTTTGATTCAGATTTAATCTTAAATAGATCCCTTCTTCTAAAGTGTTTTTCAGAGATAGAGTCACTTAGGTTAATTGAAAGAAATGATATACACTTGGTATCTATGGAGGATTCTGGTTATGGCCCTAACACAAAAGTGTCCTTTTACTAAAAATTGATAGTTAACAAAATATTAAATAATTCAGAATGGTTGCAATGTAAGGGTATTGATGTTGTTTCAATCCCGGAGGAGGCAGGGAGCAGGTTTGTTGGTAAGGACATACAGCATCCCCATGAAGGTGCTGGTAGGCAGAACTCTATTTCCCAACCTCCATGTAATTTCAACAGCTACCCTTTAAGTCAACAGGGTCTAAATATTTCTCTAGGGAAGCACATCAGGCAGGTGTCGCTTAAGGAACCCCTGAAGTGTTTACCCCAAGAATCAAGTGTCAACATCTACTCCTGGAATTGGTTACCAACCGTTTTAAGCAATGCTTCTACAATGTCTCATCCAACCCTATCATCACATTAGCAATGAGCTTACTGTTGTTTTCTGGAACATTGCTGGTATAAAAAATAATGGGGAAAAAATTGGGTTCCTGAACTCTTTAAATGCAGATATAATCTGCCTGCCGGAGACCTGGTCTGTCGGGGAGCTCATGCGCAATAAATATTATTCACTCTGCTGTAACGCTACCCCTTCAAAGAGAGGTCACGCAAAGGGTGGAGTAGCCTTCCTGCTGACCAATAGGCTTAATTGGTGTTACAAATGTTTTAGAGATCCCAGCAATCTGTTTTTGGCTTTAATCTTATATGGAATAGGTGAGGGGGTCTGATGGAGCACCCTTGGTATTGGTAAATTCCTATATCCCCCCAGTGTCTCACATGTGGGCTTCTTAGTGAAGATATTTCTTTTTATTAACAAGTATTGTGATAGGGAGCCTGCATCTCGAATTATCTTGGTCGGGGACCTAAATTGTAAAAGTTTGAATCCTGCCCTATTCCAATTCTGGGACAAGGAAACAGAGAAAGCTTTTAGAATGCCCACTTGTGTCTTTCCCCATAAAATACAAACTGATAAGTGAGGGAAGCTCCTCCTTGAGAACTTGAAGATGAGTGACTGTATCATAGCGAATGGAAGACTTCCCTCTGATTCACCAGCTCATTCAACACACAAATCACAGGGAAGCACCAATTTTAGACTATGTGGTAACTAGCTATCAGGCATTTTCATTGGTACACGATAAGTGATAGAGACAGTATTTAGTGATCATAATACTTTTGTAGCGTCTCTTAGCCTGAAAGTTCTCCCCACCGACACCTGGGGTTTTGATGGGTCAAAATTAAAATTCAATATTAAAATTGGCAGAACACACTGGACCTATGACTAGATTAAGGGGCTGGAAGGCCAATTAGAGACTGTCTCAGGCAATCTTGAAAGCTGGGCAGGAAATGTTCTGGAGAAGTTTTCAGAGTTTATGCAGCAGCTACCTGTGATCACCCGCCAGAATACCTCGAGCAAGCATATGTTAAAACCCCACCCCCTACTTTCATTGAATAGAGAGCTCAATACCCTTATCCGCAAGGAATATAGCGAATACTCTATAGAAATAAATATTCAGCTGTCCCTACTAAAAAGAAGGAGGAGGTACATTTAAAAAGAGATGTAATTAACAGATTTTGGATTAATGTAAGGGAAGCAGCAATTAATGGCCAATCTAGACATTTCTGGTAATTGGTAGCAGAAGGATGTGGCTCTGGAACTAAATCTTTTCCAATGGTCATCAACGAAGCAAGCTGGTCCACTTTCATATCAGGTCTCTATGCATCCAACAGGATTATGGAGGAGCACCCTCTAGCTGGTGACTATTCCTCATATATATCCCCCTCTGTGAAAGAAATCAAAGAGGTCATTAGAAGCACGCGTAGTTCGGCTGCAATGGGTCCAGATGAAATTTTGGTTCTAAAATATAATGTTCTTAGCTGGAGTAAAATTTTGTTCCAGGTCTTTCAGTGTTGTTATGAAACTAGGAAAATTCCTTTGTCCTGGAAGGGCAGTATTATTATTTCTTTATTTAAGAAAGGGGATCGTAATTGCCCTGGGAACTACCGCCAGATCGCTCTACTTGATGCAGTAGGCAAAATATTTGCTAAATGTTTGCTATCTCAGATTAGTGACTGGGCAGAAAGAAACAAAATCATCCCTCTGGAGCAATCTGGCTTCAGAAAAAAGCATGGAACAATTGATAACATCTCGGCCCTCCAAGTAATAAATGAGAAATATGTCTCTATGTGGGGGGGGGATTTATGCAGCCTTTGTTGTTTACGGTATTTGACAAAGCAGATTGGGCCACGCTATGGAGAAAGCTCTCAAGATTAGGTATGCCAGGTATCCTACTAGATTTGGTGA
Source organism: Pleurodeles waltl (assembly GCF_031143425.1). Classification (NCBI taxonomy): domain Eukaryota; kingdom Metazoa; phylum Chordata; class Amphibia; order Caudata; family Salamandridae; genus Pleurodeles; species Pleurodeles waltl. The sequence goes on along the minus strand of NC_090449.1, from coordinate 894,062,304 downwards.
TTGCTCTCCATTCCTCCACCTGGTGTGGGGTGTTGTTAGGTGGAGATAGAGGCTTGTCTCGTGAAATCCCAACCCAGAATGGTTTAAAACAAAGTTGTGTGTTGGCCCTAATGCTGTTTTCCTTGTACATTTCAGATTTACCTAGCTACCTAACCGGGAGCGAGGGTTTCTCCCCCATATTAAGGGGGAGGCTGATAACCTGTTTTCTCTATGCTGATGATATAATCATTTTGGATCGCACGCCAAAAGGGTTAAATAATCGCCTGCAGGCCTTAAAGCAATTCACAGAGGCCCACTTTCTAAAAATAAATTGCTTTAAAAGTAAAATTCTGTGCTTCCATTGTAAAAGGAAACTTAAGTATGACAAGTTCTGCTGGTCATAGGGAACACAGAAGCTAGAGAGGGTAAACTCGTACACTTTTCTGGGAAAAAGTGTTTGTGGGAACCTCAGCGACTGGGAGCACATAGAACATAACCTATGCAAGGCACAATCTCTAACTAATGGCTTGGACACCCTTCATAGGGTGACAGGCAGGAGACATTTTAAACATCTCTCAGAGGTATACCGAGCAAATATACCTCCCTATTTACTTTATGGTCAGGAGCAAGTAGGAGTCTCTAAATGTTTTTTTATTAGAAAGCTAGAGAGCCGCGTCCTTAGGAAATTAACACATGTTAATTCGGCCTTCTCAGCAGCGATCTTAAGACTAGAGATGGATTTAAGAAGCACAGTTGAGCAAGGACTGGCCAGGGTTGTACACTGGGTGGTTAGTCTGGAGAAGAGTGGTGACAATTCTTTGAGGTCATTGTTAAAGAAAGAAATCTTGACTGGCAGCAGGACGAAATACACTATTGGCAGGAGTTTCACATATGCCATTGACCTGCTACAGTTAGATCCTGCCTGTATTCTTACACTCTTTCTGTTACAGCTAAAACCCATTATTAGACAAGCAACCTGGTCTGCAAGCCTTTGCCTGGATTAAAAGGCCTGTGCACACAGACAGGGCTTCTAATCTGTAACAGATACTGTACTACTGAAGGAAATGCAGTCCTATCTTATCTGGAAGCTGCCATATGGGATCAGACGGTTCTGGCTCCTATTACGGCAGGGGCTGCTCATGCTCAAAACATTATGGGCTAGATAGTATGGATCTTCGGCGACCTGTAATTTCTGTCAAAATGGCATCCAATACCGGAATCATGTTGTTTTTATTTGCCCGGCCTTGCTGTTACATTGTCGTACATGATTACGCCCAATCTGCCTTCAACTTTCTGCAGGCCTTAATTGCCCCTCCAAATGATTTGTTTTGCTGCAGAATTTTCAACTTTTTCAAATGCATTTTAAAATTTTATTAATTAAATCATCAAATTACTTAGTAAGAAATGGGGAATGTAAACTGTTCATTAAGTTTTTTAGGTCATTTATTTTATGGTCTTTCTTTTGCATGTATTTATGTTTTATGTGGACCTCCGTATCATAAATAAATAATATTGAAATTGAACTTGCAAAAGGGCCTGGTGTACCATGTAACAATGTCATCCAATGAAGTTCTCAAAATTTAGGTAATTTGAATAATTTCAGTAGGGCCTAACATGTGATATGGCACTGTTTCCAAAGAAATCAATCCAATAGTGGATATGCAGTGATGTTGACAGAAGGAAGTTGTCTTTTACCTCTGTGTGAAGAATAATGTGGTTGCAACACCTGTATCAAAGAAGATGGTATCAAACTCTCAAGAAGATAGTGTCATGCACCATTAGCAAAAAATAATCAACCATTAACAAAAAATAATCAACATGGTAAGCCTCTGGTGCTACTGGACTCGGCCCTCAAATTAATAGACCACCATGTGGCTTTGCAAAGCAATGTGGATCAACTCCTTAAATCATACCTCTTTACTTGTGATTACTGGAAATAACAAGGAAGACAGATGGGAACTAGGGAAGCGAGTCTGGCTATTGTGTGGCGTGATTCTTCTCATCTTGAACAGCCGCTGTTGTACCTTTAAGACACAGATACAGGAATCATGAGAACCACTTCTTACCTTACATGAACTATTTTCTTAATGTCCCTCAGGTAAACCGATTCTCAAGCTACCTCCAATCAACTGGATCAACTGGCTGTTATACTTTCAATTCCCTACCTGTTTCCCCCACATAAACTAGACCTGAAGGGCAAATGAGAAGGTAGACAACATTCTTACTCCGACAGTTGTTCATACTACTCGGAGTCACTCTGAAGCCTTGATATTCAACATGTTTCAGATACTACAATTTCCATACCTATAGTTCCCCATCACTCCTCCACCGAAAAGACTCAATTGTCTGGACAGAGATTCTTCCCTATACGTTAGTACCAGATTATTCCTCAAATTTCTATTGTGTCTAAATGCAGAGAGGGGTTATTAAAGGTTACCTCTTCTTCTATGTAAAGAATATGCCAATTTTTATTGATGATGTTATCAACCCTATTGCTAATTCCGGTGTATTGACTAACAAACACAATGGGGTCCATATTATTGTTCCTATTTCTATCTTCAAACATACTTTCCCTATTATAAAAGCAAACCCTCATAAAAGAATGATTGATCAATTTACGGGGATACACTCTTTTAGTTTAATTTTCAATACCCCAGAATTTTCATAGAAGTCCTCCAAAGAAGTCCAAGTCCTTCTAAGTCTCAAAATTTGTCCAAAAGGAATACCATCCTTCTGTACTTTCAGGTGGAAACTAGAGTAGTGAAGAAGAGTATTTTTGTCTGATGGTTTTGTGAAAAGTTCTACAGCAAGATGCCTTTCGTTATCCTTAATAGAGATGTCCAAAAAATCAACTTTAGTAGTACTTACATGGGTTGAAATTTCAAATTACTATCACCCAAATATAACAAACCCAAAAAATCATCCAATCCCTGATGGGAACCTTCCGATATGAAAAAGATGTCATCTATGAAACGGTACCAGACTTTTACATTCTCCAAAAAAGGGGCTGTAACAGTATATATGTACCTTCTCTCAAATTCCCCCACATAAAGACAGACCAGGTGCACAGGTGCCTCCCATACTGGTCCCTTTCAACTGTAAATGTAGATAATTTCAAAAAAGGGAAAACAATTCTTGAGAACCAGTGTAACACATTTAATTATAAATTCCCTACTTGCTACTCCTAGATCAATGCCCACCAAGATATTGTTCACCATTTTGATATTACTGTCTTGAGGGTTATTCGTGTAGAGTGCCTCTATATCAAGGGTAACAAGCAATTGTTTACTGCTGTTAAATGCCAACCCTTTAACTTTAGAGATCATGTGGTCTGAGTCATTGATGCAAGATTTCTGTTCTTGAACCAATGGCTTTAGATATCTATCAGCATATTAAACTACGATTATTATCATTTTGTAGTTCTGTGACGAGAACAGCACTCCCCCTCATTGCGCATATATGTTTAGCCGGCCAAACACACATGCGCACTGTGCTCTCTCCAGCCGGGCACTGTGTTGCCCAGCTGGAGAGAGCATGCACAGCCTCCCAGTCTGCCTGGAAGCGCCCTGGCTGGATGCTCCCAGCCAATCCTAACGCTCTGAGGAGCGTCAGGATTGGCTGTAGGGCAGGCTGGGAGCAGAGGAGCTGCACTGTGGTCAAAGCGGCGATGATGCAGGTAAGTTTAAAAAAAGAAAAATCCACCCCCTGCGCATTGCCCCATCCCTATAAAACACCACAAGCCGCTCCGGGATCTTATTAACATTACAATTGATCAATACCCTGCCTCACAAATAAAATGTGTTTTCCTGCCCCCAACCATTAAACCTCCCCCCACCAATAACAATCCCCAAACCATTGTCCAAACGTTCATTTCTCACCATCCCCTTTCCTTGTATTAACTGTCCTTCACATGCGACCCAGTCACTGCTTCCGTGTATTACCTCTAGCCATGACTAACCTGCAAGGTCCCCAACCCTTCCGGTCGGAAGCGAGCTCCTCCATTTCTGCCACCTGTTCTAATTATGATGACTAAACCTCACCAGTCTGCAAACCAGCTCCAACAAAACTGCCTAAAAAGGTAATCCTGTAAACAAGGGGAGGGTGGGAGGGTAAAACTTGTGAACTGCCTGCAACCAGGACCACATCAACTGACTGGTACCAAATGACTTCAGGGGACTCATCAACTGCCACTAAGCCCCACCCCAAACCTGAATCTACCAATGGGAAATGCCCCAAGGCCTGGACTGCTCTACTCACCCAAAAAAAAACAGGGGCAGACATCCTGTGGATGTCACCCCCAGGGACCCCCATTGGTTGAGAAGATACAGAATGACCAAAGCAAAATAAGAGCAAAAGGCTGCTTTATTGGCATAGGCATGCAGATTGGCAAACTTATTAACGTTACAACAACTGATCAATATCGGGCCTATCCAATACAATTCTTTTTCCTGATCCCATCACCCTTCAACCGCCCCCAACATGAACAGTCTCCAAGCCATCATATAAATATTCATTGCTTACATTCCCTTTCCTTCCATTTGCGATCCTTCACACACAACCCAACCATCGCTCTCCTGTATTCTCTCTGTCTTGACTACTCTTCAAGTCCATCCCAACCCTTAAGGCCCGGCGCAGCCTCCTCCGTTTCTGCCACCATGTCAAAACCCTGGCAAGGAGTTTTCTTGCCCACCTGCGCTGGTCTCATGGTGCCTCATAGTATCTGCAAACAAGTATTTTACTGTCACCGCAATAGCCATATGTGCCCGAAGAGCAAGCTGAAATTTTTGCCTCTCTCCTTAAAAGCCTTATTAACACCAGCTCTTCATCGCCAATGCTATGGTTAACCTTTCCATGAGTTCTAATAAATATAATTCATTCCCCATGAAAGAAAGATGCACCCCATCCTGCCTATAGAACATTTAGGGGGTCATTACGACCCTGGCGGAAGGCAGAGAACCGGCGGTAAGACCGCCAACAGGCTGACGGTCTTACCTTGGGGAATTATGAGCATGGCGGTTACCGCCATGGTCATCCGCCGGTTCTCCGTTCCGGCCGCCAGGGCGGAGACGACCGCCGGGCTGGAGAGCTGGGTCTCCAGCCCGGCGGCCTTCACTATACCGCCGGCGGTATTTGGACCTGGCTTACCGCCGTGGATTTCCAGCGGTTTGAACCGCCATGAAATCCATGGCGGTAAGCACTATCAGTGCCAGGGAATTCCTTCCCTGGTACTGATAGGGGTCTCCCCCACCCATCACCCCCACCCCGACTCCCTCCCCTACACCCCCCCACCACCCCTGCCACCCCCCAAAGGTGGCAGGGCACCCCTCCCCACCCCGACCCCCAACACCACATAACTCACACACACCCGACACGCATGCAGGCACCACCAACACACACACGCACACACCCCGACATACATGCCAACATCCACACACACAGTCAGACACGCACACCCACATTCAAACATACACGCACACATCCATACAGACATACCCACAGACATACACGCACTCATTCCCAAACACGCATCACCCCCACAAGCATACACGCACTCACACACCCCCTCTACATACTCAGACGCACACCCCCATGCACGCACACAACACCCTCCCTCCCCTAACGGACGATCGACTTACCTGGTCTGTCGATCCTCTGGGAGGGGACGGGAGCCATGGGGGCAGCTCTGCCGACACCACACCGCCAACAGAACACCGCCACAGCGAATCACAGGAAGTGATTCGCTGGGCGGTGTTCTGTTGGCGTGGCGGTGGAGGTGGAGCTACCTCCACTTCCCCGCCGCCCGCCAGTATGGCTGCTGGCGGCTCTCCGTCCGTAAAGGGACGGAGAGCTGCCAACTGTCATAATAGGCCGAGCAGCAAACCGCCTGCACTGGCGGTCTTCCGCACGGCGGTCCTTCAGCGGTCTTTAAAAAAGACCGCCGAGGTCAAAATGACCCTCTGAATCTTCTTTTTTGATGTCCTTATGTTCCGACCAACCCACTACCCTCAGCTTACAGAAATACTGCATCTTTCTATTCACCTTTCTCCTCGCTTTTTCAACTGCTGTATACTTCACAGCTCCTCGCCAGACCCTTCTTAGTACCAATGCAGTCCAAAAAACATACGTGCGCGACCACGACCTACCAATCAACTCCAACTCCTTTTTAATCTTTTCTAGTAATCCTAGACTGGATAACTGCACCAAATCATTCCCACCCCTAAAGTGCACCACCAAAACATCTGGACATGGTCTCACTGACACTATTTCGGACAAAGCAACAATTGACCCCACTTCATACCTCTCCAACCCTACGATTCAGTCTTTATCTCATAATAAAGAAAAACACAAATTCCTTCCAAAAGGTGTCCTTTCAGATTGCTTTGCTGACCATTTAATGAATGATTGGCCCACAATCCAAATTGAGGCTGGTCCCACCTTGCAATCTTAATTAAAAGAAACATCACAATTACAGTGTATTCAATTGTCTGACGTACCGTAAACAGCAGTCTGACGATCATCTGCCCAATTTCATCACCTCCATAATGAAACACCCAGCCTGTGGCCTCTGAAGCAGGATCAAACCTGAAGGAATGGGTGCAAAGACTTGACAGATTCTCCCCCATTTCTTTCAATATTTTTCCTCATGACTCTCAGTACCTGAGATGCCAAAGGCCTGGACCCATCCAATTGAAGAAAAAATTGCTCCCACTCCCACCCTACACCAGGTGTGTAAACCAGTGTAATCAGTAGTGTTCTGGAGAGCAGGAGACCTCTCTCTCCAGAGAATACATCAGTGACCTCCTCCCATTATGTAGCCAGCGTCGGGCAATACTAGAACATGTGTATGAATTCTGCTTCCTCTTCACAGCATCGTGGACACCTCGCACCTGCTGTGTGAAAGTCTATATTCAGCCGCCTGGGGCTGAGATACGCCCTTTAAATAACATAGAGGTTTATAAGTTTAAAGCAGGTGTTTCTCAATATCTTAGTTACTCTCTCCACTAAAAACAATGCTATGATGTGGTAACTTCGCTCCTGCAATTGCAAAACCAAGCCTGCAACAAAAAGCCCAAACTGCTTTCACCACCCTACATGCGAAGTTGAGAAAACCAGTAATCATGAACCTGGATGAGCCCGGGAATGCCCGCGGCAGTCAGCTGTGTGCAGGCGGTGTCATCCTCTGTTGCACCTGCAGCACCAGGTGCTCTGGGTGAGATGCTGGGCCCCAGCAGGGCCGACCCTGGGTAGGCCGGCGCAGGCAGACTTTACCAATGCTTCTGACCCTGGTTGGGTGCACGTGCAGGTGAGATCCCTCGTCGCCAGTGTGGCGGCCTACGCCATGTACAGCATGAAAGGGCCTAAACACAGGAATGACCACACACACTCACTGGTTACTTGCAGTGCGGAATGAACCACGAGGGTCCGTTCCCCCATTTATTTATATCCCCTCCACCCCATAACCACCAGACATGCTCCTCGCACATCCAGGTCAGCCTAGACAGTCTTGTGGACCACTAGACCATCACGGAGTCACTACAAGTGTATGGATTGCTGCCAATACTTTTATGGCTTGTATGCGTTATTTAAACTCATTTTGAACCTTTACTATATTCACTATACTCTATAGTAAGGAAGTACTTGCAACAGCCATTTCCAATTCCAAAAAGCTCAATGTTCTATTTCATGCACGTATGAACTGTCCTCGTTGAATCTTCATACCGTATTGTCATCACATGATCTCAATGCTGCTGTCTTTGTTAATGTAAATGACTTGTGTCTAGTGAAGGCCAGAACGTTACTGTAGGAAACTGGCTCTGTATATACTATATCAAAATGAGATATAGGCCCTTATTACGATCCTGGCGGTAAATCCTGCTTACCGCCACACTGCCGGCCGCATACTTCCCGCCACGGTGGCGGATACCTGTTCACTATATTATGACACACACACACCAATCCGACAGAATACAGCCACATAACCAAACCAGTCAGACCAAAGGTCAGTGATAAACTAGCGGAATCACTATGTTACGCCAATAGAACAACGCCCATCACATTATGACCCACGAATCACCACGGCGCACATTCATTGGCGGTAAACCATTGGCGGTACATACTGCCGCGCTCACAATGGACACCCACAAACAAAACAACACTATATTGGACAATTCAAACAACACACACCTGACACCCATACACACACCACACCCACACCACTATAAAACACACACCCACAGTACCCACAACCCTTTACGAATACCAATAAGTGCCACCAGACTGACACCAAGACCACTGCAACAACTAGACACACACACTACATACACCCATACATCCCTCCCGCACTCCACTTCATACACCCCAACATATTACCCAACAAACCCTCACCAACACACATCACATAACACCCATGGCACCACAAAGGCACCCCCGTTTCACTGAGGAGGAGTTAAGGGTCATGGTGGAGGAAATCATCAAGGTAGAGCCACAGCTATTTGGAGCACAGATGCAGCAAATATCAATAGCCAGGAAGATAGATCTATGGCGGACAATTGTGGACAGCGTCAACACAGTGGGACAGCACCCAAGAACAGGGGACAATGTCAGGAAAAGGTGGAATGACCTACGGGGGAAGGTATGTTCCATGGCAGCAAGACACCAGCTCGCTATCCAGAGGACTGGCGGTGGACCCCAACCTCCTCCCCTACAACTCACAGCATGGGAGGAGCAAGTCTTGGCAATACTGCATCCTGAGGGCCTAGCCGGAGACAGTGGAGGACTGGACTCTGGTAAGTTAAGTTCCATCAATTATCACCCTCCCTGTACCTGCATGCCATCACAAACCCTCACAGCCCTGCATGGCCACTCATCACTAAAGCATGCACAGCATAGGGATACTAACAATCCCACCATACACCAACATACAAAGTGAAAGATGGCAGGGCAACACCAACCATAAAGGGGAAGCCAGGGATGTACAATATGTCATAACCATGAACCATAATACAAAATTTACATCCCCACAGGTACCCATGTCAATGTCACTGGAGAGGAGGTGCCAGCACGATCCAGTCCCCCAACAGAAGAGGCCCACAGTGATGACAGTAACTCTGGTCTTCAGAATCTGGACGATCTACCTGGCCCATCAGGGACCACTGGACAGCCGGTTACCCAAGCCCAGTCACAGACTACCACAGAGCCTCCCCCATCAGGAAACAACACCACAGCATCCACCCAGTGTACCCAAACCAAACCTCTCTCCCCAGGACACGTCAATCAGCAGTGTGCCTACCTGTACAGGGACCCCAGGCAACACCTCGCTCCCAAGACTATCAGGGACCTGGGGTCAGTGGCAGTGGGCACATGGTTCAGGGGACAAAGGCACAGGCCAACAGGGAAACTGGGAGGATTGCTGTGCGCCAGGGGGAGGACAAGACCAGAGAACTGACTCCCCAGGAGGCGCTCTCTGAGATCCTGGGAGCCTACCAACATTCCCAGGACACGATGGGCCAGATCCTAGACAACGTGCAGGAGAACAGGTGGCTGCAGTAGGGACATTATCAGGGGATCAGGGAGGACTTGCAGGCCATCAACAACACCCTGATCTCCATAGCCGGGGTCCCCCACAGGCCACCAGCAGCCCTCCCCCTGCAGAAAGTGACCCACCCTGCAAATGTTCTCTGTGATCCAGACAGAAGCCAGAGACACTTGCTAAGACCCCCGCCAGGAAATGAGACTCTCCTGATTGTCTCCCTTGTGTCCCACTCAGTCACCCTGCCCACCTTGAACTGCCATTGCTCCCCTTCCTATGTCCCCTTTGATAATGCACCTGTGCTACGAACAGACTGGAACAAAACCCTGGACTTTCCTCCATCATCACCCCATCCCATTGCACTTCCCCCTCTATATATTAGCACTACAATAAACACCCTTTGATATAAATCGATTACGAGTATGTCATGTATTTCAAATATGTATTGATTGAAACAGGTACAACCATTGCAAATGAACTGTACATAGAATGAGCATAGAATCAATGACCTATAGCTGGCTGTTGTGATCACACCAGGAGTATTTGTCAAATCACCAACATCTGCAAAATGAATAGCCAGAGGTAACAGTAAGTGAGCATAAAAGTAGGAAATACCAGCATGCCAATGCCACACAGAATACAACCAAAGTCCTACAAATGTAAAGTTGCACTATCTCAACTGTGTGTCATTGGAAGTACTGACGGATCACAGATGTTCTGTTGTCCACATCCTCATCCTCTGCCTCCTCATCCTCACTGTCCACAGGGTCTACTGCTTCCACAGGGGCATCTCCAGTCTCCTCCTCCTGCAGAAAAGGTACATGGCATCTGAGGGCCAGGTTGTGCAACATGCAGCATGCCTCGACTATCTGGCAGACCTTCTTGGATGAGTAGCACAGGGATCCACCTGTCAGATGGAGGCACCAGAACCTGGCCTTCAGGAGGCCAAATGTCCTTTCAATGATCCCTCTGGTTCACCAATGTGCCTCATTATAATGTTCGTCTGTACTTGTCCTGGCATTCCTCACAAGGGTCAGCAGCCATGATAGGTTTGGGTAACCAGAGTCACCTGCAAATATTGAGAGACAACATTTAGCCACACACTATCCTATATTGCCAACACCATAGGCATACACCAACATATACTGGGTGGGAACCAAGGCTTACCTATTAGCCATACCCTGTGCCTCTGTAGTTGGGACATCACATTTGGGATGCTGCTATTCCTCAGGACAAAGGCATCATGCACCGACCCTGGATACTTAGCACTGACGTGGGAGATGTACTGGTCCATCAAACACACCACCTGCACATTCATGGAGTGGAAACTCTTACGATTCCTGAACACCTGTCCATTCTGGTGGTGGAGCACAAATGCAATATTTGTTCCGTCAATCGCACCTATTATATTGGGGATATGTTCCATTGCATAAAACCCGGCCTTCACAGGGGCCAAATCCTCAACCTGGGGGAATGCAATGTAGCTGCACATGTGTTTTATCAGGGCAGACAACACTCTTGTCAGCACTATTGAGAACATTGACTGTTACATTCCTGCTGCCAAGCCACTGTCACTTGGAAAGAACCAGTTGCCAGGAAATGGAGAACTGATAGCACTTTCACAAGAGGGGGAATCCCAGTGGGCTGACGGATAGCAGATATCAGGTCAGGCTCCAATTGGGAACACAGCTCTGTGATTGTGGCCCTGTCAAATCTATAGGTGAGGATAATGTGCCTGTCCTCCAGTGCAGCAAAGTCCACCAGAGGTCTGTACACGGGGTATGTCTCCATCTCCTATTCATCCGCAGTGGTAGGTATCTAAGGGACAAAGGAGTGAGGAGGCTGTCACAAACTGAACAATGGAGCCACAACAGTAGTCCGTAATCTGTAAACATGTAATGGGACAGTGCAATTTGTAAAGTATGTGCCTATTTATCCTGTGATGCAGCATTATTCCATAGGCCTGTTCCCCCCCTTGAAATGGCGTCCGCCTGTCCTGTGTGGAGTGACAGGTGTAAGTGAGGTAATGCCACTGACGTTGCGCGCCGTGGTGGGAGGCGGTCGGGAAACGCCGTGCAACTCCTCATTGGTTATATTTGGGCCCTATGGGGTACATTGGCCAATGGTGATCTACGCTGGCAGTGACGGTATGCACCGGCGCAGACGTGACCGCCATTTTCTATCATATTCCTCACTTGTTTCCTGACCTTTCATAGAAGAGGACCTACACTGCATGTGCTGCTGTGACCTGTGTCTGGAACCTACCATTGCCGGTGTGACCGGGGAAAGGGCCCTAGCCTTCACTTCTGAGGAATTGGAGAAACTAGTGAAGGGGTCCTACCCGAGTACGGACTGCTGTATGGGCCTCCAGACCAACAGGTGAGTACACTGTGGGCATGATGCATGTGGCATGAATGCATGGAGTTGTGTGTGAAGGCATTGGGTAAGGGGGGGTGGATGTCCTCTTGGCGGTGTACACATTGTGTGCTGGGCTATGTGTGTACCAATAGTGATGGAAACGGGTATGGTGGGCCATTCGTGTTACTGGCTGGACTGTTTGTCTAATGGTGTTCTCCTGTCTGTATTGCCTCTGCAGGTCAGCGCCCACCAAAAGAAGAGTATATAGCGTGCGATCGCCAAGGAGGTGCGGACCCTGAGGGTCTATGGCAGGCGGAGCACCCACTGTCGGAAACGGAGGGTGGGGGAGCACCACGGCGGAGACTGGAGGGGACAACACAGACTCAGATACCTCCTCCGATGGGAGCTCCCTGGTGGTGGCAGACACCTCTGTGACCACCCCAGCTACAGGTACAGTCACCACCCCCGTACCAGCACCGCCCTCCCAGCAGCCCCTCAGCGAGCTGCCCGTTCCCGCTCACCTAGTAGGGTGGGCATCTCTTTCGCCCCAGGCACCTCCGGCCCTGCCCCAGTGAGCCCTGCTGCCCTGGGTGAGGAGGCTATTGACCTCCTGAGATCCATATCTGTAGGGCAGTCAACCATTGTGAATGCCATCCAGGGGCCGGCATCCCACATGCAGGAATCTAATGCATTCCTGGAGGGCATTCACTCTGGCATGGTGGCCCAACAGAGATCAATCCAGGCTCTGGCCTCCTCCCTGATGGCAGCCATTGTCCCTGTCTCTAGCCTCCCCCCTCCAACTTCCTCTACCCGGTCCCATTCCCCTCAACCCCAACCTATCCCAAGCACACATTCAGACCAGCATGCACCCAAGACAACACACAGGAGTGGCTAATATCCTCATATCAACATCCACTGCCTCCACTGTGTCCCCCTCCTCTTCCTCGTCCACCACCCTCTCAGTAGCATCTCCACTCACACCTGCATGCACTACATCCTCATCCACTACCCCAATCAACAGCACACCTATCAGAGCACACACCTCACTGGCAGTCACCGCCCCCACATCCATGCACACGTTCCCTGTGTCCTCTCCCACTGTGTCTGTGCCCCCTCCCCCCAAAGTATACAAACGCAATCACTCAGACACCCAACAGCCATCCACCTCACAACAGCATCCAGCCCATGCACCTGCACCCAAACACAGCAGGCAGACACCTCCAACAACCACTCCCTTTCCTACATTCCCAAACCTTCACCCTCTTCCAGCCCCAGTGTCCCTAAGAAGCTTTTCCTCTCCGCTGTTGACCTCTTCCCTACCCCTCCCCCCGTCCTTCATGTCGGGCCAGGGTGGTCAGAACCCAGGCTAGCACCTCAGCCACCCAGTCCACGGCCACAGTTGTGTCGGAAGCTACTGCAGGTGTGAGAGGCTCCAGGTAACCACCCATCAGCACAGGCAATGTGCCTGCACCAGCTGCCAAGGGGAAGGGCAAGGATGCACCACCAGCTGCCAAGGGGAAGGGCAAGGAGGCACCACCAGCTGCCAAGGTGAAGGGCAAAGGGCCTGCAGGCAGGAAGGACAGGAGGCCTGGTGCCGTGACTGATTCCGAGCCCCCACCACCAACCATGGCGGTTCAGCAGGGAAAGGGCTGGAGCCTCCCCCCACCACTGGCATCCCCGACATGAGCACAGCCACCAGCAGCAGCAGCCCCAGTGGGCAGCTATCCGAGGCTGCAGGAGAAGGGCTGGAGCCTCCACCCACCATTGGCATCCCCGACACCAGCACCACCACCAGCAGCAGCAGCCTCAGTGGGCAGCCGTCCGAGGCTGCAGGGGAATGACTGGAGCCTCCCCCACCACTGGCATCCCCGACACCAGCACCGCCCCTACCACCACAGAGAAGCCGTCGTCACCGGCGGGCAGTGTGTAGTCCTGTCTCCATGGACTGTAATGCGTCCTGACCCCTGCAAATCCTATGGGTCTGACACCCAGGTGAGAGACAGTGACCTTGCACTCCCCAAGATCTGCATCACAGGGCACAAAGCCCCCTCCAGAACCAGTGGAAGAAGGCATCCACTCACCACCTCCTTGTCAGGATGAAGCACATAGGGCACAAGGCCCCCTCCAGAACCAGTGGAAGAAGGCATCCACTCACCCCTTCCTTACCAGGATGAAGAACACTGGGCACAAGGCCCCCTCCAGAACCACTGGAAGAAGGCATCCACTCACCCCCTCCTTGCCAGGATGAAGCACACAGGGCACAAGGCCCCCTCCAGAACCAGTGGAAGAAGCCATCCACTCACCCCCTCCTTGCCAGGATGAAGCACACTGGGCACAAGCCCCCCCTCCAGAACAAGTGGAAAGTCCACCCACTTGAGAGACTGTGGCCTTGCACTCCCCAGGACCAAGCACTGGGCAAACCACCCACTTGAGAGACTGTGGCTTTGCACTCCCCAGGACCAAGCAATGGGCAAACCACCCACTAGAGAGACTGTGGCCTTGAACTCCCCAGGACCAAGCAGTGGGCAAATCACCCACTTAAGAGACTGTGGCCTTGCACTCCCCAGGACCAAGCAGTGGGCAGTCTACCCACTTCAGAGACTGTGGCCTTGCACTCCCCAGGACTGTGTGACGGGCATGTAGCCCCCTCAAAGACCAGTGGTGTTGTTCCATCTTCCGGCTGAGGTGCCCCCGTTCCCTGTCCCCCTTAGGTGCCTGACATTGTGGACTGGGCATTGTCCCTCCATCTGTATATATGTATATACTGTTTTGATTTTGAAGGGCGTATTTCTAGTATTTTATCTTATTGCACTCACTTTAATAAATTATTTTGTCCTTGCATTATTCCTGAGGGGTACGGGGTGGATATGTAATGTTATTGCATCTATTTGTGTGTATGGTGTTGGAGGTGGGAGTGGGAGTGTTGCGTGTGTGTGTCACTCTCTTTTTCCTACCCCTTCCCTTGTGTGCTAGGCGGCAGTACTCACCATGGTCGTCTTCGCCGGCGTTGGTATTCATGGTGAAGAAGGAGGTAGACCAGCATGGGGAACACCTGCAACTCGGGCTCCATGGCGGCGTGGTTCTTCCCTGAGTGTCCAGAGGTGAGTTGTTTCCCTTCTGTGTAGTGTTTCCTCCGTGCTTTTGATGTCATTGGTACCACCCTTGAAAAGGTGGTGGATAGGTGTGTCATAATAGTGTGGGCGGTACATTGTCTTCCGCCTGGCTGTTGGCGGTTACTGCTGTGCTGCTTGTTGCTACCGCCGTCGCGGTCGGTGTGTTAAAGTGGCTGTCTGTGTGAGCAGTTTCCGCCGTGGTCTTAATTCCATTTTTTTAACTGCTGGCCTGTTGGTGTTACTGCCGCTTTATCACCGACCACCAGGTTTGTAATGAGGGCCTTTGTCCTTGGTGGGGGATTTGATCGTGTAGGGTCCCACTGGGAGTACTAGACAATTGTTGTGGCGAGACAATGCATCCTCTGACCATCTGCCTCCCATGAAGATCTCTCCTCATCTTACTCCCCAGCCCTGTCAGTGGGCATCTGATTATATCACTAGATCCGAAGTTGACAAAATATTGCCCAGCAGTTCCAGGCCTCTATGTTGTCCAACCACCATTGAAGTTCCACTCTGGCTTCTCTCGACCAGGACAGCAGCTCTGAGTAGGCTAGATCTCTCCTGAGATAGTCTGCTTTCAGTCTCTGCAGAGCTCTGTAATGGAGGGGTCCCAGAAAAATGGCCTGAATCAACAATGAAAGTAGTCCCACTGTCCTGGCCGGATGTCTCAGAGATAATCTGTCCCTCCTGAGGACTTTATGAATCTCCTTTTTCATTTTGGTGATTTTGGACATCGGAAGGCTCAAGGTGACTTCCTTTGAGTTGATTAGGAACGCTAGGAATGTGATCCTCTAGGTTGCGTTCAGTTCCGACTTGTCCTCATTGATAACAAAGTCCAGATCCCCCAGGTATATGATCAATCGTACCCCCTTGGTGTAAAGGACCTCCACCACCGGACGGAGTAGCTTGGAAAAGCACCACGGGACTGACAAGAGTCCAAAAGGAAGGGCTCAGAATTCAAATGTTTGCTCCCGCCAGAGGAACTGCAGGAACCTCCTGTACAGGGAGTAGATGGATACCAAGAGCTAGGCATCCTTGAGGTCCAGCCAGGCCATCCAATTGCCCATTAGCAGCATATCTCTCAAAAGCCCTCTATCCTGAAGTGGCAATATACTAACCACTCATTGAACTCGCTCAAACTTATGACATTGGAAGATATTGCTTACAAACCCTTCTGGATGGCATGTTGTTTTGCAATTCTCTCTTTTGCCAGCAGCTCCCTTACCTCTGACTCTATTAGTAGGGTCTCCTCAAGTGAAAAACCAAGGGGTGGGGAAGAGCTCTCTGGATGGGGGTCTGATAGAATTCTATGTAGAAACCTCTGACCGTCTGTAGTACCCAGGGATCCGATTTGATCTTTTCCCAGTTGTGTGCAAACAACCTTGACCTCCCCACAGCTTTTCGTGAGGGGAAAATAGGTATTGCTTACCTGGTTGTCCTTTCTGGAATAAGCTGGAGGTTCTGCCTTCCCGGAAGGATTTTCCTCTTCCAGACACTCTGCTCGGGTAAAACACCCGCCATCTGTCATTCCAGCCATTGTTTTGTTTGGCCTGCTACTTAGGGAGATCTTGGGAGGATGGGCGGCCGGAAGAGTGTCCCCTGCCTCTTCCGGCCTCTGCCAAAACCTTCCTGGAGAAGATCTTTTTTATAGGTGACTGTCTCTTGTCAAGGGCTGGGAAGATGGAGACAGATTTTCCCAGCTCCTTAACGAAAGGTTCACCGAAAAGGTGTCCTTGCGCCACTGCGCCTGCCTCAGATGTAGTGAGCTTCCCCAAATTTGGTTCGATTTTGATGAGCAGCGATCTCCTCCTCCACGCTGCCAGGGCACAGTTAGTGTTGCCAGGAGACTAACCCCCCTTGGGGCACAGCCAACCACCATGTCAGTAGACATCAGCTTCCCTGTTTGCTTGGCCTGCTCAGCCATCTCTATAATCTTTGTGAGGTGTGTCCGCTACCTTCCCGGCTAAATTGGGCCTAGGGCATTCTGTTCTTAGCCGTGCCCAGAACTCTTTTTCTAGAGGTTGGCGAAACTTGCTCCCCACTTCTTTGCCACCTTAGTGTCCGGAGTCCATTCAAAGGTTAGATCCCCTCCAGATCAAACATGTCTGACTGGCCTGTCTTCCTGTCTTGGCAATCTGATGAGCCCAGGCACCAGGGTCTGCCCGAGTCACCCTCCTTATCTGAAGACATGTCCGTCTCACCATCCCCGCTGACAGAACTCCTGGGGCGATCAGCTCGCCAATTGCCCTGGGTTTGTCTGCCTTCCAGTAGGGTGCTTGTTTAAGCGTGTGCGCACTGTTCTGGAAGGTTTTATGTATCCTGCTGAAACCCTCTAGGTGCCCTGTGTCATACTTTTTTGCCCTTTTGCCCCCTGCCTGCTCCCCACTAGTCCCTGTGCCTTGGGAAAAAGGGTCAGAGAACACCCCTGGGATGCTTTCGACCAGTCTGTCACCCTGCTCCTGAAGAGGGGCTAAAGCTCTAAATATGGCTTGTGATAAGACCCTATCTACTTCTGCAGGCAGGCACTGGGGCCAAGCTTCACTAGTCTTCTGCAGTGGAGTCCATATCTAATGTAGAGGGGAGAGCCACAGGAGAGAGGAATTGAACAGAAATTCAAAACACCCTGCTTTATTTAGGCATCCTCCCTGTGAATGCTTGTGTCTTTATTGCTTGGCAAGGAACCTTCACTAAATATTGTGTGCGCGCCGAGGTCAGCCGGACAAGCCTGTTAGGGATGCTCCTTACCGCAATCATGCGCTGTCTGCCGGTGTTAGCAGGAAAGGAAAGCACTGAGGGAATCCTCAAGGAAATCCTTCTCAGTGCTTTCCTCACACAAGTTTGTAACTGTCAACGCGCTCTCTGAGCTGCCCTGACAGCGCGCACTCGTCTCGCGTGAAAGAGCGCCCTCTGGAGGACCCGTGCAGGATCAAAAGCACGCAGGCAGAAGCCTGCCCCGCAGAAGACCAAGAATATCTCGCTGATAACGTTAGACAATAAATCAGACAAGCAGCAAGTACCAACACAGTAAAATGAAGTGCAATTAAACCCTTTTTCCACAGATATGCGAAGGGAAGAAAAGCTGTGACTAACTCATGAGCAGTGAAGAAGAAGGAAGAGGAAGGGACATCAAATGAAGATATACAGCAGACTCAGCGCATTCCCTGAACTACCTTTCACTACTAAATTGCAGGTGCGATGCAACTGTCCACAATATAATCAGAAGAATATTTCACGTTTGCAGCTGCCACACAGAAGGCCGTACTGCCTGAGCAGAATTGATGAAATCTAGGAACTGAAAGGAGGGCAGCATCTTGCGAGCGAAAGAGCTGACTGGGAAAATAGGTGTTGACTTTCTTTCTCAGAATAGTATCAGCCCGAGTGGTATAGGGCTCGGTGAACAATACAAAGGGACTTAAAGGTGATTTTCTTTGCCAAAGGGCCCCATATGGAGCCTATTCAAGCAGTTGAAGAGGCAAGTCTGGGAAGACCAAGGGATAATTTGGCCACAGCATTTTAGATACAGTGAAGTTTATTTACTATGCCCAGAAGTGCGCCTAGAAAAAGAGTTCCGTAGTCCAGACAACTAGTTGCCTAGACCATAATCTGAAGGGCCAAAGGTGGCAGTAGAGGAGCAATATTTCTTAGCATCTGCAGCCAGAAAAAAACAGGAGAAAGTCAAAGTAGGAGGCTGGCTCAGTTTATGGTGTACATTTATGGTGTTGCACCCTATAGTAAGTCCAGACAACCCTTAGTGATAGTGTTTAGGTGTCCAGATAGCAAAAGCTCTCTAGGGGTAGCTGAGTCGAGCAGCTGAAGCTTAACCAGGAGGAATGTGAAGCACTTGCAATACCACAGAAGTCAGACAATAACTCACACATATAAAAGAATCACAAAAGTGTTGCAAAAATAAAGGATTCTTTATTACAGCACTAACTACTAGACTAGCATTGGTAAATCTCCCTTTCGAGATATTTACACATAATATATACACAAAAATAACACGCAGAATAGCATGAAATGTACAGTGCCCTATTTGGGGGGGGGGCAAACTATATACTAAGTAAGTAAAATGCAAGATAGTGAACCCAACCAAGGTAAGTGTGCTAGTTAGCTAAGGGCTGGGGAGGAACGAAACCACCAGAGGTAAGTAGAGCAAGTATCCCCAGCGACCGGATGTGGAGTGATTACCTACCTGGGGAAGTCGCGGTTGGAACTTGTGAGTTTCAGGACCCTTCCCAGTGGATCCCAAGGAAACTTAAAGACAAGAGGAAGGTTGGAAAGTGTCCTCACCCAAGGATACCCAGAAGACAGGAGTACCTACACAAGGAGACCCGGATGCTTAGGCGTGAAAGGATGTCAGAAACTTTTGTTGAGGTCAATGGAGGCCTCTGTTTTCCAGCTGTTGTCGCAACCAGTGGACCAGTCCGGTGGAACACAAGGATGGATTCCAGATGTAGAAGACTTGAAAAGGAAGGGGACAGAGTCCAGCACCCTCGGAGGTGCCCAGGTGGTGCAAGTGACAATGCCCACCGTCCTAGATGTGAAGTTCCTGCAGGTTGGTGAAAGAAGAGGTCCAGCTGCAAGGTCCAGGAGCTGCAGAAGATCATATAAGTCACCTACGAGATTTCCCACATTAGTAGCCGGATTGCAAGAGGGTCAGTGACCAGTGAGGCCACCATCAAGCACTGGCAAATGCAAGCAGGAGCTGAAGATAGATTTGCAGGTTTTTGGGTACAAGCAAGGTCGAGGAGACTCTTCCCCTCAGAGGGGGGTCAAACCTGGCCCTCAGCACACAAGAAGGCCAGCAGAAGTCATTTGAGCCCCCATGAGTGACCCACAGGTGATGGACACAGGGAGTCGCAAGGAGGCCTCAGCAGCACAACAAAACAGAAGTCCCACGTCGCAGGAGCTGCAGAACGGAGGTTGATCTTCGAGTTGCAGCTGGAGGCTGGCACGTCTCGGTGCTCAAAGATCTCTTGGCGGAACAGCCAACAAGCCTTGGCAAGAGCAACAGTCATGATGCACAAGGGTGCCGTTCCAGTGGCTGAAGCCGGGGCCCACAATCTCTGAAGTGGATCAGAAAACAGGAGGGACCTGAAAAGGACCACAGAACCACCATCCGTGAGCAGAGCCTTCACGTTGTCCATGAGGGAGCAGGATCCACCAGCCGGTCATCATTGCCTTGAAGTACCTGCAGGTGCAGGGAAGTGCCTCCTTGACTGACAGGAGCAGAAGATTTCATCCAGAGAGTCCCTTGTAGAGTATTGCTCGATGAGTCTGAGGACCCACCCACCAAGGAGGATAAACTCCCTAAACTGCTGAGGCACTCCCACTCTCCTGGTTGCACCAGGGTTGGGGTCTCTGGCCTCAGTGCATAGAAGCCCATGCTCCCAAAAGACCCCGTGGGAGCCACTGACATCTCCCTTCTCCTGTGCAGCTGCTTGCTGCCTCAGGCCTCCAAATACAATTGTATTTTGTAAGTTTGCGCCGTTTTTGCGTCAAAAAGTGGCGCAAATGCGGCACTAAAAAAAGTATAAATATGGGCCTCAGTTCCCTCATAGGACAAGACATCTTTCTGAGAAGAGAGGTCTTGTTTGTTTTGCTGCTCAGGAGATGGTCCCCAATTCTTCTTGCCTGGATGGTTGGGCCATTATTTCAGGCTCCTACACTCCTTTTTCACCTTGTGCTCGGCTTTGTGCTCTTGTTTTTACACACACCAGTTCAGGAACACCCAGCATGGCTGCATGGGTTTTGAGTTCTACCTCTACCAGATCATTCCCTAGCAAGCACTCCACCGGGGTTACATAAGAGACCACTACCTATTTCAGGCCAGTAACACCTCCCTATTCTAAGGTCACCATAGCCATGGGATGGACCTTAGTTACATTGTCAGCATTGGTAACTGGATAAGTTTGTCCAGGCAAATATAGTCCTGAGGAAACCAGTTTTTCCTGTCACCATGGTGACACTGGCACCTGTATCACTCAGGGCTTCTGCCTTTGTCCCATTAATCAAGAGGTGCTGTCTGTATTTTTGCCTGTTAGGGGACCAGGCAGCA
This sequence comes from Pleurodeles waltl, assembly GCF_031143425.1. Classification (NCBI taxonomy): domain Eukaryota; kingdom Metazoa; phylum Chordata; class Amphibia; order Caudata; family Salamandridae; genus Pleurodeles; species Pleurodeles waltl. Next base: position 894,041,267 of record NC_090449.1, on the reverse strand, counting down.
AGTGTGGCACCATCTACCCCAACCTCAGAGACTAAAGTAGCTTCAGTGTGAGCCCTGATTTACTCTGGGCACACTTCTGATCCCACCTGGAGACTGGTTATATCAGTACTAACTGGAACAGTGCTAGGGGTATTCTTTTTGAGACAGGCCAAGTCTCTGGTTTGGTGTCAATGCTGTTTACAGTTGCAAAACCAGGCCTTTTTGTGATCAACATTTTTACCCTTGTATCCATGTGAAGATTGTGAAGAGGCCCAGGGCCCACCCTCAGGTGCAGGTTTGTGTGGCCCTTGAGAAGACACTTTACTTTTATCCCTAGGTGTCTCACTACCCTGCCCCTGGGGAGGCTTTGTAACGTCTTTCTTTTGGTCACCCCCAGAGGAAGTCTTGGTCACCCTAGTCTTGACCCAATAGTCTGCCTTCTTTCCCAATTGTTGGGGAGAAATTGGACTACCATATATTGATGCAACTTGTCATTGAAGCAGTTACTTAAAAGATGTTCTTTCATAAATAAATTATACAGCCCATCATAGTCATGCACTCCACTGCTCAGGACTGGCTCGAGTTTTTGTGAGCACCTCTGAACCTAATTCTATACTCCTCAGTGGTGAATCCAAAGCCCTCAATCAGGGTAGCCTTCATGTGGTTGCACAAGCTCTCTCAAAAGCTGTGAGCCATTTGTTGATGTCATCACCTTCTTCATATTTAAGGGTAATCCCTTTAGGGATGGGTTTTTAGGTCATAAGAATGCTCTCTGACACTATTTAGACTGCTGCCACAATTAATGGGTGCTAAGCCCATTTCTGTTTTCTCTCTATATATATAACTAGGAGCTGTTGCTCCAAAGCTAATCTTTTGCTAAAAAGAAGCCCTCTTCATTGAGGCTTCCCTCAATGTTCCCAGAGGAACTAGACTTCCCTGTGGAAGATCCAGGCCCTGTGAGGACTATCTGTGGAGATAGGGGCCTTGGGTCCCTGGTCTCCCTAGTTAGATGAGGAGGGGGAGTTCATCCTCCTCATTTCTAACCTTTCCCTATCTGAGCAGAGGTCTTCATCCTCAGCAGGGTGGTCTCTTGTATACTCTGCCAAGAGGTCGTGGAGCTTGACCTTGGTATGGTTGGACCCTGTTTTAAACCTTTTCAGTCTGCAGAGGGACCTTAACTCTGCCATTCCTAGATGGAGGTAAGGAGTGAGGTTGAGCTCTCCAACTGTGTCATCTGAGCTGCTCATTATGTTACTATAGTTGGGGATTACTTTTAGGAATTAAAACCTATTTCTACTACTTCCCCTAACTAGAGTAACTTTAAAATCTCAAAAGTAAATGCTAAAGGGGACTTAACCAAGGCCCTAGCAGGACTTTTTAAAATTTAGAAAAAATTGCCAAATTCAAAAATCAGTTACTAAAGCCAATTTTGGAATTTAGTTGTGTTATTAGGTATTGGCTGAGTAGTCCAGCAAATGCAAAGTCGTAGATCCCACCGCTGCCACCAAAATAGAAAGCTGGCTCTGTATATACTATATAAAAATGAGATATAGGCCCTCATTATGACTTTGACAGTCTTCTATGAAGACCGCCAAAGCCATGGGCTCCAGAAGACCACCAGTGCTAGCGGTCTTCTGCCTACCATATCGCGGGTACTGCTGGATTTCTGCCACACTTTGGGTGGTAATCCAGCAGTAGACGTGCTGGCTGGCGGAGGCGCTGGGGCGGTTCTACCACTGGCCCTGCCCTGCCAGTAGGACACCGCCCCCTGTATTATGAGCAATAATACGGCCTTACGGTGTCCTGATGGCGGGGCGCTGCCGGCGGTGGAAGCGCCCCTTCCCGTTCCCTGCCAGAGGACCTTCTCCTCGGACCAGGTAAGTTGATCGTCCGACAGGGGAGGGGGGGTGTTAGGTCGAGGGGGGTTGTGTGTGCATGTGTGAGTGTGTGCTGTCTGTGTGTGTGCATGAATGTGTGTATGCGTGGTTTTATGTGTGTCTGAATGTAGAAGTGAGTGTGTGTATGCATGTAAGTGTGTATGTGTGCATGCATGTGAGTATCAGTGTTGTGGTGAATGCGTGTTTGTCTGCGTGTGTGTGTGCATGTTCGGATGGTTGTGTGTATGCGTGTTTGGATGGGTGTTTATGCATGTTTGGATGGGTGTGTGTGCGCGTGTATGAGTATGCATGGTTGAATGCGTGTATGAGTGTTGAGGTGAATGCAAGTATGGATGTGTGTGAGTGAATGCATGTTTGTAAGGGTAGGTCAGTGTATATGTGGTTCTTGTAGGTGTGGGTGCGCTGTGTCTGGAGAGGGTATGAGGAAGGTGGGTAGGGGTTTCTGTGTCTGGAGCAGGTAGTGGGGTGGGGGTGTTGGGTTTGCTGGGGGGTTGGTGGTGTCGTCTACTGGTGACAGGGAAGAAATTCCCTGTCACCGGTATCCTTTCCGCTAGGGTTTCTGTGGTGATGCTACCGCCGCAGAAACCCTGGTGGAAAGGTGGCTCCTAGTACCGCCGGTGGTCTTCTGTGGACCACCAGGTCGGAGATACTCATCTCCGTCCCGGCGGCTCTGACCACCCTTGTGATATGAGTGGAGATGTGGAGGGTTGACACTCATAATGTGGTAGTCTTCACCTCCAGCCTGTTGTCAGTGAATCCGCCACCTTTACGACCCCTTTATTGTGCAGAGAAGTTCCCCTGAGGCTTAACAGAGGATAAAGTAGATGAATCTACTCTTTTTTGTGGTTGTGTGGTCGAGCAGTTAGGCTTATCGGAGAGTAGTGCAAAGCTTTTGTTGTACACACACAGGCAACAAATGAGGCACACACTCAATGACTAACTCCAGGCTATTTGTTTTTGTTTAGCAAAAATATATTTTGTTATTTTATTTCTAGAACTGCAAGATTCAGTTTGCAGGTAAGAATATTTGTAACTAAGTATCTGACATATGTATCAACACCACTTTGTTTCAATTTGGCAAGTTAAACGGTTTTCAAGAAAATAGCAAATATATGTTTTAAAAGTTGACAGTGCAATTTTCAAACACAGTTCTAGGAGGAAAGAAAGGTTAGCACAGTTTCAAGGAAAATACAAGACTTACAGTTCCTGTTTCCAGGGGTTAGGAAGTCCACAGGTTGGGGTTCAAGTTAACCTCAAACACCCACCACCAGCAACACCGAGCCAGCCAGGTGCAGAGGTAAAAGAGATGCAAGATTTAAAATGGAGTCCTATGGAGACTGGGGGCTCTAAAAATCAGGCCTGCCCCCAGGTAAGTACCTGCGTCTTCGGAGGGCAGACCTGGGGGGTTTAGAGGAGCACTGGTGGGCCACAGGTCAGCACCAAACACACACCCTCTGTGGCAAAGGGGCAGCCAGTTGCAGGGTGCAAACACAGTGTCAGGCTCCCAGTGATTTCCAATAGGGGGACTCCAGGGGTCACAAAGATGCTGCAGGTGAAGTCCAGGGGGTCAGTTCCAGAAAACCACAGGCTGGACAAGGAGGAGGGTCACCTGCTGGACTTTGCTGGACTGGTGGTCAGATTCCCCAAGGCCAGGGGGCTGCGGGTGCAGAGGTACCTTTGGACGTTGGGTATCTTCGGCCAGTTCTATCGCAGTCAGGGGGTTCCTCTGGGTTTAGGCTGCAGGCATCATCGTGTTGGAAAGGAGGGGTCAACCCAGGGTGGACACTAGATCATAATCACTTGGGGACCAGCTCTAGTCGGACACGGGCCATGGGTGTCGGGTGTAGAGTGGGCAGGACTCACAGATCCGGGGTGGTTCTGGAGTTCTTTGTTGGAGTTTCCTTTTGGACAGGGCCACTGTCCATGGGAGATCTTGGTCCTCTGGGGTGCAGGTAGTCCCCTTGAGGCTTTTAAGAGGTCGCTGGTCCTGCAGGATGCGTCACCTTTTTATAGCAGGGCTTGAGAAGCTGGAGACAGCCCTGTAGGGCAAGGACCAAGTCAGTTGGTGTCTTCAGTCTTTTCTACTGGGGTTCAGCTTAGCAGTCTTTCTTTCTTCTTGTCTTCTTCTTAAGGGTCACCAGGAGTTTGATGAGCTAGGTTCAGGGGAGCCCTTAAATCCTGGATATAAGGGTGTTACAGGGGTCAGAGGGCGGTGTCCACTCCCTTTGGGGAGAGGGACACAGACCTAACCGTATTAGTCCCAGTCCTCCAAACCAAGATGAAGGATTTTGCATGGAGAGGGTCACTTCAGCTCTGGACACCTTAGGGGTGGTCACAGCTGAAGTGGTAAATCTTCCTGGTTTTCCCTAATTTTCCCGCCTGGCTTGCTGCCAGAAGTGGGGCTTTGTCCAGAGGGCAGACATCTCCACTAGCTGGAGTGCCCTGGGGAACTGTAACAAGAGGCCTGAGCCTTTGAGGCTCACCACCAGGTGTTACAGTTACTGCAGGGGGAGGTGTGAAGCACCTCCACCAAGGACAGGCTTTGTTTCTGGCACCAAAAAGCACAAAGGCTCTCACTCATGGTCAGAGACTCGTCTGGAAGTGGCAGGCTGGCACAGACCGTTTAGTCCTGCACTAGCAGTTTGGCTACAATACAGGGGGCATCTCTAAGATGGCGCCAGGGCGCATTTTCAATAAATCCAACACTGGCACCAGTGTGGGTTTGTTGTGCAGAGTAGTTTGATACCACACTTCCCAGAATTCAGTGGAGCCATCATGGAGCTGTGGAGTTCGTAATGACAAACTCACAGCCCATGTACTTTATATGGCCACACTGCACTTACAATGTCTAAGAATAGACTTAGATACTGAAGGGCATATTGCTTATGCAGCTATGTCCTCACCTGTGGTATAGTATACCCTGCCTTTGGGCTGTAAGGCCTGCTAGATGTTGAGATGGGCCCCTCACCTGGAAAGCAGGATGTCTGCAGGGACGATGGTATGCCCCTGACCTCCTGGAACACCTCTCAGCACTTCCTGGTGGACATAGAAACCCCAGCAGGTGTCCCAAAAGGAAAGGGGGAGTGGAAGAGAAAGAGACAAAACACTGCCACGTCTTGCCGGTCCAGCCAGGCACCCTGTATCTTCGGGGGGGAGGTCAATGTTGACAGAGTGATAGTAGAGTTAGTGCACTCAACTTCCTTGAAACTGAATCTGTCTTTCTGTTATGGGCACGGGAGCGGTAGAAGAACACCGGGATGCTCCAGCACTTTTCTTGGATAATAATAACTGTTGGCACAATTACTAATACTGCATTACCAAAAACCCAAACTGAGTACCATAACAATAAGTACTGCGACACTAGGACTGGCTTCACAGAGATTCACTGTTGCACACTACAATTGGAACTGTGGTTGCACTTATCATGCACAAGAGAGACAAACAAGGGCATTCATTATATCACATATAACTTTCCTGCATGCATAGGGTTAAACTAAAAGGAACAAAAATAATCCAAGAAATACAAATGTCCACTCTGGGTTTAAACAGTTAGGGTGGTACAGTTTGGTTTCACTGTGTGTGTGAAAAACCCTTAAAAAGCAAATTCCTCAAACCTGAAACACATGCATGAATGACACGATTTAAATCCAAGAGTTATGCTTTTAAAGAAAGAAAAGTCACGTAAATGCTCTTTTAAAATTGCACTGTCACTTTTTGTAGTACTTGAGCTCAAGCAGATTTCCTGAAGCACATTTAGGCAAGTAACTACAATAATAATGTAGAATGTTCAGAAATGCATTTTTCTCTTTAAGATAAGCACTCTGCCAAAATATGAGGTCTGAAATACACCAGCTGTTCAAGGAAAGCGCAGCGCTCAAAGAACAAACTCCCTGGAGAATACTAGTCACTTAGCTGCAGTCTTTTCCGGAGTGGTGGAGGAATGCCTGGTGTCAGCTGGTACAGGAATGAAGAAAAGAATTGCCTCAAAAGTCCTTAATATGAGGATGACAGCAGGGGCTGGACCGCCAAATCAGATGCTGAGATCAGGAAGCAAAACAAAGCCAAGCAGGAAGGCATGCTTTACTCTGCTATTTATAGCCAATCAGGAAAGCAGTTGACTTTCCACATGTGGATGAGTCACCACATCCAATTAGAAGCACATGTCTACACCACACCCAATTTAGAAGCACATGTCTACACCTGCTCACGTTAGCAAACAAGCACTGGTAAAACAAGCATTGATAAAGCCAATTAGTAACACAGCACATTATGGTGGTCATTACAACCCTGGCGGATGGTGTTAAAGCGGCGGTAAGACCGCCAACAGGCCGGCGGTAAAAAAATAGCAATTACGACCGTGGCTGAAACCGCCAACAAAGACAGCCACTTTAACACTCCGACCGCCACGGCGGTACAAACAAACAGCGCGGCGGTCACGGCCAACAGACAGGCGGGAGACAATGTACCGCCCACACTATTATGACAGGCCAATCCGCGACCTTTTCAGGGGCGGATTCACCGCGGATAAAAACACGGCAGAAACAGGAATTCCGAAGGGAAAACGCTCACCTCTACACACCCCACGAGGAACGAGGACACCATAGAACCGGAACTCCAAATTCTACCTGCGATATTCTTCCTGCTCCTCTACCAGGAGCACGAACGCCGGCGGCGAAGCCCACAGTGAGTACTGCACCTACGACACAGGGGAGGGGGGAGGCAAAAAACAGGGACACACACACGCAACACCCCGCCCACCCTCACCCACTACAACACACACACTAATACATGTTGATACATTACAGTTACACCCCCCCAAGCCCACCGGAAGAATGCAAAGACAAAAGGAAATGAGTGCAACCATTGTAATATATTATAATCCAGTACTCAAAAATATATATACACTATAAACAAATATATACACCAATAATACAAGTCCAGGTATTGCACCATTTATAGTCCGTGGACCACTGGGCCCAAAATGCATGGGCGAGGCCCACACTCGATACCCGAACAAAACAGAGAGAACACTGCAGGGGCATCAGATAGAAATACAACAGGCACCTCAGGGGGAAGGGAAGGGGGGGCACCTAAGCCGGATGACTGCACGACGCCAGATCCACGAGGGGGCTCAATGCCCACTGTTCAATCCTGGGGAGTGCAAAGCCACAGTCTCTCAAGTCTCTCCAGTGGGTGGTTTGCCCACTGCATTATCCTGGGGAGTTCAAAGCCACAGTCTCTCAAGTCTCTCCAGTGGGTGGTTTGCCCACTGCATTATCCTGGGGAGTCCAAAGCTACAGTCTCTCAAGTCTCTCCAGTGGGTGGTTTGCCCACTGCATTATCCTGGGGAGTGCAAAGCCACAGTCTCTCAAGTGGATAACAGTCTCCACTGGTTCTGGAGGGGGCTCGGTGTCCAGGGTGCTTCATCCTGTGAAGGACAGAGGTAGTGGATGACAGTCTCCACTGGTTCTAGAGGGGGACTGGTGCCCAGAGGGCTTCATCCTGTGAAGTACAGAGGTAGTGGATGACAGTCTCCACTGGTTCTGGAGGGGGACTGGTGCCCAGAGTGCATCACTCACCCCGTGACGGACCCAGTTGCGTCAGTGCCCCTGCCGCTCATGGGCTAGCGGTGCTTGAGTTGGCGATGCCCTGTTCAGCGGTGCTTGAGTTGGCGGTGCCCGGCCCAGCGGTGCTTGAGTTGGCGGTGCCCGGCCCAGCGGTGCTTGATTTGGCGGTGCCCTGTTCAGCGGTGCTTGATTTGGCGGTGCCCTGTTCAGCGGTGCTTGAGTTGGCGGTGCCCTGTTCAGCTGTGCTTGATTTGGCGGTGCCCTGTTCAGCAGTGCTTGAGTTGGCGGTCCTTCATGGCCCAGCGGGGCTTGTGCTGGCGGTCCTTCATGGCCCAGCGGGGCTTGTGCTGGGGGTCCTTCATGGCCCAGCGGGGCTTGTGCTGGCGGTCCTTCATGGCCCAGCGGGGCTTGTGCTGGCCCAGCGGGGCTTGTGCTGGTGGTGGCCTTCTGGGCAGCTGGGCTGGAGCTGGCGGGGCCCTCCTGGGCAGCTGGGCTGGGGCTGGCAGGGCCCTCCTGGGCAGCTGGGATGGGGCTGGTGGTGGCCTCCTGGGCAGCTGGGCTGGGGCTGGCGGGCCCTCCTGGGCACCTGGGATCGGGCTGGCGGGGCCCTCCTGGGCAGCTGGGCTGGGAGGGCCCTCCTGGGCAGCTGGGAAGGGGCTGGCGGGCTCTCCTGGGCAGCTGGGATGGGGCTGGTGGGGCTCTCCTGGGCAGCTGGGCTGGGGCTGGCGGGGCCCTCCTGGGCAGCTGGGCTGGGGCTGGCGGGGTCCTCATGGGCAGCTGGGATGGGGCTGGCGGGGCCCTCCTGGGCAGCTGAGGCTGGCGGACCCTCCTGGGCAGCTGGGATGGGGGTGGCGGGGCCCTCCTGGGCAGCTGGGCTGGGGCTGGCAGTGACCTCCTGGGCAGCGGGGATGATGGCGGTCTTGTCCGCCGTGCAGCTCTTCCCAGACTTGCTGTGTTTCTTGTGGCCCTTCCCCACTTTGGGAGGTGTAACAGCTGACTCCACACTCCCACCGGGACCCCTGGGAGCAGCTTTGGTGGCTGGAGTCTTCCCCCTCTCCCGCCGGGCACTGGCCAACTTCTGATACTTCACAGGGGTGGGGGGACTGGCTGTGCTGTGGCTCGGTGCCACACTGGCTGTCCTGGTGGCCGGTGCACTCCACATACATCTGACAACAGGCACCACTGGTCCCGTAGATGTTGTGGCTGAGGTGCTACTTCGGGACCTATGAGATGGACGGGGTGGGGGAGGTGTGGGAAAAAAGTCAAGGCTGGACAGGAAACGTTTGGTGACTTTGGGTGCAGGTGCATGTGCTTGAGGCTGTCGTGAGGTGGATGGCTGTTGGGTGGGTGTGAGCCTGCATTTGTGTATATTGGGAGGGGGCGTCCCAGACACACTGGGAGAGGACACAGGGGACCTGTGAATGGTAGAGGGGGTGGTGACTGCACGTGAGCGGGGTGTGCTGGTGGGTGTGCTGGTGAGGGACGTAGTGGCTGTAGAGGTAGTGCATGCAGGTGTGAGTGTAGACGAGACTGGGAGGGAGGAGGGAGACGACGAAGAGGGGGACACAGTGGAAGCAGTGGATGTTGGTGTGTCTGCATGTGTGTGTTGCTTGCATGAGTGCCTGTGGAATGTGTGGTGCTTATGTTTGCCTGAGCTTCCCTTGTGTGGTGAAGTGTGTGCAGGCTGGTCTGATGGTGTGCTTGGGATAGGCAGAGGTACAGGGGATTGGGTCTGGGTGGAGGAAGTTGGAGGGGGAGGCTAGAGACGGGGACAATGGCTGCCATCAGTGCTGAGGCCAGAGTTTGAAAAGCTCGGTGAAGGGCCGCCTGACCAGAATGAATGCCCTCCAGGAATGGCATTCAAAATGGTAGACTGCCCAACAGTGAGGGACCTGAGGAGGTCAATGGCCTCCTCACCGAGGGCAGCAGGGGTGACTGGGGCAGGGGCTGAGGTGCCTGGGACGAAGGTGATGCCCACCCTCCTGGGTGAGCGGGCACGGGGCAAAGGCTGAGGGGCTGCTGGGAGGGCAGTGCTGGTAGAGGGGGTGGCGGCTGTACCTGTAGATGCTGGGGGCACAGATGTTGCCGCCACCACAAGGGAGCTCCCATCAGAGGACGTGTCCGTGTCGCTGGTGCCATCTCCTGTCCCCGCCGTGGAGCTCCCCTCGCCCTCCGTCCCACTGGTGAATTCTGAGTCCGTAGTCTTGCCCTCCAGAGCCATGTGGGATGCAGCTCCCTCGTGCTCCGGTGCCACTGCTCCTCCGCCTGATGATGCTAATGCACACAGGAACAGGAAGACCAAAAAAAGGGGGGGGGGGCAGAAGAAAGACATGTTGAGTGCATGAATTAACGCTACAGTTGGCGGACAAGACAGACACAGAGGCCCCCTGCACTACGCTGCACTCTTGGGCTCCACAGTGCAATTCCTGGGAAATGGCCTACAAGGCTATGGACGACATCTTCACACATAGATGACACAGGGGCATGAATAGCTGTACTTGGCACTCTACAGAGGTGGGGTGGGGGGCCACAGGGCCTGCCTTACGGAGGGGCCTAGCCTACGGAACTCGCCCTGGCCTAGGGAAACCCACAGCCCTCCTCCCCCACCCAGACAACTCCACTGCGCGCAAAGTCAGCTGAATGAGAGTGTACTCACCCCCTTGTGTCTGCTGTGATGCCCTCAAGCGCCCATCCAACTCCGGGTAGGCCACCGCCAGGATCCAGAACATCAGGGGGGGGTCATGGTTCGACGGGCACCCCTCCCACGTTGGGAGGCCATCCCCAGCTGAGCCTCCGCCGTCTTCTTGCCCCAGCGTCGAATGTCCTCCCATCTTTTCTGGCAGTGGGAGCTCCGTCTGTGGTAGACCCCAAGAGTCCGGACGTCCTTGGCGATGGCACGCCAAATATCTTTCTTCTGGTGGGCGCTGACCTACATGAAATGTACAGGGATAGAAGAGAAGTAATTACCAACTGCACCGTCAAAGTGAGTAGCCCCCATCCCTACCCTTGCCATGTGGCACATGCACTCACCGTCTTACATGCATGCAGCACTCTGCTCCCTTCCTTCTTACATCCAGCCCTCTCCACACAGACATAGCCCATACAACATGCTCCCTGTGTACTTACCTGTTTGTCTGGAGGACCGTAGAGTGGCGTGTACTGGGAGAGGACCCCATCAACAAGCTTCTCCAACTCCTCTGATGTGAAGGCAGGGGCCCTTTTCCCAGACGCACGAGCCATTGTCTCTTCCAGACTGAGGTCACAGCAGCACTTGCAGTGTAGGTCCTCTGCTGTCAAAGATCAGGTATCGAGTGATTGAAGTGATAGAAAGTCACGTCCGTACCATCACCACCGGCGTACATCGTCATTGGCTCCTGGGACCCACAGGGTCTAAAGTTAACCAATGCAGCATTGTGCCGTGGTCTTCGACCGCCTATCGCGACAGTGTACAACGCCAGCGCAGTTACCTCACATCCCATTGTCCCACTTTAGAGGTCAGGCAGCCGCCATTTCAGGGGCCCACATGGCCTCATTTTCAACTGCGTCACACATACCTAGGCCTAGTCTCAACACACATACAGGCCACCTTTTGTGTATGAATGGTGTTCTGGGTAAACTTAGGGTACGTACCTCTGAGTTGTTTGACTCTGTGCTCGCTGTTGTCCTTCATAGGCACCGTCCGCTGGGACATGTGAGGAGATGGCAGAATCCTCCGGTCTACTGACCGTTGGTGGACCTGTCGACAATGGAGGAGCGACATTTGGTAATCACCTACAGGTTTGACCGTGCCACAATACAGGAACTGTGTACCCAGTTGGAGCCAGACCTGATGTCAGCAATCCGCCATCCCACAGGAATCCCCCCTCAAGTGCAGGTGCTGTCAGTGCTCCATTTCCTTGCAAGTGGGTCATTTCAAACAACTGTGGCCATGGCATCAGCCTGTTTTCCAACGTATTGTCCAGAGTGTTGTCTGCCCTTCTGAAACAAATGCAGAGCTATATCGTTTTCCCTCAGGTGGAGGATTTGCCTACAGTGAAAGGTGATTTCTATGCTCTGGGACATATTTCCAACATCATAGGTGCCATTGATGGGACACATGTGGCTTTGGTCCCCCCCCACAGGAGTGAACAGGTGTACAGAAACCGGAAGAGTTATCATTCTATGAATGTACAGATGGTATGTTTGGCCGACCAGTACATCTCCCATATGAATGCCATGTTCCCTGGCTCAGTGCATGACGCCTACATTCTGCGGAATAGCAGCATCCCTTATGTGATGGGTAAACTCCAGAGGCACCGTGTGTGGCTATTAGGTGAGCCCCTGGAAGCAAGACAGTGAGAATGGTTGTCTGGGGTTATCCCTACAGGTTAGTGTGTGTCTAACAGTTGTTCCTCGCCATTTGCAGGTGACTCTGGGTACCCCAACCTGTCATGGCTACTGACCCCAGTGAGGAATCCCAGGACCAGGGCAGAGGAACGCTACAATGAGGCCCATGGGCGAACTAGGAGTGTGATCGAGCGGACCTTCGGCCTCCTGAAGGCGAGGTTCAGGTGCCTCCACATGACAGGTGGATCCCTATTCTACTCACCAAAGAAGGTGTGCCAGATCATCGTGGCCTGCTGTATGCTTCACAACTTGGCTTTGCGACGACAGGTGCCTTTTCTGCAGGAGGATGGTCCAGATGGCGGTGTTGTGGCAGCTGTGGAGCCTGTGGACAGTGATGAGGATGAAGCAGAGGAAGAAGACATGCGGAACAGGGACTCAGTGATCCAGCAATATTTCCATTGAAACACAGGTGAGAATACAATCATGCCTACTACATGTACTTTTACACTACTACCTCTCTCCTGTCTGTCGTTTTCACCCAGTTTATGGTCACTGAGTTGTCACTTTCCCTTACGGTTTCACAGATGTGGGTCCCACTGTGTGTCATCTGCTTAAATTCCTCATGGACTAGAGCTGTGTGACATAGGTATGTTGACATTACTATTTCAAAAACATTTTGTCACTGTAATTGCAAATGCACTATTTCAAAATCACAGACAGACTCCAGATCATTTTGTGCTTTAGGTGTGTTTATTTAAATGCAAATTATTGAAGGGGGAAGTTAAATGGTGAGGGGTGATGGCAGAGGAGTGTCCATGGCAGAGTCCAGTCAATTAGTCTCACAGGTGCATTGCCCATATGGGAATAGGAAGTGGAGCTGGGGCAGTTTAATTATGGACAGGGTGACAAAGTGGGACAGTAGGATGACAATCAGGGTGGTGTCATTTCTTGGCGGGGGTCTTGGCATTGTTCTCTGTCTTTGTCCTGGATCTCAGGGGCCGGGTGGTTCTCCGTCTGCAGGGGGTGGGGTGCTGGTGTGGTGGTCCTGTGGCGGGGCGTCCTGTCCACTAGCGCCGGCGGAGGTGGTGGGCAGTCCATCCTCCATGCTAGTGTCAGGGGCCCCTTGTAGTGCCCCAGTGTCCCTCCTGGTGTTGAGTACTTCCTTCAGCACCCCTACGATTGTGCCCAGGGTGGAGCTGATGGTTCTGAGTTCCTCCCTGAAGCCCAAATACTGTTCCTCCTGCATGCGCTGGGTCTCCTGAAACTTGGCCGGTACCTTTGCCATCGTCTCCTGGGAGTGGTGGTAGGCTCCCATGATGGAGGAGAGGGCCTCGTGGAGAGTGGGTTCCCTTGGCCTGTCCGCCCCCTGTCGCACGGCAGCCCTCCCAGTTCCCCTGTGTTCCTGGGCCTCCGTCCCCTGGACCGTGTGCCCACTGCCACTGCCCCCAGGTCCCTGTTGTTGTTGGGGTGGTGGGTTATCCTGGGTTCCCTGTAGAGGTGGACACACAGCTGATTGACGTGTCCTGGGGAAGGAGGTATGGGCCCGCTGGGTGGGTGCTGTGCTGGTGTTTCCAGAGGGGGGAATGTCTGTGGTGGCCTGTGCCTGTGTGAGGGGAACCGACTGTTCAGAGGTCCCCGATGGTCCGGGCTGGTCATCTAGATCCAGTTGGACAGAGGTGCTGTCATCACTGTGGGCCTCTTCTGTGGGTGGAGTGGACATGTCTGGACCCTCCTGTCTAGTGACGTTGGGTAGGGGTCCTGCAGGGGTGGAAAGGCATGATTATTGCATCTGTGTGTGGCATGGTGTGCAATGGGTGGGTGACCGTGTACCCCAGTGCTGGCATTCCTGTGTGGGAGCTTGTGTGATGATGGTTTAGGGGGTTGTATGGGTATGTGCAGTGTGCATGCTTTAGTGATGGTTGTCCATGCTTTGTTGTTGCATGCAGGGCTTGGTGTTGGGATGGGTGGTTTGTAATATTGGTACATTTGTGAGGAGTTGGTGTGATGGGGGTGAGGGCGAGGGTGGGGGTATGTGATAGCATGCAGGTAGGGTGGGGGATGTAATAGTAAAGCTTTGACTTACCAGAGTCAATTCCTCCAGCTACTCCCGCGAGGCCGTCAGGATGCAGAATCACCAAGACCTGCTCCTCCCATGTTGTAAGTTGTGGGGGAGGAGGTGGGGGTCCGCCGCCAGTCCGCTGAACCGCCAGGTGGTGTCTTGAGACCACAGAACGCACCTTCACCCGTAGGTCATTCCACCTTTTCCTGATGTCCTCCCGATTTCTTGGGTGTTGTCCCACTGCGTTGACCCTGTCCACTATTCTTCGCCATAGCTCCATCTTCCTAGCTATGGAGGTGTGCTGCACCTGTGCTCTGAATAGCTGTGGCTCTACCCGGACGATTTCCACCACCATGACCCTGAGCTTCTCCTCCGAGAACCTGGGCTGTCTTTGCCGTGCCATGGGGAGGTGTAGGTGATGTGTGGGGTGGAGTGTGTGGTGATAAGTGTGGTGATATGTAGTGGTGTGTTGTGTGAGGTGCGTGGAAGTTGTGTGGGTGACGGTTTTATGTGCCTGTGGATGCTGTTGTACCTGCTGGTGGTGTCTCTCTCTGGCCTTCTTTCTGTATTTTTGGTCGTGTTTTTTTTTGGGTGATGTGGGTGTGTGTTTTATATTGTAATGGGTGTGTGGGAGTGGTGTGTGTATGTGTATCAGGTGTGTGTATTTTGAATCGTCCAATGTGGTAGCGTTTTGTAAAGGTGTGTGTATTTTGAGCGCGGTGGTGTGTATCGCCAATGGAATACCGTGGTTGAAAGACCACCGCGTGGATTCGTGTGTCGTGATGGTGTGGGCGTATTTCTGTTGGCGTGACGGTGGAGGTTTTGTTTATCACTGACCTTTGGTGTGGCGGACTTGTGTGGGTGTCAGAATTTTGGCGGATTCCGAGATGTGGGTCATAATAGCTGTGGCCGAATTCCGCGGCCGCGGCGGTGTGGTGGCGGTCTTCTGCACAGCGGTAAGCGGGATTTACCGCCAATGTTGTAATGAGGGCCTATGTGTAATTCGAAACATGAAGGTTTAACCAAGAACAGAGATATGATTTAACCCTAATCCCTGGGGATGCTGACAGATAACGCAGGAGGCACCTTTGGGATTCCTGATAGTCCTCCCCACCAAGGATCGTCTCAAAGGGCGGGCTTGGAAGGGTGCAGAAGATGGCATTTTTTAGTAAGACGTGGAGCATGAACTGTGGACACGGGTTCCCAGGAATTGTCCTCAGGCCCATAGCCCTTCTGTAGGAAGTTGGCTCTATATGTGCTATTTCCAAGTAAGGAATAGCATGCACAGAGTCCAAGGGTTCCCCTTAGAGGTAAGATAGTGGCAAAAAGAGATAATACTAATGCTCTATTTTGTGGTAGTGTGGTCGAGCAGTAGGCTTATCAAAGGAGTAGTGTTAAGCATTTGTTGTACATACACACAGGCAATAAATGAGGAACACACACTCAGAGACAATTCCAGCCAATAGGTTTTGTTATAGAAAAATATATTTTCTTAGTTTATTTTAAGAACCACAGGTTCAAATTCTACATGTAATATCTCATTTGAAAGGTATTGAAGGTAAGTACTTTAGGAACTTTGAATAATCACAGTAGCATATATACTTTTTACATAAAACACATTTAGCTGTTTTAAAAGTGGACACTGCAATTTTCACAGTTCCTGGGGGAGGTAAAGTAATGTTAGTTTTTGCAGGTAAGTAAACCACCTACGGGGTTAAGATTGGGGTCCAAGGTAGCCCACCGTTGGGGGTTCAGAGCAACCCCAAAGTCACCACACCAGCAGCTCAGGGCCGGTCAGGTGCAGAGTTCAAAGTGGTGCCCAAAACGCATAGGCTTCAAAAGAGAGAAGGGGGTGCCCCGGTTCCAGTCTGCCAGCAGGTAAGTACCCGCGTCTTCGGAGGGCAGACCAGGGGGCTTTTGTAGGGCACCGGGGGGGGACACAAGTCCACACAGAAAGTACACCCTCAGCAGCGCGGGGGCGGCCGGGTGCAGTGTGTAAACAAGCGTCAGGTTCTCAATAGGGTTCAATGGGAGACCAAGGGGTCTCTTCAGCGGATCAGGCAGGAAAGGGGGGGGCTCCTCGGGGTAGCCACCACCTGGGCAAGGGAGAGGGCCTCCTGGGGGTCACTCCTGCACTGAAGTTCCGATCCTTCAGGTGCTGGGGGCTGCGGGTGCAGGGTCTTTTCCAGCCGTCGGGATTTCAGAGTCAGGCAGTCGCGGTCAGGGGGAGCCTCGGGATTCCCTCTGCAGGCGTCGCTGTGGGGGCTCAGGGGGGACAACTTTGGTTACTCACAGTCTTGGAGTTGCCGGAGGGTCCTCCCTGAGGTGTTGTTTCTCCACCAGTCGAGTCGGGGTCGCCGGGTGCAGTGTTGCAAGTCTCACGTTTCTTGCGGGGATTGCAGGGGTCTTTAAATCTGCTCCTCTGAAACAAAGTTGCAGTCTTTGTGGAACAGGGCCGCTGTCCTCGGGAGTTTCTAGTCTTTCTTGAAGCAGGGCAGTCCTCTGAGGATTCAGAGGTCGCTGGTCCTGGAGAAACCGTCACTGGAGCAGGTTTCGTTAGAAGGCAGGAGACAGGCCGGTAGGACTGGGGCCAAAGCAGTTGGTGTCTTCTTTCTTCTTCTGCAGGGGTTTTCAGCTCAGCAGTCTTCTTCTTCGGTAAGTTGCAGGAATCTAAATTCTTAGGTTCAGGGAAGCCCTTAAATACTAAATTTAAGGGCGTGTTTAGGTCTGGGGGGTTAGTAGCCAATGGCTACTAGCCCTGAGGGTGGGTACACCCTCTTTGTGCCTTCTCCCAAGGGGAGGGGGGTCACATTCCTACCCCTATTGGGGGAATCCTCCATCTGCAAGATGGAGGATTTCTAAAAGTTAGAGTCACTTCAGCTCAGGACACCTTAGGGGCTGTCCTGACTGCCCAGTGACTCCTCCTTGTTATTCTCATTATCTCCTCCGGCCTTGCCGCCAAAAGTGGGGCCGTGACCGGAGGGGGCGGGCAACTTCACTAGCTGGAGTGCCCTGTGGTGCTGGAACAAAGGGGGTAAGCCTTTGAGGCTCACCGCCAGGTGTTACAGCTCCTGTCTGGGGGAGGTGATAGCATCTCCACCCAGTGCAGGCTTTGTTGCAGGCCACAGAGTGACAAAGGCACTCTCCTCATGTGGCCAGCAACATGTCTCGAGTGTGGCAGGCTGCTAGAACCAGTCAGCCTACACGGGTAGTTGGATTAGGTTTCAGGGGGCACCTCTAAGGTGCCCTCTGGGGTGTATTTTACAGTAAAATGTACACTGGCATCAGTGTGCATTTATTGTGCTGAGAAGTTTGATACCAAATTTCCCAGTTTTCAGTGTAGCCATTATGGTGCTGTGGAGTCCGTGTTTGACAGACTCCCAGACCATATACTCTTATGGCTACCCTGCACTTACAATGTCTAAGGTTTGGCTTAGACACTGTAGGGGCACAGTGCTCATGCACTGGTGCCCTCACCTATGGTATAGTGCACCTGCCTTAGGGCTGTAAGGCCTACTAGAGGGGTGACTTATCTATACTGCATAGGCAGTGTGAGGTTGGCATGGCACCCTGAGGGGAGTGCCATGTCAACTTACTCGTTTTGTTCTCACCAGCACACACAAGCTGGTAAGCAGTGCATCTGTGCTGAGTGAGGGGTCCCCAGGGTAGCATAAGATATGCTGCAGCCTTTAGAGACCTTCCCTGGCATCAGGGCCCTTGGTACCAGGGGTACCAGTTACAAGGGACTTACCTGGATGCCAGGGTGTGCCAATTGTGGAATCAAAAGTACAGGTTAGGGAAAGAACACTGGTGCTGGGGCCTGGTTAGCAGGCCTCAGCACACTTTCAATTTAAAACATAGCATCAGCAAAGGCAAAAAGTCAGGGGGTAACCATGCCAAGGAGGCATTTCCTTACACCTTCCAAGCCAATAAATAGTGTAGAACACCCCGGACGCGCCTGGAGTCAAGAATTTTGGCCACTTCAAATTCCCATTGCCTGTGTAATATTAGCGGGGGAGGTGGTGAGGCATTGTGGGTATCAGGGGAATAGGGACGGAGTAACGACACATGAAACATGGGGTGTACCTTGAAATCATCTAGCAATGTCAGTTCTACTACCACAGGATTGATGGTTTTTACAATAGGAAAGGGGCCTAGAAATCAGGATTTTAATTTTCTAGATCCTGTAAGATGGAGATTTTTTGATGAGAGCCACACCTGATCTCCTATCTGATAAGAGGGAGAAGGTCTCCTTCATTTGTCTGCTTGTTTTTTTACTTGAGCTTGGTAGAGTTTTAAATGGTGTTGTACTTGTTTTTGAATCTCCTGTAATTCTTTATGGTGTTTCTGTACTGATGGGACTCTTGTGGATGTTTGGGACCCAGTTATAGGTAGCATTCTTGGGTGCAGACCAAACAAACAGTAAAATGGGATACTCCTGTAGTCATGTGGACACTGTTGTTATATACAAATTCACCAAGAGGTAAAGTCTTATACCACTCAGTAGACCAGGTGTCAATGTTGTAGTGTGGTTAGTTTTACGTCTTCATTGCGCTTTAGCTTCAGGCTTTAGGCCTTTGTGCTCTTTGCCCTGAATATATTTTATTCATTTGCTGACAGCTTAGAGCCTCTGTGCACTTTGCTCTACATGCTTTTTATTAGGCTTCGTACTGTTATTTTTCAAATAGCCAGTTCTACGGTGTTGTTTTTTTATTCATATCACACTGTTTTGCCTACTTCAGCACTGGAGTTCTCCATAACATATTTACTCTGTGCTTCAGTCAAGGATACAGTCTGGTACATTGCCGATAGACGTGGTAAGAGTTTAGACTTGGCATTCCTGCGTAGGGACATTTTGTGATCACGATGACATGTTAGTTATAAAATCACTTCCTCGTCCCAATACACGCAAGAGGGAGATTCCGACCAGGGAACCACAACTAGACGCTGACTGCCTCGTTGCAGATGCTGAACCAAGATCACAGGTCTTTGCTCAGGTATGAGGGCTGATGTCTCCACAGTGATTCTAATAGGCAAGCTAGAAGCTTAACATGCTGTGCTCTAAATAGAACAAGCAGAGGGAGAGTAGAAACTAGACAATATGATAGCTTTGTTCCTATGTTTTACTCTCCTGGTAACTATTACAATCCTACTGTGTTGTATCGTTCTGGTTATTGCGGCTCACGCCTTAATATCTAAAATACGGTCGTTTTATTAAAACATTATATAAAACTTATACTGTCTTTGTCATTTGTATATGAGATCATATTGGAAATAAGAGAGTTGGTTTGGATCTGAGTAACCACGACTTCCGTGAGAAGTTCCAAAGATGTCATGCGCTCGGCTGCCAAATCATTCCTTCCACATGGGAGAAATGAGGCACTGCTAGTTAGCCGGAGCAAAAAACGGATTTAGGGTGACAGAGTTCTTTACACGTGGGTCAGATTCAGTCCCCCACACCGTTATAGATCCTGCTACCTAGAAATCCAGTAGTCTCATTTAGAATAATGAGAGCCCACGCGACATGGCGCCGCCAACGTTTGGTCTGGCTCTAATGATTAGGTCCGACTGACTCTCTTGGTCTCATATATATTTTGACTCCTCGGTTCCGTTTACGGAGACGTCCGTGGGGCTGAGGGTTTCCGCCGCCACGGCATAGGTGCTTCCTGTTGCTTAGTGGTTGGTTGTTCAAGCTTGAACTTTAAAAGGAAAAACCCCGATATTGGTGTGCCTTCTCTGACCTGACACTATTTTTTATAAAAAATGGCGAATCCTAATGTAGTGAATATAGCAATAATATGCGTCACCTGCTCACGGGACATCTGTTGACACATGGACTGACAGTCCAGGGGGGTCCAGTCACATTTGTGGTGGACTCCCATGCAGCCTATAGAACGGAACTTTTTTATTCTTGGGTCGGATTTCCAGCAGTGGATGGGGGAACAAATACTTTTCACGAATATACAGTTGCGAATGTCCCTGGACAATACAGGGCTTACGCTTATTTAGAAATACCTCTATCTTATCAAGAACACCATAATTGGCTTGATGGCGCCCTCCCACACACAGTAGCACAAGTTAGGTTAGGTCCACTGAGTAATGATGGTCCTACCTGGCCTTTATTGGCTACATATACACCACATCCTGCGGTTGCTCAATTGGCAGTGGTTGAAGTTCGTTGTTTATATACAGAATTAACGGCTACATATAGACGATTAGTTCAGTTTGTCATGCAGACACTAAACACGAATGCAGCGCGTGCTGCTCCAGCGCACCCACAGGCTGTGGTTCCGGGTATTAATCCGGCCACTGTGCACTCGGTTATGGGTAAAGTACCGGCTAAACGAGAGGAGACTCCATTTTGGCTGGCGCAAAAAATTAATACGCTGGAAGCAGTATTTCCCCATACGGGACCTCAGGATAAACATAGAATTTTGACGATGTGTTTGCCGTACGGGATGGTTCCTCCGGTGGACCTTTGTAATACCTGGGGCACGGTATTTGCCGCGCTCTACACTACGGCACACGGTACACCGACATTAGCTAATTTACCGGACGTACTTAAACAGATTCAGGATGAATATGGGGCTGCCCCTGCCTTGGATTTGGGCATGCAGTTGCTGGGCAATTTTGCCACAGTTTCTTCTATTATTTTGAGTAATCTCAAAGGAGAGGCAGTAGCACTAGCAGTGCGAATGCGTCTTCGGGATGTTCCGCTGCTTAATCAGGAGCGGCAGCTTCCGAGAATAATAGCGGAAACATATTCTAGTATTGGTCGTGATAGCCTGGGGGCTAGACCACAAAAACCCCAGTTACAGGGTAAAAATAATAAAGACAATGCTAAACAGCAACAACCTGAGGGTTTGAAAAAGCGCTGGGAAAAGAAACAGCAAACACCTAAGAAAGATGGTGGGCAGTCTCCGCAACCGGAGACCCCACAGAATAAGTATAATCTCAGGAATAGGGATACTTTGAAGACGCCTGATAGATATCAATATACTGATACACGCCAATCTCGTTCCTTTCAGGACTCCTCGGAAAAGAGAAGTGAGAGAGGTGGGCGGTCAGAGCGGAGGACGGAGTACGTGAAACCGAGACAGGATTCACAACGCTCAGCGGAGGTTTCTATTAAACAAGAAGAGAAACCGCTGCAACAGAAACAGCAATTTAAAAAGAAGAAAGTGGCAGCTGTCTCAGTCAGACATGCCGCTCAAGAAGAGAGTTCTCTTGACGAACAAGACATGGGCGTTAGCACTGTTAGACAGCGCGGCAGAGGTCACAATAGTTCGCCGGAGTCTTCTAGAGTATCTGGAGGTGAAAGCAACTGATGACTTCATACAAGTCAAGACGGCGGATATGCGAGTCTCTGATCCTGATAGAGTATATGAAGTGACTCTGCGATTGGAAGGGGACATTGACTGTATTATTAACGCCATTTTTTGGGACCATGTGGTAAAATCATATGATGTTCTGTTGGCCGAACAAGATTGGCCACCTGACTTTGTTCGCGACTGTCCAGTTGGGGAGGAGGTTATTACACCTTCCTTCTCACCACTTGTTCCGAGAGAACTCGCGGAGTCCTATAGTAAATCATGGGCTCTAGCACAGGCTCCCGCCTTGTATAGAAATAACGTGGGGTGGGACAGACAATCACCTTATCATGTAATTCCAATAAAAGGCGAACCTCAGCCACAACCGCAGTATCCTATCAAATTTGAAGCAAGGGCATCGGTTAGGAACATTCTTACACAATTGGAGTACCAGGGTGTAATTGAGCCCTGTGTCTCGCCGATGAATAATCCCTTGTTTCCGGTTGCTAAACCGGACCATTCCTATAGGATAGTGGTGGATTACCGACATTTGAATAGTCATACACGCACATATGCAATACAAAATTCACACAGCGCAGCGCTTATGAATAATATAGTGCGTAAAAAACACAAGACAACATTGGATATCTCGAATGGATTTTTCTGCCAGAATGTAGCGCCCGAGAGTCAGGACTATACCTGTTTCAGTGCGTTTGGCTCTCAGAATTTTTTTTGTCGTTTGCCTCAGGGGTATAAGAATAGCCCAGGACTGTTTTCGGCTCGTGTAACTGAAATGCTGCATGAGTTCGACCCTGAAGCATTATCATATGTTGATGACATATATCTGACAGATGATGAGATTCTGCAACATCTGAGGCGTGTATCGTGCATTGTTGTGGGGTTTGCTGATATTGGCTATAAGTTTAATTTTAAGAAATCAAAGATTGCCTTCCTCAGCGTCATTTTCCTGGGATCTGAGTTGTCAAGTGAGGGCAAGAGCCTAGCGCCACATTTTTTGGAGAAATGTGCTTTATTGCAGCCTCCTAATACGGTTCGGAAGCTCCAGTCATTGTTGGGGTTTCTGAATTTTGGCAGAACTTACATTCCTGAATATGCGACGCGTATAAAGCCCTTATAAGAGTTGATTCGCCCGAATTTTTCGAGTAGATTTTGGACGATTGAACACACACATACTGCGAGAGTTACAGAGTGATCTCTTAGCAGTTAAACACTTACATACACAGGACAATAAGACACATTTAGTCATCAGGGTGATACCTGGGGCTGTTGGGTTTACTTATGTCATCTTTAATGAAGGGGAGACAGTCCCGATTGCATACAAGTCTCACTTGTATTCTGCTGCAGAGCAACGTTTTGCACAAACTGAGAAAATTCTCACTGCAGTACAGATGGCTGTTATTAAAGAAAGACCGCTGGCCCAGGGTCAACGCATCGTTGTCGTTTCCCCGATTCCGGCCTTAGAGGCTGTTACAAAAGGGAGTGTTCCTAATTCGAAAGCTTTACACCCGCGATGGATACAATGGGCTACGTCTTTGACAGCCACTGATGTAGATTATGTATTTGACCCTAAACTGCAGACTCAAGAATTTCTTCAATATGAAATGGAATACCCTGTTCCTGCTGGTACGTTGCCTACTGACCAATATCAAGTGGTCATGTATACCGATGGCTCTGCGCAACCAACGGTTGGAACTAAACAACAGTATTCTGCTGCATGTGCGGTGGTGAGCGGCACTATGGAGGGGGAAGTGTTCTGCCCCCGACATGCTTATACTAAAACTTTGGGAGATTGCACGGCACAGCTGGCTGAGCTCAAAGCTCTATTGTTAGCGTTGGAGCACGCGGATCCGGCGCTTTTAACCTTGCTGGTCTGTGACTCCTACTACTGTGTGCAGTCTTTCAACGAATATCTACACTATTGGAAGATGAATGGGTTCAGAGATTCTAAAGGCAACACCATTAAACATAAAATGTTGTGGGGTAAGGTTGCGGATCTGAAGGAAACGCTTCCTAACGTCCATGTTGTGCATACACTTGGACACCAGCGCGTTGGAATACACGTTGCTGGGAATACTTTGGCTGATGAAGCCGCAAAATCGGCAGTGGCTGTCGCCACTGTGGCCGCAGTGACTCGTTCGAGTTCCAAACCAGACACAGAAATTTCGGCTGCCATAAAGGCTACGGCTGCTGGCACACCCTTTCCTAAAGGATTTCCTTCAAAATATAGTTACTGCTTCAATGGTGCGCTGAATGTTACTGTTACAATTCCAGGCATTGGTGTACGTGAAATTCCCAATAAAATTGAGAGACCTCGATTGATTTCTGCAGCACATGAGGGGGTGGCTTCTGCACATGCTGGGGTGGCTGCCACAATTTCACTTTTACAGGCTCGTTACTGGTGGCCTGGTCTCTATAAAGAGACGAAGCAATATGTCCTTTGTTGTGACGTTTGTCAACAAATTAAAGCATCGTCGATAGACGCCCGCAGCAGACGCCCCTTCTGATTTCAAATAAACCATTACAGTGTGTGTACTTGAATCATTGTGGTCCGCTGACACCAGATAGTGCATACAAATATATATTGGTTGCTGTAGATTCGTGCTCCAGATTTGTATGGGTATGGCCACAACGCTCGGCTGACGCTCGAACTGTTATTAAAGATTTGTGCATCTTTGTCGATATATTTGCAGTTGCGGCTTTTCATTCGGACCAGGGCCCTGCTTTTGCCTCTAAGGCATTCAGGGACACCATGGCTTCGTTGGGGGTCCAACTCCAATTCTCGTCTCCATTTCATCCCGAGGGAAATTCTGTCGTGGAGCTTTTAAATTGTGATTTAAAGCAGTCCTTAACGGCCAGAGTTATAGGTACGGGTCGTGGTTGGCTAGCCCACCTATATGGAGTACAGAGAGCACTTAATAACTTGCCTAGGAGGTCACTGGGGGGTCGTACTTCATATGAGTGCCTGTTTGGAACACGAATGTATGTTCCTGATCTAGATGGTCCTGGTGTGGAGGCGGCAGATACGCCCTTTGACATAAATGATCGTGTCACTGTTTTGCAGGATTTACAACAATTCCGTGAAGATAACTCTTCTGCCAGTGCTGCCTCCTCAGGAATTAAGGATGAGCCAGTAACACCTACTGGTTGGATACCCAGGATTGGGGATCTAGTGCGTGAAAAAGGTCACAGTTAAAAAAGAATTTGGTCCTTCTTATCGAGAACCTGTCCCTGTGTTGGGGGTGAGCGGCACGAGAACTGTGATTTTACCGCCGCTGCGAGGGGCCAAAGGAAATCGCTTTGTTTCCATTGATAATGTCAAGTTACAACATGTGGCCGATTCTGCACAGCAGACCAAGAGGGACACCCAGTAGTTCCGGAATCCCTCTCACTACTGGGGAGGAAGTCCCGCTGCAGGTGATTTTCACCGACACTGTTTCCTCTCCGAGCTTGGGGAGGGTGGATGATGATCTTGCGATTGTTCCACCGACGGCGATTAATATGGAATCTTGTGATCAAATTGCTGTACGTTCTACTGACGTTTCTGAACATGTGGTTTATAGCGTGCCACGGCGAGAGCCTCCATCTGCTTCTTCGTTCACAGTTGCACCTTTTGCTAGAACTGCTTCTGGCTGCTTCAACGACGCTGATAATGATGGGTCCGGCTCCTCGTCCTCGATGTCTTCTGTCCACGGTCCACGACGGCTGCTGGGTTGGCTTAAACGCACATATTTTGTTTTTCCTTGGAACTATTTTTGGCTGTTTTTGGCCGTGATGACTATTTTATTATGGTTGGGATTTGTGGTTACTTTTTTTCTGATCATACATGGTAATTTTCTTCCTGATCGATCTGACATTGAGCACGTGGAGACTGTGTTAAAACCGCATTTTTCGTCTCATATGGTTCGAAGAGACTTGTCCACAGTAAACATTTCTGCTATACCAGTTCCAGATGGAATTGTGTGGGATAAAGTAATGTTTGATATATATGGTCCCACTGAATTGATTCAAATACCGTATGTCCTCAAATTATCAATGAATGATATTGTTATACCTGGCATTGTTTCTGATGATTGGGATGTGAAGACAGTAGATTCTATGCTAACGGATTTGCAATATTATACTGTCTATGACGATGAAGATGCTTACCAGTTTAGAGATAATCATGGTGACATGTTTTGTTACAACTATTATGGACACCACTTTATTCATAAAGCTAGTAGCCCTAAGCCCATGTTTAATTATGTGCAATGGGAACATTGCTCGACTCCTCCACAAGGGAGTTCGAAAACGTATTATGATAAATTTGCATATTTTTCTGGGCATGCTCAACAAAATGCTAAGTCCTACTATTTTAAAGTTGCACCGTATTCTAATAAGCAAATGTTATTGACCAATACTAAATTACTGTATTCCAATTTGTTTGTATCTAAACTTTCGGTCGAGGGATATGAATACTGGTTTAAAACTGTTGACTTGAAAAGTGTTTGGGGTTCGAAAAATTGGCACATGCAAGGCAGGGACACGCTATTTAGAGCATGCATTATCCCTGTGCAGACGATTTTCCTCAATGACACAGTACAACAGACTAGCTGTTTGGGCTTAGCGACAATTAGGGAGTTGACTTTGCCTAGTATACCTGTCCCTTCTAAATTAAAAAATTGGCAGCACTATGTGAATGCTACTTTTAGTGACTTTACACATTGGGTCCAGAATGGTACGCTTAACACTTCATTGTTACATCCAGGCGGGTGGTTATTATGGCCTGTGGACACTAATATGTGTCATCAACGTTTTGTCACCTCTTCAGGGGGGTTCAGGACTAGTAGGGCAGACCCTCGTTACGTTTCACCAGAACATGCTGATATTATAACTACATACAGTGTGGGGAAGCTTTGTCAGCAATGGTTGAAGTCATCCACGCTGGATGCAGTTAAGTCACATCTCACGTTACTGTCTAATGATACTGATTTACAAGATTTTTTGTCAGGTCCCAAAGTACCACGAAAGAAAAGGTTCTTATACGAGGTTTATAATGAGATTTGGAAGCTTTCACAACAGGAGGCTGCAGCCCGGTTGAGGCAGATTGATCAAGAAAATCTGATGCAGACTTTGTCTGTTGTTGATAATGGCATGCATACCCTTTCTGACCGTGTTTACACGATTGACAGCATTGTTTCCTCTGCCATTGACATTATTAAATCGGACATGTCTTCTTTATATCATGGGCAGAGTCAGACGCGGTCCATCATGCATCTGGGTTGGACTCTTCAGACCTTGAAGGCGGGTCGCGTTCCATGGCAGCACGTTCGTGCCAGAGAGATCTTTATCTCTTTTAATTTGACTCGTCCACAACAACTGATGGCTATAAAGGAAGCGACATATGTTATGTTAAATATTGAGAAATTAGAGAAACTGCCTTTCACGGTAGCTGAGATTCCGTCAGCTGAATGGTTGATTCATGGGGTTATTAATTTGCCTATCTCTACTTTGCAATTTACTTCGTGTTTGAAACACATTCCGGTGGGAAGATATGAACTATTGGGAGACAGTTACATACACGAGGTGTGGGACCTTCCCTTTCAGTACAGATGTGTTAATGGTTTGAAGGAGGTTTTTCTTAGCGGCAGCGAATGCGAAGCTTCTGTCAGCCATTCAATGGTTTGTAAACAGCTGTCCTTGCACGGGGCGTGTAACGCTTCGATTGCTAACTTAGCTTGTTATCTGAAGGGAGTTCAAGTCCCGGTTATTAAAAACACTTTCCAGGTGCTTTCTAACGGCAGTTACATTGTCCTTAACAGCGAACGCTGCTGTGGCATGCGTGCCGGAATAGTTTACATCGTCGTTGTCAACAAGGCCGTTACGTGCTGCGGGAATGTGTTGTTTCCCCCCACTCAAATTAGGGAGGTAGCGGACATCTGGCCTCATATTGCTACTTCCAAGGTTGATTTTGACAAATTGAGTCGGCTAAAAGCTTTATTGTTTCAAAAGCATGTGGCCCTTACATCTGCTAGCGAGACCTACGCACTTCAGGTGGCAAGGTCATCGGCAGAGATACAGTCCCTTTTGAATACTAACTTTCCGAATCACTTCGGTGAACTTGTGGGACGTATATTTAATGCATCCAGCACTGCTGGTATTGCACATTTTTTCAAAGTCGTTGGTGTTGGTTTCGCTCACACCTTCTCTTCCATATTCGGTTTGATACCTTCGGCTATACATTCTATTTTCGGAAGCATTTTTGGGGGTTTCCCGATTACTTTGGCTTTATTGGCTGGAGTCTTGCTGTTGTTGCTATTTTTTCGCAATGGCTGTCCCGTCACAACGAGATCCTGTATTGCTGCTCCCGTCAGCGCAGCTGTGTCGTGAACGCATGATGCAGCATTTTGGAGCGACACTCCTGGGACATTTGGAGTGTGACTGGTCTCTGTCATTCAGACCGGTTTTGGATTGTGTGCAACCCGTGTTTCGGTGCCTTTGGTGCTCGTTTGAACATGCACTGGCTCTCTGTCTCTCATTGCAGCGCCCTCCAATGGTCGATACTGATCTGTTGATGTTCCCGATTAGGGCTCATTCCCAGACTTGTGCACTACGGATGCGCTTGCTTCGTGAGGCAGTTTATGAGATTCCCTTCCTGGAGGAAGATGGTGTTGTCTCTTTCATAGGCCCTGCACGGGGTGCCGCCCTGAATGGTTTTGGGGCTTTGGATCACACCTGCTCCACGGTGCTTTGTGGCGTGGATCTTCCGATATTGACATATATCGAAGTGGAGGAACTCCTGCTTTCTATTGCTTCTATCTGACGATTGGATTTTTACGAAATTGACACTATATTGAATTTGGCTTTATGGTCACGTGTTACCTAAATTTATGACTTTGTTGTCTTCTCACTTTGTCGAAATAATTGTTTTAGGTATTGTTTATATTTGGGGCATCCTTTTATATTATTGGAACCACTTGCTACCGACAAGGGGAGGGTGTAGTGTGGTTAGTTTTACGTATTCATTGCGCTTTAGCTTCAGGCTTTAGGCCTTTGTGCTCTTTGCCCTGAATATATTTTATTCATTTGCTGACAGCTTAGAGCCTCTGTGCACTTTGCTCTACATGCTTTTTATTAGGCTTCGTACTGTTATTTTTCAAATAGCCAGTTCTACGGTGTTGTTTTTTTATTCATATCACACTGTTTTGCCTACTTCAGCACTGGAGTTCTCCATAACATATTTACTCTGTGCTTCAGTCAAGGATACAGTCTGGTACATTGCCGATAGAAGTGGTAAGAGTTTAGACTTGACATTCCTGCGTAGGGACATTTTGTGATCACGATGACATGTTAGTTATAAAATCACTTCCTCGTCCCAATACACGCAAGAGGGAGATTCCGACCAGGGAACCACAACTAGACGCTGACTGCCTCGTTGCAGATGCTGAACCAAGATCACAGGTCTTTGCTCAGGTATGAGGGCTGATGTCTCCACAGTGATTCTAATAGGCAAGCTAGAAGCTTAACATGCTGTGCTCTAAATAGAACAAGCAGAGGGAGAGTAGAAACTGTTAGACAATATGATAGCTTTGTTCCTATGTTTTACTCTCCTGGTAACTATTACAATCCTACTGTGTTGTATCGTTCTGGTTATTGCGGCTCACGCCTTAATATCTAAAATACAGTTGTTTTATTAAAACATTATATAAAACTTATACTGTCTTTGTCATTTGTATATGAGATCATATTGGAAATAAGAGAGTTGGTTTGGATCTGAGTAACCACGACTTCCGTGAGAAGTTCCAAAGATGTCATGCGCTCGGCTGCCAAATCATTCCTTCCACATGGGAGAAATGAGGCACTGCTAGTTAGCCGGAGCAAAAACCGGATTTAGGGTGACAGAGTTCTTTACACGTGGGTCAGACTCAGTCCCCCACACCGTTATAGATCCTGCTACCTAGAAATCCAGTAGTCTCATTTAGAATAATGAGAGCCCACGCGACAATGTAACATCTCAGGATTTGCTCCAGCGATTGGTTGGCACGTTCCGTCTGCCCATCCGTTTGTGGATGATATGCAGAGGACAAGCAAACGTCCATACCGAAAGAGGAACAGAAGCTACGCCAAAACCGTGATATAAATTGGGGGCCACGATCGGAAACAATTGTGGTGGGCAACCCATGAAGCCGTACAATGTGGTGGACAAACAAATCAGAGAGCTTGGAAGCCGTAGGGAGGCATTTTAATGGAACAAAATGAGACATTTTAGTTAGGCAATCTACAACCACCCATATGACAGTGTGTCCATTGGAAGCTGGGAGATCAGAAATAAAATCCATACTTATGGTATGCCATGGAGCCATCGGAATTGGCATGGGAAGTAAGAATCCTGTGGCTGGAGTATAAGGGGTTTTAGCCCGAACACAGGTGGAACAAGTCTAGACGTAGCTTCTGACATCCTGCATAAGTGTGGGCCACCAAAACCATCTCTGACAGATATCTACCATCTTTTTCTCACCCGGGTGATCTGGGAGAACAGAATCATGTCCCCAATGTAACACTGTATCCCGTAAGTCTTTGGTAGGGACGTACAACTGATCAGTATGGTATAGTAAACCCTCTTTTTCATACACATCAGTTGAACAGGGAACCTTGTGTTGGGCTACCCGTATTTTCTCAAGGAACTCTTGGGAAGTGCACAAAGCCATGATTTTTTCTGGAGGTATAATGCTTCTGACCTGTTCTAGCGCAACATCAGAGGAGAAACCCATCCTAGACAACGTGTCAGCCTTTTGTTGTGTAGTACCGGGCCTACAGGTAATTACGAAGTCAAACTCGTTAATGAACAGAAGCCAGCGTAATTGACGAGGTGTCAGGGCCTTGGTCGCTTGAAAAAACTGCAAATTACGGTGATCTGTGTAAATAGTTTTGCTGTGTCTAGCTCCTAGTAGGTGGTGACGCCATTCCTGGAAGGCAAGCTTGATGGCCAGAAGTTCCCGCTCCGCCACCATGTAATTTTGCTCTGCGGGTAACAATTTATTTGAGAAGTAAGGTACTGGATGGAAATGCCCAGACTCAGGATCTCGTTGGGACAAGACACCACCCACTGCCATTTGGGAAGCGTCTGCTTCCACGAAAAATGGCTGAGCCGGGTCGGGATGATGGAGAATGGGTGCTTCAGTGAATGTGTTTTTAAGATATTGGAAGGTTTTCTCAACTTCTGCATCCCAGAGGAACTTAACCCCCTTTCATAGGAGGCAAGTTATTGGAGATACCATGGTAGAAAAGTGGGGTATAAATCTCCAATAAAAATTTGCGAAGCCCAAAAACAGTTGCACTTCCTTGATATATCTTGGGGATACCCAATCCAGGATAGTCTGCACCTTGGACTTATCCATGGAAATTCCATCGGGAGTGATCACATAACCCAGGAATTCTACAGTTGTGGCGTGAAAAACAAATTTTTCCAACTTGGCGTAGAGATGATACTCACGAAGCTGTTTTAAAACTGCTCTTACATGCCCTATATGTTCCTCAGTGGAAGACGAATAGATCAAAATGTCATCTATGTATACCACTACATCGATATCCAGAAACTCCTGCAGCACTTCATTAATGAAAAATTGAAACGCTGCAGGAGCGTTACACAACCCGAAGGGCATCACTGTGTACTCGAAGATTCCGAATTTAGTTCGGAACGCCGTCTTCCACTCATTCCCCTTCATCACTCAGATTAAGTGGTAGGCGCCCTGGAGGTTGAATTTAGTACAAATGTCGACTGACGTACCTGATCTAAAAGTACCGGGATCAACGGAAGTGGATACTGATTTTTTATAGTCACTTTGTTCACTGCGCGATAATCTATACAGGCGCGCAGCTCGCGATCCTTCTTGGGCACGAAGAACAAAGATCACGATACTGGTGCCATTGAATGACAAATAAAAACCCTTAGCCAATAGATCATCCAGGTAGT
This sequence comes from Pleurodeles waltl, assembly GCF_031143425.1. Classification (NCBI taxonomy): domain Eukaryota; kingdom Metazoa; phylum Chordata; class Amphibia; order Caudata; family Salamandridae; genus Pleurodeles; species Pleurodeles waltl. Next base: position 894,010,158 of record NC_090449.1, on the reverse strand, counting down.
CTCGCAGGTATCGATTCTCAGGCTCAGAAAGAGCATACACCCTACCTCATGGTAACGTTGCCCCTGGAATCAAGTCTATACGACAATCGTATGACCTATGTGGCGGCAGTTGGGGGCCTTCTGTTCACTAAAGACATCATGGAAGTCTTTATACGGTGCAGGAATGGCCAGTGTGTCGTCCAGCTTGATAGCCGTACTATGTGTGGACCCACAATGCAAGGGTGTCACTAGTAATAGTTTGTCTTGGTAACAGGAGTGGCAGCAATGTTTAGAATCTAATGTCACTGTCCTTGCTGCCAAGTCAATTTTGGGATTGTGTTACTGAAGCCAGGGTATCCCCAAAATGGCTCCAAACACTGGGGTATCTATGAGATCAAACTGAATTTGTTCTGTATGGGTGTTTGCACAAAGCATGGACAAGGATGTTATTTGATAAAAGATAAGCCCAGAGGACAATTCTGAGCCATCCACAGCTCTGACTGGTTCAGGGACGTCTTTTCTGACGGTCATAATATTTAGGGTTTTAGCCAAACCGAAGTCTAAAAAGTTTCCGGTATCCTCAGAGTCAAGGAATATGGGAATGACCTTACGAACCTGAGGGGACAACACTAACGTCACAATAAGAGTTAGATGTCAAGGTACTGGACTGGTGGTATTAGCCAGAAGATGTGAGACCATATTGAAAGAAGCGCTCGATAAAATGGTCTCAGAAGTTATTGAGCCAGTTAGTTTTCCACCTGTTCAGGAAGAGAGAATTCAGGCCCAGTTACCACTCCAATGGCTTTCTTTGGAGCAGTAGGCTTGTTAGGCCATTCCAGAGCAAAATGCCAAGCCTTACCGCAGTATAAACACAGTTTCAATGTTGTCCTACGTTCTTTCTCCTCCTTAGATAGTAGGCCCAGCACACTGCCAATTTGCATGGGCTCAGGTGTACCATGAGTGGGAATGGTGGACTACTTTTTCTCATTTTTGAGCACCACTAAGCGTGTGTCACCCCAGATTTTTTTTCCCTTACGTTCACTCAAGCGATGATCCAATCGTACCACCAGGTCAATGAACTCGGAACACTCCGTAGGAGGTTCCACAATTTGGGCTAGAACATCCTTGAGATCATCCCGAAGGCCACAATAGAAGAGGGAGGTCCTCTTCTCCTCGGGCCACTCAGTCTCTGCTACCAACTGATTGAAATAGGTGATATAGGACAGTAGATCCTTGTTTCCCTGACGCAAATTCAGCAACTCATTGTCACTGGCTTGCATGAAGAGGTGTTTGGCGAACAGTTTCCGCAAGGATTCCTTGAACCGGTTGAAATCATACAGCATAAGGTCATTGTGCTCCACCAGCGGAATAGAAGAATTAGCTGCATTGCCTCCCAAATAACAGATAATAAAAGCTACCTTTGCAGCATCGTTGGAGAATGCAGCTGCCTGACACAAAAACTGTAGTTGGCACTGGTTAAGAAAAAGGTTGAACTTGGCACTATCTCCAAAAAACCTTTCTGGAGGAGCTAAGGGCACAGGGGTTGGTGCTGCATGGGTTGTGTGGTGGAAGTCGTTGGGCCTGAATCGGGTCTAGGAACATGATTAAACGGGTCAAACCGAGGGGCCTGTAGCACTGGAGATCTTTGTTTTAGTTTGACTCCTCCCCAGGGGGTGTCTAGTGGTTTATACCGCTGTAGTTCAGTGGGCAACTCCAGGTTCTCTTGCTTTAAGGAAAGAACTTCCTTCTGTAATCCTGCTAGGACCCTAGTTAAATCTAATAAAGATGGAGCCTCCTGATCAGCTGGTAAAGCCTGTGCTAAACCTTTGAAAGTACCCATTGAGGAATCCATCGCCCAGGCAGCCCTGTATGATGTGGCTTGGCTTTATGTCGAGACAGGGCCACTCACCTGAAAAGCAGGCTGTCTGCAGCGGCGATGGTATGCCCCGACCTCCTGGGATGCCTCCTTCCTGGTGGTCACAGAAACCCCAGCAGGTGTCCCAAAAGGAAATTGGGAGTGGAAGAGAAAGAGACAAAACACTGCCACGTCTTGCCGGTCCAGCCAGGCTCCCTGTATCTTCAGGGGGGGCAGGTCGTTGTTGACAGAGTGATAGTAGAGTTAGTGCACTCAACTTCCCTGAAACTGAATCTCTCTTTCTGATATGGGCATGGGAGTGGTAGAAGAACACCGGGATGCTCCAGCACTTTTCTTGGATAATAATAACTGTTGGCACAATTACTAACACTGCATTACCAGAAACCCAAATTGAGTACCATAACAATAAGTACTGCGACACTAGGGCTGGCTTCACAGAGATTCCCTGTTGCACACTACAATTAGAACTGTGGTTGCACTTATCATGCACAAGAGAGACAAACAAGGGCATTCATTATATCACATATAACTTTCCTGCATGCATAGGGTTAAACTAAAAGGAACAATACAAATGTCCACTCTGGGTTTAAACAGTTACGGTGGTAGAATTTGGTTTCACTGTGTGTGTGAAAAACCCTTCAAAAGCAAATTACTCAAAGCTGAAACACAGGTATGAATGACACAATTTAAATCCAAGAGTTATGCTATTAGAGAAAGAAAAGTCATGTAAATGCTCTTTTAAAATTGCACTGTCAATTTTTGTAGTACTTGAGCTCAAGCAGATTTTCTGAGCCACATTTAGGCAAGTAACTACAATAATAATGTAGAATGTTCAGAAATGCATTTGTCTCTTCAAGATAAGCACTCTGCCAAAATACGAGGTCTAAAATACACCAGCTGTTCTAGGAAAGCGCAGCGCTCAAAGAACAAACTCCCTTGAGAATACTAGTCACTTAGCTGCAGTCTTTTCCGGAGTGCTGGAGGAATGCCTGGTGTCAGCTGGTACAGGAACGAAGAAAAGAATTGCCTCAAAAGTCCTGAATACGAGGATGACAGCAGGGGCTGGACTGCCAAATCAGATGCTGAGATCAGGAAGCAAAACAAAGCCAAGCAGGGAGGCATGCTTTACTCTGCTATTTATAGCCAATCAGGAAAGCAGTTGACTTTCCACATGTGGATGAGTCACCACACCCAATTAGAAGCACATGTCTACACCACACCCAATTTAGAAGCACATGTCTACACCTGCTCACATTAGCAAACAAGCATTGGTAAAACAAGCAATGATAAAAACCAATTGTGTAACACAGCACATTATGTGTGATTCGAAACATGAAGGTTTAACCAAGAACAGAGATATGATTTAACCCTAATCCCTGGGGATGCTGACAGATAACACAGGAGGCACCTTGGGGATTCCTGACACTAGAGGGGTAACTTACCTATACCACAGGCAGTGGTTTGTGGGCATTGCCCCCTAAGAGAGGTGCCATGTCGACTCTGACTTTTTCTCCCCACCAGCACACACAAGCTACAATAGCAGTATGCATGGGATTGGTGAGGGGTCCCCCATGGTGGCATAATACATGCTGCAGACCTTCCGTGGCTACAGGGCCCTTGGTACCATGGGTACCTTTTACAAGGGTCTTAATTGTGAGCCAGGGGTCTGCCAATTGTGGGAACAATGGTACAGTTTTTGGGAAAGAACACTGGTGCTGGGGCCTGGTTAGCAGGATCACAGCACACTCTCAGTCAAGTCAGCATCAATATCATGCAAAACGTGACGGGGGTAACCATGCCACTTTTCTACAAGGTGGATTAGAAAATGTTACTCCATTCAAAAGGCAACAGATGAGTGGGTGTTCTCCCACTGGTTTTCTGTTTATGTAGGGATGGTTCATGGAAATTGATGATCTATATAGATTAATGATTCTGTAAGACTTTAGCTGCACTAGCTTCAGCTGCTAGGAAATTGATGATACAAATCATATCAGCTGAAAAGGGATCAAGACTTTTTCCAAGACACCAGCCTGACCATAGAGCCCAAGCAGACTTGTAAGCTTTGGTGGTACCTGAAGCCAAGGCTTGTTAATGAATTCTGAAGATTCTGACAAAATTAGGTTGATAGATTGGACAAGCACAAAATTTTCCAAGCTGAAAGAGAGTTGTTGAGTATCAGGTTCTGAGGATGACCTGAAGGATCGAGAAAAAGAGTTGGAAATGATGGGAAAAGGACTAGAAAGTCGATTGTCAGTTCAAGTAGGGAGGGAAACCACACCTGGGATTGCCAAAATGGGACCACTATGTAGGAGGCTGGCCTGGCTTATGGTGGGTACCTGATGGTACTTACACCTTGTGCCAGGTCCAGTTATCCCTTATTAGTAGATCAGTAGTGTTCTAGCAGCTTAGGCTGATAGAGGTAGCTATAGCAGAGCAGCTTAGGCTGAACTAGGAGACATGTCATATAGGTACTATATCATAAGAAACACAATACTCAGGAGTTACTAAAAATAAAGGTACTTTACTTTAGTGACAATGTGCCAAAACTATCTCAGAGGATATACTCCCTTAGGAGGTAAGTAAAATACACAAAATATACACACAAACCAAAATCAGCTAAGTAAAACAGTCAGAAAGTAGTGCAAACGCTGTAGAATAACATAGGATGCAATAGGCCTAGGGACAACACAAACCATATACTAAGAAAGTGGAATGCGAACCACAAATGGACCCCTAGGCTAGGGTAGTGTGTAGAGGGCCGCTGGGAGTGTAAGAAAACACTAAGGGTGTCCAAGATACCCCACCCCAAGACCCTGGAAAGTAGGAGTAAAGTACCTCTATTTTTCCAGAAACACACTAAACTTGTGATAGAGGATTTTGCAAAGACCACAACAGACTGCAAAGCACTGAAGACGGATTCCTGGACCTGAGGACCTGCAAAGGAAGGGGACCAAGTTTAAGAGTCATGAAAGTGTCCAGCGGGGCAGGACCCCACTAAACCCCGGATGAAGGTGCAAAATGGCTTCCTCGGGATGGAAGAAGCTGAAGATTCTGCAACAACAAAAGGTGCTAGGAACTTCTCCTTCATGCAGAAGATGTCCCACGGAGTGCTGGAGGATGCAGAGTTGTTTCTTTGGCAAGAGACCGCAAACAAGCCTTGCTAGCTGCAAGAGTCACAGTTAAAGAAAAAGGGTGCTGCCCGGGCCCAGGAAGGACCAGGATGTCGCAACTGGGGATAGGAGGCAGAGGGGGCCCTAAGCAATGTAGAGAGCCCATGCACAAGAAGGTAGCACCCACAGAAGCACTTGAACATGGATTCAAGAAGTCTGCACACGGCAGTCATCAGGGAGCTGAGCATTGCAGGGCAGAGTGCTGGGGACCTGAGCTTGGCTGCGCACGAAGGATTTCTTGGAAATGTGCGCAGAAGCCCTAGCAGCTGCAGTTCACGCGGTGCACAGGATTACTGTCTGGAGAGGGGAGGCAATACTTACCTCCTCCAAATTTGGACAGTTGGACCACTGGACAGTCTGGGTCACTTGGGTCCACCACCTGTGTTCCAGGGGCCACGCTCGTCAGGATGAGAGGGGTCCCAGAGTACCGGTGACGCTGAAGTTTGGTGCCTGCTGGAGCAGGGGGAAGATTCCGTCAACCCACTGGAGACTTCTTTGTGGCTTCCAGTGCAAAATGAAGGCAGGCAGCCTTCAAAGCATGCACCACCAGGAAACAGTTGAGAAAGCCGACAGGATTAGGCTCTCCAATCTTGCTGGTAGTCTTCTTGCTACTTTGTTGCAGTTTTGCAGGCGTCCTGGAGCAGTCAGCCATTGATCCTTTGCAGAAGTCGAAGAGAGAGGTGCAGAGGAACTCTGGTGATTTCTTGCAAGTCGTTATCTGAGGAAAAGCCCACAAGAGTGACTCTAAATAGCCCTCAGATGAGGATTGGCCACCTAGTCAGGTAAGTACCTATCAGGAGGGGTCTCTGATGTCACCTGCTGGCACTGGCCACTCAAGGCCTCCAGAGTGCCTATTCCCAAAGGGAGAGGGTGTAACACTCTCTCTCAGAGGAAATTCTTTGTTCTGCCTTCCTAGGACTGGGCTGCCCACATCCCAGGAGGGCAGAACCCTGTCTGTGGGGTGGCAGCAGTGGTAGCTGCAGAGAAAATCCCAGAGAGCTGGTTTGGCAGTACCCGGGGTCCACAGTGGAGCGCCTGGGATGCATGGACTTGGCTCCCCAATACCAGATTTGGCATGGGGGGACAATTCCATTACCGTAGACATGTTACATGGCCATATTCGGAGTTACCATTGTGAAGCTACATATAGGTATTGACCTATATGTAGTGCACACGTGTAATGGTGTCCCCGCACTCACAAAGTCTGGGGAAATTGCCCTGAACTATGTGGGGGCACCTTTGCTAGTGCAGGGGTGCGATCACACTTAGTAACTTTGCACCTAACCTTCAGCAAGTGAAGGTTAGACATGTAGGTGACTTACAAGTTACTTAAGTGCAGTGAAAATGGTTGTGAAATAACATTTGCGTTATTTCACCCAGGCTGCAATGGCAGTCCTGTATAAAGGTTTGTCACAGCTCCCTATGTGTGGCAAAAGAAATGCTGAAGCCCATAGGGATATCCTGGAACCCCAATACCCTGGGTACCTAGGTACCATATACTAGGGAATTTATAAGGTTGTTCCAGTGTGCCAATTAAAATTAGTAAAAGTGGTCACTAGCCAATAGTGACAAATTTAAAGGCAGAGAGAGCATAAGCACTGAGGTTCTGGTTAGCAGAGCCTCAGTGACACAGTTAGTCACTACACAGGTATACACATTCAGACCACAAACTAGCTAGCAGGATCCCAGTGAGACAGGCAAAAACAAACTTACATACATGTAAAAATGGGGGTAACATGCCAGGCAAGATGGTACTTTCCTACACACTATCACTAGGGTGGCCTGTTCACGTCTGACCTGACCCACAACTCTGATCACGAGAAAGGGAGGAAAGGCATAGTTGAAAAAATTATGGGAGTTTGGCGAGATGCAAAAAGAGTGATGCTGAAAGAACCCCATTTGTGAAGCAGAGACTGGAACACAGCAGGATGAAGTCTTCAATCACTGCAGTTTCATAGATGATAGGACTGACAATCTGCAGTTGAATTGAGACTGCCGGGAAGAAATTCTGTTCTGACTGAAATTTTGTTGAGACAATAACATTCCCACAAAATCTTTGCCAATTTCACTAGAGGCTTTGATTTTGTGCCACCTAGGAGGTTGATATAACAGACAGCTGAGACAAGGGCCATACTTAGGAGGATGGAACATTCTACTTTGTCTTTTGCAAGACTTTTGACTGCAAAGGAGCCTGCAAGCATCTCTAAACAATTGATATGCAATCTGGATTCTTTGATGGACCATGTACCTCCAGTCGAGTTTGGACCAAACTGGGTTCCCCAGCCCGTTAGGCTTGCATTGGATTCTATCACAAGTTCAGGGGCTGACGCGAAGATAGTCCTGCCCATCCAGGCATCTAAATGGTCAATCCACTCTTGAAGTTCCAAATAAGATTATGGGTCTATATTTATAAAATCAGAATAAGGGAGACCTTTTCGTAGGTGACGAATCTTTAGATGCGGTAACGCCCAGTAATAAAGCGAACTTGGAAAGATGGAAGAGTAGAGGAGGGCTACTATTCTTGACATAGATCTGAGAGAGATTTGAGAGCTGTGGAGTGTCTATAGAATATTGCTTTTGATAGCTTTTACCTTTGGTTGATGAAGATGTAGCGTAGCGGTTGTAATATTTACTAGAAAACCTAAGAACTCTATTTGTTGAGTGGGAGTCATAATTGATTTTTCTGTGTTTACCAAGAAAACCAACTGTGAAAGAAGAGAATAGGTGAGATGGAGATGGGATAGAAGGTTTTTTGAGTTCTGACTCATAAAAAAAGATGTGGTGACCAGAAAACACTCCCCCCCGGCCATAGTGGAGGTAGTTAGAAATCTGGGAATCAAGTTTGACTCTCGGTTGTCATTCCTGCCCCATGCCTTTGCAGTTGCAGGGACCTGCTTTAATCTAATAAAATCCTTAAATACATTTTTTGACCTCCTTACAGTGAGGAAAATAGAAATGTGTGCATTAATCACCTCCAGGCTGGATTATTGCAATAGTCTGTACACTGGCTCCTCTAAACAAGTCTTACATAAACTTCAAGCAGCGGCAGCTCCTCCACTATGGCAGAGGAGCATCACCCTGCCCGCGAGCAGCAGCCGCTACAAACCCTTAACAATAAAATGATAATAAACTTTGTTTATTATCGTTTTATTGTTAAAGGAGCAGGGCCATGGGGGCTGACAGGTACAAAGCTCTCCCCCTCAGTGCACATGTATGTTTGGCCAGCTGTCTCAGGCTGGCCGAACATACATGCACACTGCTCTCTCCAACCCAGCACTGTGTTGCTGGGCTGGATAGAGAAGACACAGGCTCCCAGTTTGCCTGGGAGCGAAAACCAGGGCGCTCCAGCCAATCCTAATGTTGCTTTCATGCAGCATTAGAATTGGCAGCAGGGCTGGCTTGGAGCCCATACCTTCAGTGACCAGAAAAGAGGAGCAGTGCGGTAGCAAGGCAGGTATATTTTCATTTATTTATTTTAAATTGTTTATTTTGTCCCCCCGCCCCTTCACCGTGCAGCGAGCCGCAACTGACTCCCAGCAGTACAGCATGTAGCTTCAAAGTCAGTTCTCAAATTACTGAGGAGAACCTCTGCTGCCGTAAATGCATTACACTGGCTGTCGATCCACAAGAGAGTACTCTATAAAATCCTTTTTCTCACCATTAGAGGATTCAAAGGGATGGAGCAAAAATTTATTTCAGGCAGGTTCATACACTAATCCCCAAGCAGATCATTGAGATTCTCACAGGCCAATCTGCTCAAACTAGTTCAATGCAGACTAAAAACAAGAGGGTGCAAATCATTCATGGTCCTAGGGGCTAAGGCCTGGAACTTTCTTACCAGCCAATTAAGGTTTGTTTAGTCTGAAACCGCATTCAGAAAATGACTTGAGACCTGGGTCTTTGGGATCTCAGATCCTCTCTGCTACTCACATCTTGTAAATTATCCTCATTCTCTCATTCTGTCATAATTAGAAACGCTAAGTTTATATGCTTCCCATCCCTCACCTGTTCTTCCTCTATAGTGCCAGGATACTGCCATAGGACTGACAGTGTGCTCTATAAATGACAAATTCAATTCAATTCAGTTCAATTTAATGTTGTCTAAGTAAATTATCAGTCTGATGCCCGAGATCTGAAGTATGCAACTACTGGTTTCATTACTCTGGAAAAGCACCAAAGTGCAGAAGAGAGACCGAAAGGAGGGGAAGAAAACTGGTAAGTTTGTCCCTGTCACTGAAAATGAAGGAATTTTCTGTGCGGTGGAAGTATGGGAATTGTGAGATAAGCATTTTGTAGGTCTAGCTATACCATCTAGTCAAATTAAAGCAAAACGTCTCAGAAATGTACAATCATTTCTGTTTTAAAGTGATGGTAGATCACAAACTGATTGAAAAGTCAAAGCTTGATAACCGGTCTCATTGTTTTCTTTATGTTCTGGACTAAGGACAGGGAGCTGAAGAAACCTGAAGGATCTGGAACTGAGATCTGAACTACCTTCTTTTGTAAAAGACACTGAATTTGTATGGAAATTAGATCGGACGTGTCTGATGAGAATCTTGGAGGAGAAGGAAACACATTTTGGTAAGGAACTGCATAGAACTCTATGAGATACCCCTGCATTGTTTTTAAAACCCAAGGATCTGCAGTAATTGTTTGCCATTTTGTGAGAAAATATTGAAGACAGCCCCCTGCTGGAGAAAGGCCAAAAGGTAGACTCACCTTGGTGGTTATTGGATTTGAAATTCCATTGCCCACGACCCCGAAATCCTCTACCCCTCTGGAGGTAGAATTGAGGCTTGTAGTCCTGATAGCCGTAGCTTGATTTGAAGAAGCTTCTGGTTCCCTGGTGACAATAGGAACGGCCAGTAAAACAGCCAGTTTTGGATCCAGCTTTAACAAAAGTCACTTCCTGCATTCTGCTGCACTGGCATTGCCAAGTCAAAAATGTGAGCTAAAGGGCCTACTAGGTCAAGCAATTTGTCCTGGCAAGTTGACAAGGCTTTATCAACTTCTTAACAGGGGTCCTTGCCAAATGTAGAAAAGAAAGTAAGGAGTGATTGGTCAATTGCTGGAGTAGAGGTAATATTGCAGGCCAGTGAAGTTCTGGGGCATTCTGACCTCAATTTGGCTCTTGTTTGTTTGTCTAGTAGAAGATGTAATCTAGAAGATATATAGGTGGTCATTATGACATTGGCGGTGACTGTTAAAGTGGTGGTAATACCGCCAACAGGCTGGCGGTAATTACCGCCAAATAAAGACCATGGTGGTGACAACTACCATAGACAGGCAAAGTACCACACCATCCACCAAGGGTTTAACACCACGCACCACGGCAGTAGCTGTCAACTGCCAGGCGGAAGACAAGGTACCGGCCACCACTTTATGACACACCACTGCCATGATTTCCGGGGCGGTACCAATGCCATCAAAAGCCTGGCGGAAACACATCACAGAAGACCAAAGACTCATCAACAGAGACACAGAGAAGCTCAACGCGGCCATGGAACTGGAACTTCAAGTCTTCCCAGTGCTCTTCTACGCCATGCTCCGCCTTGAACACCAATGCCAACGAAGACGATGACGGTGAGTACAGCCACCTAGCACACAAGGGAGGGAGGGATTAAAAGGAGAGTGACACACACACCATTCACACACACACACACCATACACACAACCAGCTGCAGGCGTAAACCAATGGCACAGGCAAAACGGCATTAGTATACAAGGACTAGAGGTCGGAAGTATTGCAAAAGCCACTATATGAACCAATTTTAGAAAAGATAGACATAAACAATTGTCCAGAAAGGACCAATGCCCAGTCCAAAGTCCATAAGGCCCACATGGCCACAGGGCTCAGTCTAAGCCCCAACTTGATCCTGACTAACTACGAGCAAAACTGTGCAGGGGCAACATCACGGAATTGGATCGGCACTTCAGGGGGATGGAGGACAGCTCAGCTGAAGTCAGGAACTTGCCCACTGCTCCTGGAGGGTGCTCTCTACCCATTTCCCAATGCTGGGGAGTGCAAGATCACAGTCACTGAGGTGGGGCACTTGCCCACTGATCCTGGAGGGGGCTCCATGCCCATTTCCTAATGCTGAGGAGTGCAAGGTCAAACTCACTGAGGTGGGGAACTTGCCCACTGATCCTGGAGGGGGCTCCTTGTACAACAGTCCCTGGAGGGTGGCCTACATGCCCTCTGCTGGAGGTGAGGGCTGCATTGTCTCTGCTGGGGGAGGTGTCACCTGGGCAGCCTCTGCTGGAGGTGAGGGCTGCTGTGTCCCAGCTGGAGGTGAGGGCTTCTTGCTAGTCATTGATGGTTGAGTGGGAACCTTTTCTTGCATTGGTGGTTGAGTGGGGACCTTTTCTTGCATTGGTGGTTGAGTGGGAACCTTACCCCTCCTGACTGGTAGAGTGGGATCCTTCCCTTTCCTGGCTGGTGGAGTAGGATTCTTCACTGTCTTGCCTCCATGACTAGGAGGTGCCTCCACTGTCCTGTGGACTGTTTGGCTGAGGTGCTGGGCTGGATCGTTGGTACCTACATTTCTTTCCCCCAGGTGGAAGATTTGGCCACTGTGAAGGCGGGATTCTATGCAATGGGATATATACCCAATATAATTTGGGTCATTGACGGTACACATGTTGCATTTGTTCCCCCCACCAGAATGAACAGGTGTTCAGGAATCGGAAGAGTTTCCACTCACTGAATGTGCAAATGGTGTGCCTGGCGGACCAGTACATCTCCCAAGTCACTGCCAAGTATCCTGTGTCGGTGCACGATGCCTTCGTTCTGAGGAATAGCAGCATCCCAAATGTGATTGCGCAACTACAGAGGCATACAGTGTGGCTAATAGGTGAGCCAGAGTCCCCACCCACTGTATGTCAGTGCATGCTTTCAAGTGTTATCCCCATAGGGTTGTGTAAGGCTAAATTTTGTCCCTCAATATTTGCAGGTGACTCCGGCTACCCAAACCTATTGTGGCACCTGACCCCTGTGAGGAATGCCAGGCAAGGCTGAGAACCGTTATAATGATGTACATGGGCGAACCAGGAGAATAATCGAGAGGACCTTCAGCCTCCTGAATGCCAGGTTCAGATGCCTGCATCTCACAGGTGGATCCCTGTGCTACTCACCCGAGAAGGTCTGCCAGATAGTAGTGGTATGCTGCATGTTGCACAACCTGGCCCTCAGATGACATGTGCCTTTTCTGCAGGAGAAGGGGACTGGAGATGCCCCTGTGGCAGCAGTGGACCCTGAGGACACTGAGGATGAGGAGGCAGAGGATGAGGATGTGGAGAACAGAACATCAATTATACGTCAATACTTCCAATGACAGGCAGGTGAGACAGTGCAACTGACTATTAATGTTTTCAGTGTGGCTGTAGCATGAAGGAATTCACATCCTTTGCACCTCAACTTACTGTCCCCTATGGCTTGTCCTTCTACAGATGTTGGTGATATGACAAGTGTCCTGCTGTGTTCACTGCAGACAGCTACAGGTCATTAATTGTATGCCCTCACAGTGTTCAGATCATTTGCACTAGATGTGACTCTCCCCATAAATGCACATTTTCAACACATAAAACGGTGTCACTCAAATTGTGTTCAAGTGTGTTTATTGTAGTGCAGATAATTGAGGGAAAGGTGCAATGGAATAGGGAGATGGTAGAGGAAAGTCCAGAGTATTGTTCCAGTCTGTTTGGAGCACAGGTCCAGTGTCCAAGGGGCCATAGGAAGGGGAGCAAAGGCAGTTCAAAGTGGACAAGTTGGCAGGGTGGGACACAAGGGGGACAAACAGGAGAGTCTCATTTCCTGGTGGTGGTGTTGGCAAGTGTCTCTGGCTTCTGTCTGGGTCACAGGGAACGTTTGCGGGGTACTTCACCTTCTGCAGGGGGAGGGGTGCTGGTGGCCTCTGGGTCCTGTGGCCGGGCCTCCTGCCCACCAGCTGCAGCGGAAGTGGAGGGCTGGTCAATAGACTGGCTAGACTGTGGTAGTGGTAGGGGCCCGCTGGTGTGCTGTCCATTCTCTCATGATGTTGGCCATTCTGCCAGCACCCCTGCTATGGAGATCATGGTTGTGTTGAGAGCCTGCAAGTCCTCCCTGATCTCCTGATGGTGTTCCTCCTGCAGCCACTTGTTCTGCTGCATGTTATTAAGGATCTGGCCCATTGTGTCCTGGGATTGTTGGTAGGCACCTGAGGACATTGGTGAGTGCCTCCTGGAGAGTCGGTTCCCTGGGCTTGTCCTCCCCCTGGCGCAAAGTGGTCCTCCCAGTGTCCCTGTTGCCCTGTGCCTGTGTCCCCCGACTGGTGTGCCCACTGGCACTGACCCCAGGTCCCTGATTGTCTTGGGTGTGAGGTGTGGACTGGGGTCCATGTACACGTGGGCACACTGCTGATTGATGTGTCCTGGGGACAGAGGTGTGGGGACCTGGGTGGGTACTGTGGTGTTGGATACTGATGGAGGAGGCTCTGTGGTTGACTGGGAGTGGGCTGGGTGACTGACTGACCAGTGGTCCCTGATGGGCTGGGTAGTTAGTCCAGATCCTGAAGTCCAGAGTTACTGTTATCACTGGGGCCATCTTCTGTTGGGTGACTGGGTAGTCGTGGCACCTCCGCACCGCTGAGATTGGCTGGGGATGTAAGTGATGTATTATGCTTCATATCTGTGACATATTGTACATCCCTAGCTTCCTCTCTATAGTTGCTGTTGCCCTGCCACCTTTGTTTGTGTATGGTGATGTATTGTGGGATTGTTAGTTTTCCATGCTGTGCATGCTTTTGTGATGGGTGTCCATGCAGGGCTGGGAGGCCTGTCCATGCATTGGTATCGCATGCAGAGCTTGACATTGGGGTTAGTCATATGTGCAGGTGTAGTGTGTGGGATGGAGTGGAGTGATAGGAGTGAGGGTGAGGGTGAGGGTGTGAGATGGCATGCAGGTATAGGGGGTGATAAGTAGTAACTGTTGACTCACCTGTGTTCAGTCCTCCGGCAACTCCAATGAGTCCCTCGGGATTCAGCACTGCCAAAACTTGCTCTTCCCATGCTGTGAGCTGTGGGGGAGCAGGTGGGAGTCCACTGCCAGTCCTCTGGATGGCGAGCTGGTGCCTTGCTGCCACGGAATGTACCTTCCCTCGTAGGTCGTTGCATCTCTTCCTGATGTCGTCCCTTGTTCTTGGATGCTGTCCCACGGTGTTCACCTTGTCCACGATTCTCGGCCATAGCTCCATCTTCCTGGCAATAAATAACTGCTGTACCTGTGCTCCAAACAGTTGTGGATCTACCCTGACTATCTCCTCCACCATCACCCGCAACTCCTCATCTGTGAAATGGGGGTGCCTTTGTGGGGACATGGGTGTTGTGTGGTGTGTGTAAGTGTGTGGGTGTTGGGTACTGTGGATGGGTGTGCAAAGTAGGGTGCGTGAGGGATGTATGGGTGTAAGTGTCTAGTTGTCGCAGTGGTCTTGGTGTCAGTCTAGTGGAAATAATTTTTATTCAGGAGGGCTGTGGCTAATGTGGGTGTGTGTTTTATATAACTGTGGGTGGGTCAGTGTCAGGTCTGTGTATTTGGTATTGACCAATGTTGTGTAGTTTAATATTTGGGTGTCTATTTTGAGCATGCCGGTGTGTACCACCAATGGTTTACCGCCACTGAATGTCCACAGTGGTGATTCATGGGTCATGATGTGGTGGGCATGGTTCTGTTGGTGTAACAGTATGGGTGTTGGTACCAACAGTTAAGCAATGACCTTTGGGCTGGCAGATTTGTGTATGTGGCAGTATTCTGTCGGATTAGTGTGTGTGTCTCATAATATGAAGCACGGATATTCCCCACCGCGGCGGTATGGTGGCGACTGTCACCGCGGCAGTAAGCGGGATTTACCGTCAATGTCATGATGAGCGCCATAGTCTTCTACGTGGGCGGTAGGAAACCATTCCATAGAGTTGGGGTGGTGTATGAGAGTAGGGTCAAACATGGGAGTTCCTTCTGTGTCTAGAATGGTTTTGGAAAGGAAGGAATCAGATGTGGAAGGAGTAAGGCTTTTTGGGCGGAGGAGAGGACAGGTCATTATCCCCAGAATTATCATCTAAGTCACCCCTGCCATCATCAATATTCAATTTTTTGAAATAATTCTTTGTTTTGGCGCCTTCAGAATATTTTTTTATTTATTTTTACATTTAGAATGTATTATAGTTTTCCCCTCCTTAGTAGGATGCCTGGAAGTAACAACATCTCCAGTGTGGTGTGAAGAAACCTCACTGGTCAAAAATGTACCTTCAGGGTTGACAGATATATGTTTATTTTTAATAGGTAAAGATACCATCTTGTGTTTTCTGCTTTCTCCCATAAAATGGGCCAATAATGATTTAGACATAACATAATTCTCTATGTTTTTTAGACACTTTGGGGGTCATTCTGACCTTGGCGGTCCATGACCGCCATGGCGGAGTGCGGCGGAAGCACCGCCAACAGGCTGGCGGTGCTTCCTTGGCGATTCTGACCGCGGCGGTAAAGCCGCGGTCGGAAAAGGGGAGCTGGCGGTTTCCCGCCGGTTTCCCGCTGGCCCAGGGAACCCGCCATGGCGGCGCTGCTTGCAGCACCGCCATGGGGATTCCAACCCCCTTATCGCCAGCCTGTTTCTGGCGGTGTCCACCGCCAGAACCAGGATGGCGGGAACGGGTGCCGTGGGGCCCCTGGGGGCCCCTGCACTGCCCATGCCACTGGCATGGGCAGTGCAGGGGCCCCCTAACAGGGCCCCACAAAGATTTTCACTGTCTGCTTAGCAGACAGTGAAAATCGCGACGGGTGCCACTGCACCCGTCGCACCCCTTCAACTCCGCCGGCTCCATTCCGAGCCGGCTTCATTGTTGAAGGGGCTTTCCCGCCGGGCCGGCCGGCGGTGTTCTGGCGGTCGCCCGCCGGCCCAGCAGGAAAGCCGGAATGACCGCCGCGGTCTTTTGACCGCGGTGCGGTCTTTCGGCGGGAACCGCTTGGCGGGCGGCGACCGCCAGAAGACCGCCGGCCGGCCCGGCGGGAAAGCCCCTTCAACAATGAAGCCGGCTCGGAATGGAGCCGGCGGAGTTGAAGGGGTGCGACGGGTGCAGTGGCAGAATGACCGCCTTTGTCCATTGAGGCCACAACAGGATGTTCAACTGAATTGTGAATAAATTAATGTAAGTCTTTTTTGAAGACTTCCCATCATCATTATTGTCAACCATCAAAGGGAAATAAGACAACAAAATACAGGCAGAAAAAGGGTTAAATATTGAAAGGACAAAAAAGGAGGCGGAGACAAGGGCCTAAACACTCCCTTGAGATGCGGACACACTTGCCTCAGTCAGTAGTATGGGAGAGGAGGGTGGAGTTGCAGGTCGCTTCTCTTTGGTGACGCAGAGAAGAATCACTGGATACCCACAGCGGTATGGAGGAAGAAGGAGGAGTTGTAAGCAGCTCTCCTTCATGATGTGGAGATGAGAAGCAGCGTCGAAAGGCAGGAGGAGCTAGCGACAATAGTCGGGCCCCCTCAGGGTTAAGGAGAAGCGACCATGACAGAAGTGGTAATTGTTTAAAATGGGGGACGTTTAAACCGACGCAAATAAAAGCGCAACTGAGCGCATGCTGAATACAACAATCCCAGAACGCGTGCAATGCTCAAAAAGGGCAAAGATAGCACCACAAAAACAGCTCAAAAGGCAATGTATGACAATATAGTATATATTAAAGTACTATAATAATGTGACAAACTGTATGCCATGAATAAAACAATACTTATCTTGATTGCAAGCAGCAAGAAAAGAGGACTGTTCACAGCCAACTATGGACGTTATATTGTTTATAGGTATCTTATTGGTTGCCACTGTGATTATGTTTTCCTATCCCATTGACAAGTTTGTTGCTAAGCCTCTTGGGATTTGTAGATTTCTTGACTGCTGCTATACAATAAAGCAAGATCAGAGTAGCATAATAGGAGCCTCCGGTCTTGACATAAAATTTAAAAATGCTTTGTCGCTATTTGAGAACTCAGAAAATATATACTAATTTTAGTTTTTTAGAACACTAACCATAATTTCTATAGGAATAAGACCCTCTCATTTTTATAATTTATAAAAGAAATGCCTTAGGTATTAAAGTTTTGATTACATCAAGATGACACCAGGCGTGCTACACTTTTGTAATAAATCTAGAATGTTAGCAATCTAGTTGTTCATTAGAACACTGTGGGGAGGCAGATGTCATGGGCATATACTCTGTTAATTGAGGGCAGAGAGTAGGGTGCTGAGGCAACAAGTTGACCACGGTGGGCAGGTGGGAGGGGCAGTAGCAGCATAAGGGACCATGGAGACCAGGGGAAAGGGGGGCAGGGGCAACAAACCAACCAGCAGGAAAGACAAGAGAGGCTGTGGCAATATAACAGACCATTGAGGGCAGAAGGAAGATGCCATGGCAGTACAACCTTATATGCCATTAGATACGATTTAGGCAGGAGACTCCCAATGTTTTTAAGCCCAAACAGGCGTTATTGTATGTGTGTACAGCCTAAAATCTTCTCTTTTTCAATGTAAGTCAATAGGGAAAATCTATTCCCCCGTTCACAATGTTGGCAAGTATGGTACATTTTATCACTGAGGGGAGGAGGCTTGGGTAGGGATATGGACTCGGATAGCAGAGGGCAGGAGGGAGATGGGCAAATGCACCAAACTGACCTTACAGTGCAGGCATCAGGGGTTGCAGCAGCAGAACACACCACATAAGGCAAGCAAGGCAGCAGTGCAGCACAACAGACCATGGAGGGGACAGGGCCATGCACATGTACAACAGAGAGCAGAGGAGAAAGAGGCAAGGGCAGTGAGCTGACCATACCTGACAGATAGAGGGACAGCTGCAGCATAAGAGACCAGGAAGGACAGGAGGGAGGGGGTAGGGGCACAACAACGGAGTGGACAAGGCAGAAGGGAGGGGATAAGGGCCTGCACATGGAAAAGGGAGAACAGGGGCAAGAGAGCAGAGCAGGAGCAACCAGCTGACCATGGAGGGCAGACGGGATAGGCACTGGAAGCACAGCACAATACGGAAGGCACCAGTGAGATTATAATGGCATACACACAGGCAATGGAGGGAAGGCAGGAGGAGGTCGGGCAGCAAGCTGACCACACAGAGCAGGTAGGCGGGGCTGTGGCAGCACAGAAGGCCATGCATACCAATTGGGGTGGTTAGTGGCAGCACCACAGCACCACAGCTATGGTGGGCAAGAGGGAGGGGGCAGGGGCATACACAAAGGACCATGGAGGACAAAAGAGATGGGTAGGGGATGGACACAGGCAAGAGAGGGCAGGGAAGGAGCTTCACAAGAGACCACGAGGGGTAGGCAGGAGGAGCAGTTGCAGCACAACAGAGCAAGGAGGGCAGAAGGAAGTGGCAGCAAAATGGAACATGGAGGACAAGAGGGAGGGGATAGGGGCATGGAACTTGGAAGGCATGGTGGTGGCAGGGACAGGCAGCAGTCATCTGGCCATGCTAGGCAGGTGGGAGGGGCATTGGCAGCTTAACAGAAAACTCAGAGTATATATGAGGGGCAGTGACAGGTCCATGTAACATGGTGAGCAAAAAGGAGAGAACAGGGGCAAGCACACATACATCGGAGGGTATGGGGTGGGGGCAGCAAGCAAAGCACAGAGAGTAAGCAGGAGGGCAATGATGGGGCATAGAATTGGGTAATGGAGGGCATGAAGAGTGGGCAGGGACATCAAGCTACATGGAGAGCAATAGCAGCACATTGGACCATGCAGGGCAGGAGGGAGGGGACTGGAACATGGAGTTGGACAACAAAGGGTAGTTACTTGAAATAATTATAGAAGCTAAACTATGGTTTTGTGTGTCTAACTATGACGTCCCTGTAACCTTTGTTTTTTTAGTGACTATATATATATATATATATAATATGGAGCAGGCAAAAATGGCGACTTTCTACCTCCTCCCCAAAAAACATAAGAATACGCAGAATCCCCTGGGAAGACCAATTGTAAGCTCTATAGGATCCTTTTTGTAAAAGAGTTCACGCTATTTGGACATGTTTTTACAGGAATAAGTTATGAATTGGTCATGATATTTAAAAGATCCAACTAATTTTCTTAAGAAATTAAATCGTATCCCAAGGAAACATGACTATATAATGGTCACACTTGATGTTACATCTTTATATACTTCCATTGGTCATGAGGGGGGAAATTAAAGCATGTGAATACTTCTTAAGAGATTGCCCAATAGAATGGTTGGACCATATGTTATTGGAGATGCTGAGGTACTGCCTTACCCACAATGTTTTCACTTTTGATGGCAGATATTATTTATAACAACAGGGCATGGCAATGGGCACTTCTTTCGCCCCCTCCTACACAAATGTATTCATGGGGTGCTGGAAGAAAGAGGTGGCCTGGGCCAAGGAGAATGAGTAGTTCACTCACAAAGTTGCCCTTTACAATCGGTTCAATGATGACTTGTTCATTTTGCTAGAAGGGAATGAGATCGAGCTGAATGACTTTCTGAAAAAATTTAATCAGAATTGTCTCAATTTACAATAGACAAGTACGGAGAGCCGAACTCACTGTGAATTTCTTGATGAGAAGTTTGATGCGGTAAGTAGAGTATTAATGACGAATCCACAGAAAACCTATGCCTACAAACTCCCTATTATATACTAACAGTGGACATCCTGACGCCCTTAATTGGAGCATTCTGTACAGTCAAATGTTAAGAGCCAGAAAACTATGATCAACTGATAAATTGTTCAATGAGGAAATAAACAATATGATTGAATGATTCAGAGCAAGAGGATATCCAAAAAATATCCTGGAGAATGCAAAAAGGAGAGCTGGTGGAAATAATTATAGAACAACTTTTGTATTCCCAAACTGCAGATATAGACAGAGAGGGTGTTGAAGTAAAAACATTGTTTTTAGAGGTTAATTTGGAACAATCCAGCTTAAAAAGGATTTTACAAAAGAGCTGTCATGTCCTAAAAAAAAGATGTACATCTTCCAGACATTGTAAGTATGGGTCCAAAAGTAACTGCAAAGGGAGCGAGATCCTTGGGGCATATTCTAATAACCTGCCATTTCAATTCGGGAAAATAGAATTGGCTATCAAGGAACATGAAAAGCATTATAAACTGCAGTTCATGCAAGGCATGTAAATATGGGATGAACAGTAAGGATTATCAGACTTTTGAGGGGCAAGTAACACCAAACAATGATAGAATAACTTGCAATACATATTATGTAGTGTATGTTCTCAAATGTGGTTGCAATTAGCTTTATGTGGGGAGTACCATAAACAAATTGAAGATCAGGATACTGCAATACATGAGAGCTATTATCATTGGGTATAAGAACTACCCAGTAGTTTGCCACTTTGAAAAGCATCATGGCCAATCATTTGAAACATTTAGATATTATGGAATTAAACATGTGGATGCCTATCCTAGAGGTGGTGATTGAGAAAGAGAATTGAGAAAAAAAAAAGAATCATGGTTAATCATAGCATTGGGCACTGAAACACCATGGGGCCATAATACTGATGCGGAACTACTTGTGCATTTGTGAGTAAGAACTGGATTACTACATAGGAGAATAGAATGTTCCCCTTATATGTTCCCTTCCTTTCAAATTATATACACTTTGATTGATATGCACTTTATATGAATATGTAACTAATGATTAACATTTACAATGACAATATGCGTTTTACTTATATTGGGTATTGTGCGATTGGGGTGATTTTAAGGTGCCCTAGCAAATTGTTGTTTTTAATATCACTAGGTACTTTTTGTGTTGCACTTTATAGTTCCATAAGAAGAAGGAAATTGTATTTATTTTATTTTATTTGGATAATATGATAAGATATTGTCTTTGGAGAAATGTAGGAAGACCTAAATCTCGTATAATATTAGACATTTGCACTTTATATGTGACTAGTCCATATGACTGGGATGCTTCTAAGGTGTTAGTGGGAATTTATTGTCCTTTGAATAACACTAGGTAATTTTTGTGTTGCATTTTCTATATTCTTAAAAGTAAGGAATTCTCAGTTTTTCTATGTCTTTAGGTGAAGCGTTAAACATTTCTACAAAAATTTGCACAATGATAATGTGAAGAAATTCCTCTTATGTGCAATACAATAGTCCAAGTACTGTATAATTATATGTGGTCATGTAAGAATAATAACAGGAGCCGAAATATCACGGAAGGAAGAATATCAGAAAAAAAGGGGATTATATTATGTTGATTTATCTATAAGTATGAATAATTGATATTAACACAACTACTCTTTATGGGCCATATTTAAGAGACCCTTGCGCCACTGGAGTGTCACATTTCATGATGCTCTGGTGGTGCTATGCCTTTGCCCGTATTTACAAAGTGGTGTTAAGCCACTTTTTGTGGCTTAACGCCACCTTGTAAATACAGCCCCTTCACAAGCAGCACTTTGCGTGGAAGGAGCATGCAATGGGTGTTGCTGTGGGCGTGCCACAGCAACACCCACTGCATTCTGACGCTGCCCCAGATTTACAAGTTTTCGTAAACCTGAGGCAGCGCCAAAATCTAACGCCACCCGAGGGGTAGCTTTACCATGGCACAACGAGGAGAAATACTTTTATTTCTCCTTGCTTTAAGAATTCGGCAGCACACATAGAAGAAGCAAAATGCGATGGATGATTGTTTATGTGCAGGAAGGTGTCCCTTCCTGCACATAAACAGTCATTCCAAAATGATGCTTTGGTATTTTTATGTGTGCTGCATTTTACAGCACACATAAAAGTGCCAAATCGCCATTATAGATTGTTTATGTGCAGGAGGTCCCAGGGGGATTGTTTATTTGTAATGGGAGGCCACCCACCGTAGCCCCGGGGACCGCTACCTCCCGCAGCGATGCAGAAAATATGTGTGGGGCTGCAAGGCCCCCTCCATGCCCCCGGGGACCACCACATCCCTGGGGCTAAATGTTTTATTGTGTGACGCCCCCCGCAGCCCCAGGGACCACCACCTCCCCAGGGCAAATCCTACAAAAAAAGAAAGGAGGTCCATTTCCGTACCCCGGGGACCAGCACCTCCCCGGGGATCTTTTCATGGGAGGGGGACCCCCCTTGAGGAGCTACAGATGGCCCTGGAGACCACCACCCCCGAGTGCCCGCTCCTGCTATGTCCCGGGATGCCCACCTCTGGGACATAGCTGTTTGCTGTGGCCTGGGGGCAGCTTTGACCAAACCACAGCAAACACTCTGCTCAGATGAAGCAAGAGCTGTTAAACATTGGAGCAGAGGTTTCCTCTGTCTGACGGCCCATGGAGATGGGGGCAGGCAGACAGAGGAAACTGCTCTCACAGAGAGACAGCCGCTTTAGCAGCTCCCTTTCTGTAACAGCAATGATGGCTCTCACCTGACATATGGGCTTGATCAAGCCCATGTGTCGGACGAAACATGTCATGTTTGTGTTGCAGTAAACCTGCTCTGGCACTGCAATCTCAAGTGAGCGTCTTATTCAACTACTTTTGGATTGGAATATATATATATATATATATATATATATATATATATATATATATATATATATATCTATATATATATATATATCTATATATATATAGATATATATATATATATACATATATATATTCACTGAAAAGACCAAAGGTTACAGGGACGGTATAGTTAGTTGTACAAAACCATAGAAAATCAGCAGTTATAGTTAGAGTTATTTCAGCTAACTATAACTCGAGCCTTAAGGTAACCATAACTCGCTCCCTCGCCAGGCATGGTTTTCTTATCAATAATTTTATTGTGAATGTTGCAGTGATAATATCAATGATGCCAAAGAAGATGTCATCAATGATATAATATATGGAGTAATTTGCAGTGCATGGCGAAGGCGCAAGTTATAGTTACCTTAGGGCGCGAGTTATAGCTACTTACTTCCTTTGCGTTAATCCAGCCACTGCCACTCACGGCCGAAGGGTGGACCACAGGCCAAGCCCTTATACTTTGGCCATGCGCTGCAGGGGTTGGCCACAGGGCCTGTCTCTTTTAGTGGATCAGTGAGTAGGTGCGTGAGGGTCTGAGTGTGCCTCAAAGTGAGTGTGTAAGACTGTTAGTGGGTCTGAGTGGGTGGTGAGTGTCTGAGTAGGTGTGTGAGTGGCCGCATGAGTCTCTGACTGCATGTATGAGTGAATGAATTAGTGTATGAATGAGTGTGTGAATGTCTTTTTAAATTATTTTTGCATAGTCTCAAATATTCTTGAATGTCCTCGAATACTCTCAAATATTTGAGGATACTCAAGGATATGCAAGGATATTTGAGTAAATTCTCAAATATTTGTGAATATCATAAATGGTGAAGAAAAAGTATTTGAAACCCATAATTTGACCCTCAAATGTCCCTATATCATACCCCTAGGGTCAGGGTACCTACACCTAGACCCCTTATTCCACTTATCATTTCTATTTTCAGCCCTGGGGACCCTCTCTCATAACATAAAATGGTAGCCTCATCTTTCTAGTCAGGTTGCAGCCAACCAATCACAGCATTCCTGTTGTTGCACGCATTCACAAATTCTCTGCAATGATCGTGAAAGTTTCAAGACCAGAGATATACAAATGTATTTTCCCTTTAATTTTTCAAAAACTACTGAACAGATTTACACCAAATAACTGAAAGCACAATCTGTTAACCAAAAATTAACTTTCTGCCAAATTTGTTGTAATTCTGTTATGTGGTTCAGGCTGTAGTCGTGTCTAAAGGTCCTATGGGAATTCCATGTGAAACCCAACTTTTTCGGCCTGCCTTTTTCTAGACTCACACTTGTCGAGCACTCCCAAACTTTTTGTGTGCAACAAGGATCACTGTGGCACTTTTTTTGGAACATTTTGTGTAGATTCATCAAACGGTGCCAAAGATATAAGCAAGTCAAAACACGCTTTTTCTATTAAAACATGGTCCTTACTGTAACTACCTACTGCCAACCGCCAGTAAGTAGTATATACACATATATATAGACATAGATATATATATATATATATCCATATCTATCTATCTATCTATCTATATATATATATATTTATATATATATATGTACATATATATGTATATATATCTATGTATATATCTATCTCTCTCTCTCTCTCTCTATATATATATATATATATATATATATATATATATATATATATATATATGTATGTAGAGATATACATATATCCGCTAAAAAAAAACAAAGGTTACAGGGACGTTATAGCTAGGTTCTGAATTTACTCGTACAAAACCATAGAAATTCAGCAGTTATAGTTAAGAGTTCTTTCAAGTAACTAAAACTTGCGCACCAAGATACCTATAGCTCGCGCCCTCGCCATGCACAGTTGTCTCATCAATAATTTTATTGCAAATGTTGCAGTGAGAATATGAAAGATGGTATAGAATATGTCATCAATGATATAACATGTGGAGTAATTAGCTGAGCATGGTGAAGGCGCAAGTTATAGTTACCTTACGTTGCGTGTTTTAGTGTCTTGAAATAATTTTTAACTATAACTGCTGACTTCCTCTGGTTTTGTACAAGTAAAGCTCTGGGAAGGTGGCGGTCTCCAGGGCAGCGGGGGGGGCCATGGGCCCCTCCACATCCATAAAAATAAAAGCCCTGGGAGGCGGTTGCCCCCATGGTAGCAGGGGTCCATGAGCCCCTGCATTTTTACTAATGAAAGCCCTGGGGAGGGGGTGGTCCCCAGGGCAGTGTGGGGACCCCAGCCCACCTGCATATATAAAAATGGAAGCCCTGGGGAGGTAACGGACCCCAGGGCAGCTGGTGGGGGACTGTGGGACCCCCACATTAAAAAACATTAAAGCTCTTGGGAGGAGGCGGTCCCCAGGGCAGCGGAGGCGAGGCTGCATGCCCCTCCGCATCTATAAAAATGAAAGCCCTGGGGAGATGGCAGTCCCAGGGCAGCCTATTAAAAAACAAGTCAGCGCTTGTTTTTTTCAAATGTTTCTGCTGTGAAATCGCAAATATCACGATTCTGGAGGAAAAAATTATTTAAAGAAATGTTGTTTTGCTCTGGGGGGGGGATCCCGGAGGGATCAAGGTGGTTCTACCCCAGCCCCTTTTATTTTATTTTTACTTTTTTTCTGGGACTCAGCTCAAGCCGAGTACCAAGAATGCTGCCAACACATCCTGGTTTGAAGTGTTGGCAGCCAATCAGAGCTGTGCATGTCCCTGCAGAAGCTTTTCTTTGTTCGCAAATACTTTGCAGCCAGAGATATACAAATTTGAATTTCCCTAAATTTCCCAAAAACTACTGAATGGATTTACACCAACTAACAAAAAGCACAATCTGAATACCGACAGCTAGCTTTCTGCCAAATTTGGTGTAATTTCGTCCAGCGGTTCGGGTTGTAGACTTCTTGACAGATCCTATGGGAAATACGATGTTTTTTTAGCCCCCTTTTTCTCAGCCCCCGCTTGACAGATTATCCCAAAACAAGAATGACTGGGCCACTTTTTGGGGACATTTCATAAAGATTCGTCAAACGGTGTCAAAGATATAATTAAGTCAAAAAAGTTTCTTCTATGGAAACATGACCTTAACTATAACTAACTCCTGGCAGTCACCACTAGGTAGTAATAGTTAGGTCTGCTTTTCCATAGGATATTATATATCTGTGTATATATACACACACACACACACACATTCCCCCCAGGCTCCTGAGGGGCCAAACATGGGGTCAACCAGTTTGTCAGGAGGGCTGGCTCCCTGACAATTTCACTTACTTTTTTTGTAATCATATTTTTAAAAAAATAACCCCCCCCCCCCACCCCCGGTGGGATCGACCTGTTCACCACAAACACTGGTCTCTGGTGCTTCTTGAAACCAATGTTTTTTTTTTTATTGGTTTATATGCTAGATAGTCAAAACACTGTAACATAATGCAACCACCCCATTACGGTACATACATCTCTTATTCAGAATACAAAAGACATATCCATTACGTTGCATCACAATATCTTCCTCATACATCTGACACATCGCCAGACCCGATCCAGGGTACCCACCAATATCCATCCTATATTCTCCACAAAAGAAAAAAAAAATACATTTCCACCCAGTTAGATGCCTCATTTGATCATGTCTAGAGGCCCAGACATTCTCGACTTTCTTATATTTCTTATCGCATACCCCGCCTCTGTCGATTTCCTGTTCCAACAGCCTACAGTGGTCCATACCAACCACCCAGTCCTGGTGTAGAGGTAGTGTCCCCAAGGTCCATTTCATAGCTATATCCTGTTTCTCCACCATGCACCTTAAGTTCAGCAAAAGCTTGTGATTGCGGGTATGATCCGTCTGTCACCATATCCCTAACAGCTCAAGCCCAGGATGGAGCTCCAGTGGTAACTCCAATGCATCTTCCAAAGTTCCCTTTACTGCCTCCCAAAAGCTTTCAAGTTTCGTGCAGCTCGAGAGTGTGTGATAAAAAGTGCCCTCCTGTCCACATCCCCTGAGACAAAAGGCACTCACAGCCTTGCCCAGCCTAGGAGCCGTATACGCGTGTAGTAAACTCTATGCAAGGTACTGAATTGGATCAAACAGAGAGTCACTGGAATAGCCACCTCTGCCGGAAACATTAACGCTTCTCTCCAATAGTCCTCATCCAAGTCCCCACAATCTTGCGACTACATGTCCCACAGACCGTTCAAGTGTTTTTGTTTTTTTCTCATCAAACTCCTGCATGTTAGGAAAATAAAACTTTGCTCCACTGGCACATCCAGTAGCCACATCTCCAATGGTGAGACTTGCTGTGTCTCCTCATCTGGGGGATATTATAAATGAGAGCAGCCAGCAATTGGGCATATTTCAACCACTGTGCATTGGGCATCTGGTATTCTGCCTGCAGATGAGCAAATGGGACCAACCCATTGGTGTCCCATACTTCTGCTAAGGTCGAAATGCCTATTCTGTCCCAACTTTAGAAATCTTTCATTGCTGCCACACATGGAAGTCTGTAGCCTTCCCACAATGGTGTTCTCGGGGTCAAACTAGATCCCCACACCATCTCCTTGGTTTGTTTCCTCCAAGTCTTAACTGTAGGAAAGTACGCTCTTTCTTGCATGGTTACCCCCTTTTTCTGCCTGATGTCAGTGTGTTTGACTGTGTTCACTGGGATCCTGCCAAAACTCTGTATTTCACCTCACAATTGGCACACTGGTGCCCCATTATAAGTCCCTATTATATGTTACCTAAGTACCCAGGGCATTGGGGTTCTGGAGGATCCCTATGGGCTGCAGCATATATTTTGCCACCCATAGAGAGCCCAAGCAAAGGGTTCTGCAGGACTGCCATTGCAGCCTGCGTGAAAAGGTGCAAGCACCCTTTCACTGCCACTTTTCACTGAACCAGGTCACTTATAAGTCACCCCTATGGCAGGCCTTCTAGCCCAGAGGCCCAACTTCCTGGACTTCATGAGTGTGGGGATGCCATTTTACTTGTGTAATGGACATAGGTCAATACCTATGTCCAGCTACATAATGCTAACTCCGAACATAGGCTTGTTTGGTATCAAACATGTTGGAATCATATCCCAATGCTTTCGCAAGCATTGGTTGTATAATTCCATGCACTCTGGGGGCTCCTTAGAGGACCCCCAACATTGTCGTAACAGCCTTCTGAGAGTTTCCAGGCAGCCCAAGCTGCTGCCACCTCCCAGACAGGTTTCTGCCCTCCTGTTTCTTGAGAAGCTCAAGCCCAGGAAGGCAGAACAAAGGATTTCCTTTGGGAGAGGGGTGTTAGGCTTGGGAGGGGTAGCCTCCTCAAGTCACTAGGAATCCTTTGAAGGGCACATTTGGTGCCCTCCTTGCACAAACCAGTCTACACTAGTTCAGGAACCCCCAGCCCCTGCTCTGACGCAAAACTAGACAAAGGAAAGGGAGTGACCACTCCCTTGTCCATCACCACCCCAGGGGTGGTCCTCAGAGCTCCTCCAGAGGGTCCCTGGGTTTTGCCATCTTGGGTTCAAGGTTGGCAGGGAACTCTGGGAGAATCTGAGTGGCCAATGCCAGCAGGTGGCGTCAGAGCCCCCTGCTGATAGGTGGTCACCCAGCTAGGTGGCCAATCCACCTTTCAGTGCTATTTAGGGTCTCTCTCTTGGGTGGATCCTCAGATTCGGATTGCAAGACAACAGCAGGAATTCTCTGCACCCTCCACTTCGACTTCTGACCGAAGAAACTGCATCTGGACACTCTACGACCCAACAAGTTGCAACAAAGAAGCAAGATGTCTCCTGCAACATTCTATCCACGGCTCCTTCCAGCAACTGCAACATTTCCCTGGTCTTGCATCCTCTGAGGACAGCCCGTCTTTAGCCTCCATCAGAAGGAAAACGGAATCTCTCTTGGGGTGAAGGAGTCACTCCCTTGTTTCTGCAGGCATTAACTGTAACAACGACCGACTACATGGATCCCCTCTCCTGCTGAGCTGCGTGGATCCTGCATCACGGGTGGTGGACAAAAGTGGTCCCTACGGTCCTTTCTTCCAGCTGTCCAACTTGGGTGAAGGTAAGCCCTTTCCTGCCCACTCAGGACAGTACACCCGTGCACCACGTCCTTTGCAGCTGCCAACACTTGTTGACATCTTTTTCAAGAGATCTTCAGGCATCTAGCCCCCAGCACTCCATCCTGGGATGCACAGCTCCCTGAGTGGTTCTCCGGCGGAGTGGGAGCCTTTTTCGAAGTGCTGCGTGGGCCTCTTCTGTGACTTTCGTGTCCCTGTCCTGTGGGACTTTTGTGGGTGCTGTCTGGGCTTCTGTGGGCTCTCTGTGTTGCTGAGGGCCCCCTCTAACTCCCCTTCCTGAATAGAGTCCACCTGGTCTTTCCTGGTCCCCGCTTGTTGGCGGAATGATGCAAACCTAACTGCAATCCTCCTTCCGGTGTGGGATATCACCTGCATCCTCCAGGAACCCAACTTCATCTTCTTTGGTGCAGTATTGGCTCTCCTTCTTCACCATCGACTCACCTCTTGCACATTCAATCTGGTGGGTAGGGACTTACTCCCCTTCTTTCACAGGTCCTCTTGTCCAGGAATCCACTATTGGTGTCTTGCAGTCTCTTCTGGGTTTTGCATTCTTCTTCTTTTCTTCTAAGTAGGTGTTCTGGGGAATTTACAGTAATTTACTACTGCTTTCCTGGTCGCTGGGGTGGGTTGTGGTACTTACCTTTGGGCTTTCCTAGTATAACACAGCTCCCCCTCTACACACTACACTTACCTAGGTGGGGGACCGACGTTCGCATTCCCTTTTTTTTAGTTTAAGGTTTGTGCTCACCCTAGGGCTATTTCTCTTTATTGTGATTTTCACTAATTGCACTGTTTTCTAACAGTTTTTATGCCTATTTCTGCATACTAGTGTATATAATTTCAGTATTACTTACCTCCTATGGGAGTATAGCTTCTAGGGTATTTTTGGTACTTGTGTCACCAAAATAAATTATCTTTACTTTTGTAACACTGAGGCCCTCATTATGACATTGGTAGAAAATCCCACTTACCGTAGTGGTGACGGCCGCCAACATACCGTCGCAGAGGTGAACATCCATCCACTATATTATGACACACACACACCCATACCGTTACGCCAACAAAACAACGCCCTCCACATTATGACCCACGAATCACCACAGCGGACATTCAGCGGTGGTAAACCATTGGCAGTACACACCGGCGCAGTTATAATGGCCACCCAAATACAAAACAACATAACATTGGCCAATACCAAAAACACACACCTGACACTAATACACACACCACACCCACCCACCAACAGCACTATAAAACACACACCCACATTACCCACAACCCTTTGCCAACACGAAAAGACTGCAATAGCTAGCCACACAAATCACAGAGACACATACACACACCACACCACAACCACCCATTCATCCGTCATGCACCTCACGCCCCACACCCCACCACATTACTCAACACCCTCTGCACAACACACACCACATAACACCCATGTCCCCACAAAGGCACCCCGGTTTCACTGATGAGGAGTTGCCGGTCATGGTTGTGGAAATAGTCAGGGTAGAGCCACAGCTGTTTGGAGCACAGATGCAGCAGATCACCATTGCCAGGAAGATGGAGCTATGGCGGAGAATTGAGGACCGGGTGAATGACGTGGGACAGCATCCACGAACAAGGGACGACATCAGGAAGAGGTGGAATGACCTATGCAGGAAGGTACGTTCCTTAGCAAAAAGGCACCAGCTCGCTATCCAGAGGACTGGCGGTGGACCCCCAACCCCTCCCCCACAGCAGACAGCATGGGAGGAGCAAGCCTTGGCAACCCTGCATTCTGAGTGACTCACTGGAGTTATCGGAGGACTGGACATTGGTGAGTCAATATTTACTCCCTATCCCCTCATACCTGTACGCCACCACCACCCCTCACCCTAACATCCATCACTCTACTCCATCTCACACAGTGCACCGCCACACTTAACTAACCTAAATGCCAAGCCATAACCTCTGCATGCACATCCCTCCCAGCCCAGCATGTACACCCACCACCAATGCATGCACAGCATGGAGAACTAACAATCCCACAATACATCACCATACACAAAAAAGGTGGCAGGGCAACAGCAATAGTATAGGGGAAGCTAGGGATTCAGAATACATCACTAACATCCCCACAGGTGCCCCAGCCAATCTCAGTGACAAGGAGGTGCCACGGCTACCCAGTCCCCCACCAGTAGATGCCCCCTGTGATGACAGCAACTCTGGACTTCTGGATCTGGATGAACTCCCTGGCCCGTCAGGGATCACTGGTCAGTCGGATACCCTAGCCCACACCCAGTCCACCACAGAACCCCCCCTCAGTATCCAACACCACAGCAGCCACCCAATGTCCCCAGACCTCTGTCCCCA
Source organism: Pleurodeles waltl (assembly GCF_031143425.1). Taxonomy (NCBI): domain Eukaryota; kingdom Metazoa; phylum Chordata; class Amphibia; order Caudata; family Salamandridae; genus Pleurodeles; species Pleurodeles waltl. The sequence continues at coordinate 893,979,172 of NC_090449.1, read as the reverse complement.
GGACACGTCAATCAGCAGTGTGCCCACCTGTACAGGGACCCCAGTTCACACCTCACAGGTAAGACAATCAGGGTCCTGGGGTCAGTGGGCACACCGTTCAGTGGACACAGGCATATGGGGCCAGGGACCCTCAGAGGACAGCTGTGCGCCAGGGGGAGGACAGGCCCAGGGAACCGACTGGCCAGGAGGCACTCACTAATGTCCTGGGGGCTTACCAACAATCCCAAGACAAGATGGATCAAGTGATAGACATCATGCAGGAGAACCAGCAGTTGCAGGAGGAACACCACCAGAAGATCAAGAAAGAATTGCAGGCCCTCAACACCACCATGGTCTCCATAGCAGGGGTGCTGGGTGATATTGCCACTACCATGAGGGAGTACACATCACACCAGCGGGACCCTTCTACTAGCCATTCAACTGACCAGCCCTCCACATCTGCTGCTGCTAGTGGACAGGAGGCCCTGCCAAAGGACCCACAGACCACCAGCACCCCTCCCCCTGCAGAAGGTGAACCACCCGCAAATGTAAACTGCGACCCAGACAGACACTTGCCAAGACCAAGACAACTGCCAGGAAATGATGCTCTCCTGAATGTCCAACTTGTGTCACCTTGTCCACTTTGAACTGCCATTGCTCCCCTTCCTATGGCCCCTTGGACACTGGACCTGAACTACAAACAAACTAGACCACTACACAGGACTTCCCTCTACCATCACCCAATTCCATTACACTATTCCTTCATAATTTTCACTTCAATAAACACCCTTGAACACAACTGGCGTAATAGTGCTTTATCTGGCAGACTTTCTCAGGGGAGTAGCAGACGGATTCACCTGTCAGATGGAGGCACCTGAACCTGGCCGTCAGGAGACCGAAGGTCCTTTCAGTAATCCTCCTGGTACGCCCATGAACATCATTATACCTTTTCTGAGCCCCTGTCCTCGGATTCCTTACAGGGGTCAAGAGCAAGGGCAGGTTTGGGTAGCCAGAGACACCTGCAAGAAGTGAGGGACAATGGCATGGGGGCACACACTGACACATTGGGTTTCGACTCAGGCTCATATGTAAGCCACACTCTGTGCCTCTGTAGTTGTGCCATCACTTGCGGGACGCTGCTATTCCTCAGGACGAAGGCGTCATGCACCAATCCAGGATAATTGGCAGTGTCGTGGGAGATGTACTGGTCAGCAAGGCACACCATCTGGACATTGAGTGAGTGGAAACATTCCCTATTCCTGAACACCTGTTCATTTGCCTGGGGGGGGGGCTAAGGTAATATGTGTTCCATCAATGGCCCCAATAACATTTGGAATAAGTCCCATTGCATAGAATACAGACTTCACAGTGGCCAAATCTTCTACTTGGGGGAAAGCAATGTAGCTGCACATGTGTTTAAGCAAGGCAGCCAAAACCCTTGCCAGCACTATTGAGAACATTGGCTGTGACAGTCCTGCAGCCCAGCCCACTGTCACTTGGAATGAGCCTGTTGCCAGCAAATGGAGCACTGATAGGACCTGCACAAGAAGAGGGATCCCAGTGGGATGACGGATATCAGATATCAGATCAGGCTCCAATTGAGCACATAGCTCTGTGATTGTGGCCCTGTCCAGTCTGTAGGTGAGTATTATGTGCCTGTCCTCCAGTGTAGCCAAGTCCACAAGCAGTCTGCACACAGGAGCTTGCCTCCTCCTCCTATTCCTCTGCAGTGGTAGGTACCTAAGGGATAGAAGAGTGAGAAGGGAGTGACAACATGAAAAATTGTCCACCACTTCAGTGTACATAGAGCATGTATGTAACTGGACACTGTAAATGGCTATGTATGTACAATCGACACCAATGACACAGTTTTTATTCTACATTTTTATTCTAAATTGTGTACCAGCACTATAACATGGCAACCACCTGTCCTGTATGTAGGGACAGGTGGAAGTGATCGCATTCCACCACCGTTGGCTGTCATGGCAGAAGGCGGTCTGCATCGCTCTGCAATTCCTCATTGGCTAACATGTGGCTCTATGGAGTACAGTATCCAATGAGGATCACCGCCAGCGGTGACGGTGTACACCGCCGCATACGCGACCGCCCTTTTCTGAATATAACCTCACTTGATTCCTGACTTTCCACAGGACAACACCACTGCGTGTACTGCTGTGACCTGTGTCTAGAACCTGCCATGGCCCGTGCGACAGGGAAATGAGCCCCTACCTTCACTTCGAAGGAGTTAGAGCACCTGGTGGATGGGGGTCCTACCCCTGTATGAACAGCTGTATGGGTCTCCAGACCAACAGGTGAGTACACCATGGGAACGTTGCATGTGACAAGGCTGCATGGAGATGTGTGTGTGTGTGCTGGCAGTGTGTCATTTGGGTGGAGGGTATGGCTGGCGGTAGTGTACATGCAGGGCTCCAGGTGATGTGTGTGCCATTTGACGGACAAATTATGTCTGAATGCCATATGTGTGACAGGTTGGATATTCGGATTCATGGTGTCCCTCTGTTTGTGTTTCCCTGCAGAAGAAGGGCCTGTGGTGTGCCATCGCCAAGGAGGTGCGGACCCTGGGGATTTATAGCCAGCAGAGCACCCACTGCAGGAAACAGTGGGAGGACCTGAGACGCTGGGCCGGGAAGACTGTGAAGGCCCAGCTGGGGACGGCCTCCCAAAGAGGAAAGGGTGCCCGTCTGAACCTGACCCTCCTGATGACCTGCATACTGGTGGTGGCCTATCCTGTGCTGGATGGGCACTTGAGGGCATCACAGCAGCCACAAGGGGGTAAGTCCAGTGTGTGTCAACCATCTTTGTTGCCTGGCATGGGATTCTCTTGGTGGGTTTCAGTCAGTGGATGCCCCTTTATGCCAGCTCATACATTGCTGCATGGTCCAGCTCAGGGTTATAGGGTGAAAGGCAAAATCTGGATAGCTAGCTAGGTGGCCTTCCATGTTAGTCAGGGCTTAGTAGGTCCCAGGAGGGGTGCAGATGGTAGTGTTTAGCTCTTATCCTGCACTGGTACCGAGCCAATGGTATGCCAGTGCGGTGCATACTGCTCAATCTTGGTCCCTGTGTGAAATGGTGATATGTATGCCATCTATGGTGCTGGTGCTGTAATTGACCCAGTGCTCTCTCCCCCCCCCCATTTTCTTCTGTCATCCTGTCCATGTGTGCATTAGCATCATCTGGAGAAGGAGCAGGGGCACCAGCGAGTGAGGGAGCTGCAGCCCACGGGACCCAGGAGGCAGAGTCCACTGACGCTGAGGGGACCAATGGGACGGAGGGAGAGGGGAGAACCACGGCAGGGACAGGAGGTGACAACACTGGCTCTGAAACCTCCTCCGATGGGAGCTCCCTGGTGGTAACGGACACCTCTGGAACCACCCCAGCTGCAGGTACAGCCACCACCCCCGTACCAGCACCGCCCTCCCAGTAGCCCCCCACCGAGTTGCCCGTGCCCGCTCACCCAAGAGGGTGGGCATCTCCTTTGCCCCAGGAACCTCAGGCCCTACCTCAGTGAGCTCTGCTGCCCTCAGTGAGGAGGCTATTGACCTCCTGAGATCCATCTCTGTAGAGCAGTCAATTATAGTGAATGCCATCCAGGGGTTGGCATCCCATATGCAGCAATGCAATGCCTTCCTGGAGGGCATTCACGGTGGCTTGGCAGCCCTACAGAGATCATTTCAGGCTCTGGCCTCCTCTCTGATGGCAGCCAGTGTCCCTGGTCCTACCGTCCCCCCCTTTAACTACCACTTCCCAGTCCCAGTCTCCTCAACCCCGACCCATCTCATGCACGCATACAGACAAGCATGTACACAAAACATCACAAAAGAGTGGCACAGACAAACACAGGCACGAAACTTCAAGCCACAAGCACCCACACAAACAACAGACAGATGCACACACAACAACATCCACTGCCTCCACTGACTCCCCTTCCTCCTCCTCCTCCTTCACAGTCACATCCGCACTCATACCTGCATGCACTGCATCAACAGTCCCAGACACTGCCACCTGTACACCCTTGCCCACAGACACCACAATAGCAGGCCACAGACCTGCAACCCACACACCATATGCGCAGTCACCACCACCTCATGCAGCACACCCACCTCACTTGCAGACACCACCAAAACATCCATCCACATGTCCTGTTTGTCTGCTCCCACCCTGTCTGCCCACCAAAGAAACACAAACGCTCACATTCAGACCCCCAACAGCCATCCACCTCACACACACACTGTCCATGCATCTGCACCCAAGTCCAGCACACCTACTCCTCCTACTACCACTCCCTCTACCTCCACTCCCATCCCTCCTCCCGCATCCCACCCCAATGTTCCTAGGAAGGTTTTCCTTGCCCATCTTGACCTCTTCTCTACCCCTCGCCGTCCTGCCCGTAAGTGCAAGGTCCCAACCACCCAGCCAGGCACCTCAGCCAACCAGTCTGCCACTGCTGCCACCCACAAATCTGCTGCTGCCACTAAGGGGCCCCAGAGTGGGACGGCAGCCACTCCCAGGAAGGACACACCTCTGCCTCAGAAACTGAGATTTAGGGTGGCGGAACCTAAGAGACAGAGGATGGGGTCAGTGGAGGCACCTCCTAAACTTGTAGACAAGGACACAAGTCACATGACAAAGGCCAATGGGGCCCCTCACAGGAATGAACCCAAGGATCCCCATCCACCTCCTGAGGGCAAGGATCCCCCTCCACCACCAGAGGCCATGTAGCCCCTCTCCAGGGACTGTGGCCTAAGACCCCCCTTCAGGGACAGTGGACAAGGAGCCCCCTCCATAACCAGTGGGCAAGGAGCCCCCTCCAGAACCAGTGGGCATGATACCCACTCCAGGGACAGTGGGCAAGAAGCCCCCACCAGAACCAGTGGGCAAGGAGCCCCCTCCAGCAGCAGTGATCATGATACCCACTCCAGGGACTATGGCCTAAGACTCCCCTCCAGGGACAGTGGGCAAGGAGCCCGCTCCAGAACCAGTGGGCTAGGAGCCCACTCCAGAACTAGTGGGCATGATACCCACTCCAGCTGAGGTGCCCCACCACCCCTCCTCCCTTCTCCCTGAGGTGCCTGCCCATTTCCAATATGATGCCCCTGAACAGTAGAGTCCGGATGATGTCAGGAGTCAAGTTGGGACTTGGATAATGCCCTGTGGTCATGGGGCCCTTTAGTACTTTGGCCCAATCTGTACATTGACGTGTGTATAGTTATTTATTTATTCATTGTGGTGGCTGTTGGCAGCAAAAACAGTGGTTGTACTTCAAGTAAGTGTCCTTGCATTCTTTGCTCCTGGGTCCTGTATCTATCGATGTACCGTGCAGCTGGCTGTGTGTGTGTTAATGGTGTGTGTTGTGCGTGTGTGTGACATTCTCCTTTTTCTCCCTCCCTCCCTTGTGTGCTAGGCGGCTGTACTCACCATCGTCACTTTTGTCGGCGTTGGTGCTCCAGTGCAGCCATGGCGTCATAGAGCTTCAGGAAGGTTTGGAGTTCCGGTTCCATGGCGGCCGTGGAGTCCTCTGTGTCCCTGTAGGTGAGTCTTACCTTTTCTGAAGTGTGTTCCGCCAGGCTTTTGATGGCGTTGCTAACCCCCGCAAATCCTGGCGGTTTGCTATGTCATAATATGGTGGGCAGTACCTTGACTTCCGCCTGGCTGTAGGGTGGCTACCGCCGTGGTTGGTGGTGTTAGCGCCCTGGAGGTTGGTGTGGTACATTGGCTGTCTATGGGAGGTCTCACCGCCATGGTCATGATTTGGAGGTAATTACCACCAGCCTGTTGGCGGTATTACCGCCACTTTAACAGTGGCGGTCAGTACACCGCCAATGTCATAATGAGGGCCTGAGTGTTTGCTTTCATGTGTGTAAGTACATAGGGCCAGATGCACGGAGCATTTTTCGCAGAATCGGCCCATTTGCGACTTGAAAAATGCTTTTTGGGATGTACAAGCCCAAACTGCGATTCGGTAACTTGTTACCGAATCGCAATTTGGGTTTTGCAATTCGGTATTAGGAAAGGGCATGTCAAGGGCATCCCTTCCTAATACCGAATCCAAATAGTATGTATGATTGTTTTGCGACTGCAAAGGCGGTTGCAAAACAATCGCAGTTAGCACCAGTTTCGAACTGGTGCTAACCTATTCGCAAACCAGAAGGGGTCCCATGGGACCCCTTCCCCTCTGTGAATGGCAGCGAAAATATTTTTCAGAAAACTTTTCATTTTTCATTTGGAAATGCATCTCTTTTTCCTTTAAGGATAACAGGCTGCATTTAAAAAAAAGAAACAAAATGCTTTATTTTAAAGCAGTAACAGACACGGTGGTCTATTGACTACCAGCAGGCCACCATCCCTGTGAGGGCGGCCATTCCCAATGGGGTCGCAAATTGCAACTTACCTCATGAATATTCATGAGGTAGTTCATTTGTGACCCCATTGGGAATTGCAAACAGGGTAAAGTACACTGTTGTACATCCGGTTTTGCGACTCGCAGTTTGCGAGTCACAAAACCGGATCTTTGTACATGTGTTCCATAGTGTGACTATAGTGGTATTGCATGAGCTCTGCATGCCTTCTAAATAAGCCTTGGCTGCTCATCCACAGCTTCCCCTAGAGAGCCTGGCTTTTAGACACTGACTACACTACACTAATAAGGGATACCTGGACCTGGTATAAGGTGTAAGTACCATAGGTACCAACCACAGACCAGGCCAGCCTCCTACATTAACCACAGTTTCCCTAGCTGGACATATATGGCCTGATTACCACCTAGACAGATGGGATACTCCATCACAAACATGACGGATATCCTGCACGCCGTATTACAAGTTCCATTATGTCCTATGGAGCTTGTAAAACGGCAGACGGGAGTCTCCAATCCGCCAAGGTCGTAATCAGGCCCTAAGTCTGATTCATTCAACCACCGTACACCCAGTGTAAGTATCTTCTATTCCCCATAGCCTGACGGTCCAGTTGGAAAGCTGGGTCCCCCCAGGGGGCATATGTCCTGTGGCTAACCAAGCAGACCTGTGCAGCCTCGTAATATTTCTGAATATTTGGGAGCTATCTCTCCTTCATATTTATAGCTCAGGATTGTTCGCAAGGCAACTCTAGGATGCCCGCCTGCCTACAACAAGGTGTGCACCAGGGCATCAATCCATGAAATGAAACCATCATTTTGATGAGTTTTTTTTAATGTAATTTATCCTATGGGTGCCTACCTGTATTGTATTATTTTTTTGATATTGCTTTAAGAGATTTTGAAGTGTATTATTATTAAGTTGTAATTGAGGTAATTGATTCATGTTTTAATTGACTGTTATTGCACATGTAGTAGTTTCAATTAACTGCACATGGTAAATAAATACATAAAATAAATAAAATGAATAAACGTCAGGAAGTCCATACAGCGAATTTTGGAGAACATTTAGGAAATGGGGGAGGGCCAGCATTTTGAACATTGCCTCTTTCCCGAGTGAAGAAATTGGTAACAGCTGCCAGTATTTAACATCTTGGTCACAGCATGTTCACAAGGGAATCAAGTTTGCTTCAAAGTACGAATCCGAACTCCTGGTCATCCCAATCCCGAGCTATTTAAATTTATTTGGTTCCACTTTAAATGGCAGATCCAGCACCTTTACCCAGTCCCAGTTCCCAATTGGAAACAAAAATAATTTATCCCAATTTATCGCAAATCCAGAGACCTCCCCAAAGACAAAATGTCCTTCAGTCTACGAAGCGACAGGGGCACACGGCTTAAGTAAAACAGAATATCATCTGCATATAAGGATATTTGTTCCTCCCAGCCATACCCACATGGCCAGCCCCAGACCTGCACATCCACTCTGACCCACTCTGCCAAGCCCTTTATTGCCAGTGCAAACAGCATTGACGACAGAGGGTAACTTTGCCTTGTGCCTCTAGGTAAACAAAACTCTCTAGAGATACAGCCATTAACCTTCAACCATACACAGAGTCTATCATAAAGCAGTCGGACTCACCTCTGGTATTCAGAGCCGAAGCCCATTTTCTTTAGGACTCCAGAAAGATATGGCCATTCCACGGAATCAAAAGCTTTGTTAGCATCCAAAGAGACTATTGTTCTCCCTAAGGAGGAAGAGTCTACCATCGTCAGATTACTATGAAGCTGGCGCAGGTGAGCCCAGTTGAGCGCTTCGGCATAAACCCATTCTGATCTGGGTGCACCAGGTCTATCACCATCCCTCTTAACCTGTTAGCCAATATTTTAGCCAGGATTTTGATGTCTGTAATCAATAGGGATATAGGGTGGAAGGAGTCAAACCTGCCTCAGAACTTGCTGGCCTTGGGAACGAGAGTTATCATTGCTGAAGGCATGTAAGCTAGGAGTTCTCCCATTTGAAACAAGCTCCTCAAAGGCAGCAAACAGAGGGTGTGCACCTCTTTAGTTTATGGAAGAACTCCACGGGAACCCATTAGGGCCTGAGGCCTCCCCCACTTGCATTTGACCCATAGATAAAGCCACCTCCTCCTTTGATATGTCCTCCTCTAAGTCAATCTTTTGTTCTGGAGCAATTTTTTTCATGGGGCAATCCGCTATACAGCTTAAAATTTCCTGCTCCGAAATTGTCAGCCATGATTCATAAAAGAACGAATGTAAAGTTGTGTTGCCAACTCATCCACTATGCCCAGTCTGTTTCGTACCACCTGTCCTGTAGTTATGGGCAGTTCTCTAATGAGCATACTTTCCTTTTCCTTGCTATCTATTGATTCAAGAAGCTTACAAGCCTTATTTCCAGCTTCATACAATCTTTTCTGTTTGGCAAGAAACACTGTGCTGATCTTAAAATTAGCCACTAATTCTAAATTCAGCCTTTTTTTGGTTTACTGCTCTTTTCCCCTTGGGTGTCGGCCATGCCTCATAGGCTTTCTCTAGGGTTGATAGTTCGCTTTCTAATGTGGTCGACCTCTGCTAAAATGTCCTGTGGTCTCCTACCTCCCCAGCAGTAATGACCCCTCTGATAATGGCCTAATAAGCCTCCTATGACCGTACGGCTTTGCACCAACTCCCCGTTTTCTCCGAAATAATGCTTGGAAGCCTAGGCTTCCAACAACCTCCTCTTATTTGTGTAAATCATGTTATTTAATTTTCACAAAACATCAACATATTCCCAGCACGTCATAGGGATAAGCACATTATTAATATATTACGTGAAGATATGGTCAGCGTCAAACATTTGCCAGCGAGTAGAGTTAGCAACAACATACATCACTGATCAATGAGTCTACAATGAGAGCAACAGAGTACCGGGACTACTAGTAAAATTAAACAGACAGTAGGGGACAGAAACAGCATTTTTAATAAACTGGATGGGGAGAAACTGAGGATGGGGGGCGGCAGGACACAGTGACAGATGAAGTGGGAAGGGAAGGGGTCTGAGGAACGCAGTGAGGAAGACCAGTATAGGGAGATCGTAACAAAGCTGTTCGTGAATGAGGTGAAGGTTAGAGGTTCTGGCTATGGCGAAAATAGTGGGTTGTGTTGGCATGGTTATGGGTGTTAGTTGTCATTCTTTGTATATTTATTGAATTCCGTCAACAGAGTGGCCCAGTGAGGGGATATGGATTGTTTGCGCAGATGGCGCACCTTCTCATAACGGAGGGCATCCTCCTTGGCTGCTGCTCATTTACGCATTGCACCGTACCAGAGCCTCTAGTGGAGAGGCGGTTGGGGAGCGCCAGTAGAGGGTGTGTGCTTAGCAACGAGGCTTGCCAAGGAGGTGAAACGGGTGAGCACTTCTTGCTCATTATGCATCTTTAAGCACTGAAAATAACATGCTTCCCAGGTGTGAATGTCGGGCAGTTCTGTGACCGTTCCTAGGGTGTCGTGGACTGATGCTCAGTAAAGATGATAAGTCCGACAGGACTATAACATCTGCATTAGGTCCTTCAATGGGGCTTGGCAGCGCTGGCAGCACACATGCATGTCAGGGAAATATCGATTGATTTGGGCTGAAGTAAGATAAGCTCTGTGGAGAGTAAAAGTATTGTATGTTTTTAAAGTGGGAATTTTGCAAGACTCGCTGAGGAAATTCTAGGGCCTGTAGCCATTCTTTATCACATAGTACTCTTCAATAGTCATCCTTCCATTTGCACCGGAGTGAAACCAGGGGGACCACCGACAGTCCTCTGATGACCTTGTAGAGCCAAGTAATGAGGTACCAACTGTTTCCCATGTTGTGTGGTTTGCACTACTGAATGAGTGGCAGGTTCTGCATCTGAGGCGTGCCATAGAAGTCGGCAGGTGCGGACCATCTGTCTATGAAGAAGGAATTGGGCTGGTGGAAGGTTATGATCCATCATCAGTTGTTTGACGGAGAGGAGGTGGCCATCCACAAACAGATCACATACGGTGTGTAGTGATTGGGTCATCCAGGGCAACATGTCACACTGCGTGTAGGTGCCAGGGAACCTTGGAAGATCAATCAGTGGAAACACCAGGGCATATGCCTATGCACCCCCTAGCTAGGCAAAATGTTTAGCAGACGTAAGTCTGGGCCACGGCTACCTGCAACGGTTGGGGGTGCAGATATGGGGATCAAAAAACAGCAGATTGTGGATATGGGAAGAACTCCTGTGTCGCAGCTAGTCTCACCAAAATACCATCCAGCAGTCCACTGTGAGAGCCATTGAATTTGAGCTGCTACTGGCCTCAAACAAAGAATTGCCCATGCCACCCTGGTCCGCTGGTCAACTTAATTTCTAAAGAGCCACTTGATGTCTGGAGGAGATCCAAATTAAGTTACCCAGTAAGGTATCCAACTCTTGGTGGGATAATGGGGATATTGGTAAAGTAGTAGAGAAGTCAGGGTACCAGAACCAATTTAGCTAGGGCCATCCGCCCAACGGGGGCCAAGGGGAGCGACTGTCAGAACTGTATCTCGGTTCTAATACCTGGCAACGCTGCATAAATGTTACCCTTGTACAGATCCAGCAGAGTGTGTTATAGGGGAATTCCCAGGTAGCAGTGAGACGCTCCTTGCCAACGAAGGGGGGTTTCCCCCAGATAGACAGATCGTACCTCTTGGGCAGTAATAACGGTATATTTAGCTGACTTCTCCCAATTCACGCACAGACCTGCTGCTGCGGCAACTCCGCCAAGGTGTTTCGTAGTTGGGAGTGATCTAGTGTAATGTCATGAAGATATATCAGCTGGTTGTTGGCATATAATGACACGGAGTGGGTCCTATCTTCCAGCAGTATACCCCAGTTGTGACCTTCCATCCTGAGCCGTATGGCCAGGGGTTCCATCGGGAGAGCAAACAACAGAGTGACAAAGGACACCCTTGCCTAGTTCCCCGGTGGACTGGGAAGGAGGCCGAGACAAAGCAACCCAGAGGCCAAGACTAAGCAACCCAGTCGTACTCTAGAAGTCAGTTTGTTGTACAATAATCTAGTGTAGGCCTGCAGTTTTTGGCCCACAATCAGACGAGCGAGTCCCTGAAAGTGGTAAGGCCATGTGATATGCCTTTTCCAGATCTAAAATTAGGCAGGTTGCCTGTGGAAACCATCCTTTGACGCAGTCCTGAACATGGAAGAAACAGCGAATATTTTGTGATGTGCTGTATCCTGGAACTAACTAATTCTGAAATACATGAACAAGATCAGCAAGGATTTTCCCTAGTATCTTACAGTCTGCATCTAAGATCACTATTGGACAATAGAACAATAATTGTGTGAGGTCTCTGCATGGTTTGCATAGAAATACTAACAGGGATTTGTGTAGCAAGGGGGGGTAGTTCCCCTGCGGTCAGCGGGGCATCATACAGCACAGATAGACGAGGAGCAAGGAGCGCTGTAAAGGTGCTGTAATATTCCAGAAGAAGGCCCTCCAAGTCTGGCGCCTTGTTGCAGGCTAGATCTCAGATTGCTTGGGCCACATCTTCTGTGGGTATTTTAGCATCTAGGGCATGGCGGGAATATGGGGCAGCTCAATCCTGTGTAAGAAATGGTAAGAGCACTCCTCCAGAGAGTCGGAGAGGGCACTCTATACTGTGGAATAGTAGTCATTAAAGGATTGTAGAATTTCCTCCTGTTTGCGGGCTCTATGGCCTCAGGGCGTCATTATCTCGGTATTAGGTGTGATCGAGTGATCCTGCCGAATTAGCCATGCCAATAAGCGGGCAGACTTGTCGCCCTCCCTGTGGAGTTTTGCCGCATGGGCAGCAAAGTTAAAGCGGCAAAGGCAATCCAAGAGTGCTAAATACTCTGTTTTCGCTGTTGACATGCTGGGTGGTTAGCGAGGGGTCGCGTCGGCTGCTTTCTCCAGTGCTGCAAGCCGATGTTCCAGACACCTACTATCTGTTGAATACAGTTATCCTGGGATGCAGTATTATGGTTGTCAGCGAAGTAGTGTTGAATGTGGGTGCCCTGCTCTTCGTGGAAGACAGGGTCTTCCAGGGTGTCATGTGGGAGATGCCAGACAGGCATTGGTGGCCTAGGGATCGCCCATCATAGGTCGATGAAGTGTGCATCGTGGTCCTAGACATGGGGCCTACATAATTTGTGTGGCATATCTAGCATACTAGGGGTGCTAAACAGAGAAAGTAGATCAGGCGCACATGGGGCTTGTGAGGCACAGAGTAGAAGGAAAACAGTTTAGCAGTGGGATTATGGGATCACATGCATCTAACGAGGACCAGTGGTGTATCCAGCTGCGAAGTCACGAGGTTTCCGTGTGCGGAGGGGAATGTGGTAATAGAGGATGGGATCTAACAAGGGAGAGGTCCAACACACAGTTGTATTCCCCTCCTTGAATCCAGGGGAGTGCAGTTTTGTGGGTGAGGGTCACAGAAAGGGCATCTCAGAATTTTTCTTGGTCAGAATTCGAGGCATATATGTTTCTAAAAGTATGTAATATTCTTCTTTATCTATAGTAGAATCCAAGACCTGGAAAGGGATGCCTGGCCGAATCCAATTTAAAACGCCTTGTGCATATGCTGAATAACTAGTCTCATGTATCGTGCCCCTCCACCGCTTTCAGAGGCATTCAAGTTCTTCAGTGGTCGTGTGTCTCTCTTGTAATAGGATCATTTGGGCCTTCTGGCATTTTATGTATGACTATATCATGTAGCGCTTGCATGCCATGTGCATACCATGCATGTTTAACATGAGAAGGCGAGTATCAGTGTTTGTGGGTTGCATGGTGCTTAGTGTGGACAGAGGGGACGGGTGGGGATCCAATGCTGGGGGAATCTGCCTACTTCCCACCTCTGATCATAGCACTAAAGGCACATGGTGTGGTCCTGGTCAAAGGTAGTATGCGTGTAAATAGGAGACACCAATTGGGGTAGTTACAGAGGGGGTCACTCGTATAAGCATAACTGCTGCCTGTGGAGTCACACTCGGTGGGGGTCAGTGTGTCCCATTGCGAATCATCAGCGGGGTTAGGTTTATCATCAGTGTTAAAGATGTGCAGGCCTTTGTCTTCATCTACAGTGGTAGCTCCTATGGCAGCTGCAAACTGCAAGGCCCGCTGTTTGTTTTTTAATGATCTGTTCCAAGTTCGGGGGTGTCATTGGAGAGGAGCATGACGCAGAATACCCTGGAGGCATGCTCTGTCGGGTTCGGGGTGGTTTGGGGGGAGTTGAGGTCTTGGCAGGGCGGGGTGGAGCGTTTGTGCCATAATGCTGATCCAGCAAGTCCCAGGCATCTTTGGGATCAGTGAAGAAATGGGAAGTGCCTTCAAATAGGATTTTAAGGTGCACCGGGAATAGAAGTGAGTATTGGACTCCTAATTGTCATAGGTGTTTCTTGACCGCCAGGAAGGAGGCTTGTTCCTGCTGCAACGCCCTAGTGTAGTCACACAGTTTATCCTCTAATCAGAGAGGGCAGTGACGACCACGAGCTGCTCGGAGGATGGCGTCCCGATCCTTTAAATGGAGCAGTTTTGCCAACATTGGGCATGGGGAGAGCCGGAGAGGAAAGGCTGCCAGGCTCGGACATGATGCGCTCTCTCCAATGTGAAGAATAGGGTGAGGTCTGAACTAGGACTAAATGATTTAAACCAGGTTTCCAGATAGGAAATTGGATCCCAGTCTTCCACTCCTTCCAGCAGTCCTAAGATCCGCACATTGCTCCTCTATGAGTAACCTTCAATATCTTCCACCCTCTCCTCCAGACAGGGGATATGCTCCTGTAGTGCATTTGTTGTCCATCACAGTGGGTTACAGAGTGGCCACAGTTTTCTTGTTGTCTGTGACTTTTTCTGATAGTTTATGGTGGTCGTCACGGAGGAAGCTGAACTCAGTAACCAGAGTACCAAGCCTCGTCTTGACAGAGACGCAGGAATGTTCAATGGCAGCCGATACTTGATCTAGCTTGGCGGATGTGGACAGCACTGAGGTAGTACCTGCCAGCAGCGTGTCAGGGACGGCAGAAGGTGTAGCTGCACCAGTGGAGGAGGGGCACGGGATAGCCGAGTGGAGTCTGCCCATGATGTGAGGTAAGCCATTGGCAAAATAGGGACAGGGGAGTATCGGTCAATCCTGCAAGTCTACAGAAGGTATCCGCTGACTGTGTGTGTTTGGCCAGTGAAAAAGTCTTGAGTGACCAGGTAGAGTGGTGAACGAAAGGGTGGGGAGTTGCCCCCCTTCCCCAGCACAGCTCTTCCCCCGCTTGTGCTGCAAGAGTGAAGGTACTCATGCCTGGCTGGGAACCCTATGATGGATCCAGGCGACAAAGAGAGGTTGGGGGCACCAGACCTGAGGAGGCCACCCTTTGTGCATCCTGACTTGAATGCCGATGGAGGGGGGGTGTCAGTCAGTGTGCCCAATGTACAGGACCGGAACAGGCTCCCCAAGGGTGTGTTCTGATAGGCAATGTGGCATGTCCTCTCCCCGCTTGCCTCGACCTGAGTGCTGATGTGGAGAGGGGCGGGAGAACAAAGGAAGCAGGTAGCTGAAGAGTTTTCTCAATGGCTTGGTGTACAGAGTGCAAGCCTGGGTTGCGCATCCTGCGACAAGGAGCGCTGTAGTTGAAGTACTAGTGTCCAAGTGCTAAGTGCCGGTAGATCAAAATAAGGGCACTGGCCATTTGCGTGCCATTGAGAACGCCTGTGTGAGGGGAGGTGAAAGGGCATTTCAGCTAGGCTCAGGAGGTTGTAGCAGGCCCCAACGGATGCAAAATTGTGGGAGGTAACCACTTGTAGGAACCTTGATCTCTGGCTCAGTATCAGGAGAAGAAGCGGTTGGTCTCTGGTCACCTAGAGGGACCCTAGCATGCAGCAGAAAGGGGCCATGGTGGTGGGTTGTGAGGCACCAGGATGTGAGGCTTGTCTTCGTGCCTCCAGTGCCAGTAACACAGTCCTCCAGAGATGATAACCCCCTGCACACACCGATCACAGCCCCAATGCAGAGGGGAGTGGAGAGGAGACCCCAGGTGGAAGTGCTGCAAGCTGCGCTTGTTTGCAGCTGAGGCCAGAGGGTGGGGCGAATGCTGCAACTCACTTGTGATTCCTGGGCGCACTGGAGGCGAAGACCAATGCATGTCTCAACTGCCATAGGTGGAGCAGCATCCGCAATCCATGGCGTCTCAGACCCCCCAGCATGTGGGGCAGTACACTGCAGCATCAGTGCATTCAAGGCAGGCCACAGTTATAGTAGATCGTCCCTGATTTGTGCACCAGTCAGAGTGCCGACTTTAAAGGAGGAGATTGGGGAGGCAGCATACAATAGCATCCGTCACTTTCAGGGCCTACTGTTACCACCACGCTGTGCCTCCTTATGCGCAGCCGCCCAGGGCCGATGTAAGGGGGAGATAGGTCTGGGGTGTAGGCCCAGGAGCCTGGGATCAGGCCACAGCAATGCAGGGGCATTGGAGGGTTGACGTGATGTAGTTGAGGGTCTCCACTCACTGTCCACCGGAAGTCCTGACCCCAATGGGATCCGATAAGAGTAGGGAGGGGACAGGGCCACCAGGCTCAATGGCCCCTGGAGGGTCTAGGCCGCAGCGCTCCTCACGTGGTTTAGGTACGGTGAGGCCTCAACCGCACGTTCCAAGCAGGGTGCATGAGAGCCAGATTGACACCATCGGGCCCCAGTGCAGGTAAGTAGGTGACACCATGACACACTAGACCCTCCCCTGCGGTCCAAGGAAGGAGGCTCAAGCCCAAATGGCAGATGATCAGCAGGCTTAAGTGGTAAGTGGAGCCTTAGTGGTTCACATCTGCCATCATGGCTGGCCCGGCCATGCCTTCCTTCTAACAACCTCATTTGTAAGGCACCATGTCTCCATTCGGCCTGGGATGTGTACACCCCCGTGTCCAGTCTCACTCTCAGAGGTGACTGTTCACAGATACCTCAAGCGCAATAGTCTGTCTCCTCAAAACTAGGCAGCAGGTCAGATGCAGTGAAAAAGTAATTCCTGCCAGTGCAAAGCCCTCCATATGTAGTACAATCCCACTGCCTGTGCAAAACCCTCCAGTCTGTCTCTTGTCACCCACCCCTTCCTCTTTCATACTGGTCCTGCCCAGGTGTGTATCTAATACCAAATTAAAGTCCCCTCCCACTATTATGTATGCATGTGGTTCCTTAGCTAATACAGTCCCCATATGTTGGAGTGTGACCTTTTGTACCCCTGGAGGTGCGTAAACATTGACCAGTAACAGTGGTAATCGGTCACAGTCACCCAGAATTGCTAAGTAACTTCCTTGTGTGTCAGCCCATATATGGAACAAGAGTGATTTGCACATAAGAATCAATATACCCCT
The DNA here is from genome assembly GCF_031143425.1 of Pleurodeles waltl. Lineage (NCBI taxonomy): Eukaryota > Metazoa > Chordata > Amphibia > Caudata > Salamandridae > Pleurodeles > Pleurodeles waltl. The sequence goes on along the minus strand of NC_090449.1, from coordinate 893,962,434 downwards.
GGATCTGTATGTGTATTGCACATGATCATTCAGTTTTTACTTGGCGCTTTCCATACTCCGATGCTGTGCGTCCACAGGATGGGTCTCCTGCAATATATTATGAGAGGTTGGTACCTAGAGATAGCATTGTGGACCAGCCCTCTTTTAAACTAATTACTCAACTCATTAACATTCCGTGTCACTAGTGACAACTATTTACTCCGTACCATTGCATGTGTCTATATGCCATTTTCCCTTCCCTATTAAGCCCAGTGAGCGACAGATCAGAGTGCATTCTTGTACCTTGGTGTGAAATCTTGCATAAAAACATTGATATTAATATTGATAATAATACAAATACCCCATAACAAACCCCACCCTACTTTACCGTGCCGTGATTGTAAAACTAACCACCCCACTAAACACACTGTATGTCTAGTTCCCAAGCCTAATAAACAAACCAGCAATGTGTGAGTCTGTCTCCCAGGTGCTGTCACGACTCACGTGCTGCTGGCGCCTGGAAACCGCAGATCTAGTGGCGTAGGTCTTGAGGGTTCGGCTTTGGCCCAGAAAAGGGCGACTCTTTCTAGTAGCCACGGTGCTGCAGGCAGTGGAAACGCCAAGAACAGACCGTGCCCTTTAGAATTAGTGCCAGAGGGAAAAAACCCCAATAAAGGGGAAAAAACCTCCAAAAAATGGATTCCTGAAACGAAAACAAAACCAGGAATCAAACAGGAACAAAATGCAGGTAAATGCAAAATTGAAAAGATTCAGAACCGAAGGCTAAGAATCAGGAGCGAAGACACAATCTGAGCAGAAAGTGATGCAGCGCAAGGAAAGGGAGAAAACAGAGCCCTTATATACCAAGAAACAGGAAGTGACCAACAGGAAGTAAAAAGACACCATTTTAGATAGGGAAAAAGTACATAGGATAGAATAGAACAGGAACCATAGAAAATAGGGACCAAGGAATGCTGGGAAGAAAAAGGTAACATGGGAAGGGGGAAAGACATAAAGAAAGGACAGAAAATGCCTCGAAAAAGTAAAGAAGAAAAAGAAGAAGAAGAAAGAAAAAGAAACAGGTAAGGAGGGGTCAGGGGAGAACAGGGACACAACAGAAGGCAGAGCGAGGCCCGAAATAATATCTGGGGCCTCGCGCTGTACAAAGAAGACTCGGGGTGCGCCGCGTCCTGAGAACGCGCTGCGCGGCGTGAGCCGAATGCTCGGCTCGCGCCGCACCACGCGGCGCAACAGTAGGTCCCCCCCCCGAAGG